>NC_054469.1:91561403-91863512 GCF_017639515.1 Carcharodon carcharias
AGTTATTCACGTATATTGTCTCCCCCATGATAAACTTCCCCTCACGGCTTTGTCAGTTGTGTCTAATTTTCTGAATATCCTGACTCCTTTCCACCTTCCCCCCTAGATTTGGCACTATTATGCTCAATCTCATCCTGAGACGGTGTTTCATCAATAACTCCGCAGGTGTGACACCTATTGTTGTGTGAGGGGTAGTCCTGTAATGAAAAAGAAAGTTTGCTAGCTTAGTTGCTAAGGAATCTCCAGTTAGCATTTTCATGCCTGTCTTGAGCTTTTGAACTGCCCTTTCGGCCAGTCCATTTGAGTAAGGGAGGTATGGTGAAGTTTTTATATGAGTGATACCATTGAGGCTGATAAACTGTTGAAACTCAGCACGAGTAAATGCCGTGCTGTTATCAGAAACAATTACTTCTGGTAGTCCGTAAATGACAAAAATTTGATGTAGTTTCTCAGTGGTAGCAGAAGATGTTGGTGACTTCATCTCATATAACATCCATCCATTTTGAATGGGTATCACCAATGAGCAAAAATATTGTTCCCAGGAAAGGTCCCACATAGTTAATGACTGCACCCAGGATCAATCTGGCCACTCCCAAGGGTTTAATGGAACTGTTGAAGGTAGCTTTTGCAGTTGCTGACGTTGCACACAATTCTTCACCAAACTCTCTATTTCACCATCCATCCCAGGCCACCATAGACAGCAGTGTGCTCTGGTTTTCATTCAGGAAATTCCTGAATGTGTGCTGTGTAGTTCAATTAAAAGAGGCTCCCTTCCCTTTGGAGGTACTATTACTTGTGCTCCCCATAATAAGATGCCATCCTGATAAAAGCAAAATACTGCAGATACTGGAAACCTGAAACAAAAACACAAAATTGCTGGAAAAACTCAGCAGGTCTAGCAGCATCTGTGGGGGATGAAGCAGAGCTAGTGTTTTGAGTCCATATAACCCTTCTTCAGAGCTGGAGAGAAGTGGAAATATAATGAATTTTATACTGTTTAAAGGGGGTACAGAAGGTGAAGCTGGATAGAAGGCCAGCGATAAGTGGAGGCAAAGGAGAGAGATTGACAAAGATGTCATGAACTAAAGGACAAAGAGCGTTAATAGTCATGGTAAGGGCTAATAAGAGAGCCGATAGTGGCGTAAAGGTAAGAAAGCAGAATGTGATATGCCATCCTAGCTGGTTATTTCAAGTCTTCTGTTGAAGTATGGTTTCATTTTGTCAGATATGGGCTCCTGTGACCAACCATGCAGCATTTGTTCTCATACTTCAAATAGGACTGGGTCCCAACTTGTCCAGTCTCTGATCTGTCGAGAACGTACCAAAGATGGATCTAAGAAATTTAACAGTAAAACAAGTTCTTGTGGAACTGGTACATCCTCATAAGTTTCTTGTAAAGGCAAACGACTAAGGACATTGGAAACCTGAAACAAAAACAGAAAATTGCTGGAAAAACTCAGCAGGTCTAGCAGCATCTGTGGGGGATGACGCAGAGCTAGTGTTTCGAGTCCATATGACCCTTCTTCAGAGCTGGAGAGAAGTGGAAATATGATAAATTTTATACTGTTTAAAGGGGGTGCAGCAGGTGAAGCTCGATAGAAGGCCAGTGATAAGTGCCAGGCCTATAAACAAAAGTATACTTGTGTTCTACCAGAATTAAGGCCCATCATTGTATTCTTGCTGAGGCTATGGGTGGTATAGCCTTGTCCTCACTGAACAATCCTGGCATTAGCTTGTAATCTGGCAATAGCGTAGTGGCATTGTTGCTGGACTAATAATTCAGAGGCCTAGGGTAATGCTCTAGGGACTGGGTTCAAATCCTAGCACAGCAGATGGTAGAATTTGAATTCAATAAAGATCTGGAATTAAAAGTCTAATGATGACAATGGGATCAAATGGCAACAAAAGCTGGACTAGCCAGTGATGCCCACATCCCATGACTGAATTTAAAAAAATGAATGATTGTAAAATGTGTATGTACTGGTGAAATTTCTTGATGATTGTTGTAAAAAACCATCTGGCTCACTAACGTCCTTTAGGGAAGGAAATCTGCTGTTATTGCCTGGTCTGGCCTACATGTAACTCCAGACCCCAGAGCAATGTGGTTGACTCTGAATAAGGGCAATTAGAGGTGGGCAACAAAAGCTGGACTAGCCAGTGATGCCCACATCCCATGACTGAATAAAAAAAAATGAATGATTGTAAAATGTGTATGTACTGGTGAAATTTCTTGATGCTAAAGATGATGGACAGGCCTTCTTTTTCTATCTGCGAGGATCCCTTTTCTGCTGTGATGAGCATTCTTGATATGTAACCTATTGGCCGTTCCGTGCCATTGTCCAACCAATGAGAGAGCACTGCTCCCATTCTGTAGGGGGATGTGTCACATGTCAGCACCAATTCTTTTGTCTGGTCATAAAGCACTAATAGGTTGGATGAGTTTTTTCACCTTTATGAAAGTTTCCTTTTGGGGTGCATCCCAAGACTTGAGGCATTTGGGTCTTCAATTTTTGGAACAGGGTGCCTGTCTGTCTTAGCTGCTTTACTAACAATCAGTTTGTAGTCCCCACAAATTTGGACATTTTGGTCGGGTTTAAGAATAGTAACTATGGGTGCTGCCCATTCTGAGAGTTGAATAGGTTAATAATGCCCAGTTTCTTTCGTCCGTTCAGTTCAATGTCAACTTTTTCTTGCATGGCACCGGTCTCGCCTTCATGAAGTGAAGGGTTCCTTACCACTCCACATGAATCTTTGCCTGCAGCCCTGGATTTTCTCAAGTTCATCCTTAAAGACGGTGTTGTACTTTCGAAGTAGCTCTTGCACTCAACTGGAAAATTTCAGCCCATTCTAACTTAATCTTCTTTAGCCAGTTTCACCCCAGGAGGTTTGGTCCTTCACCTGCTACCCCCATCAAGGGTAGCTTTCAAGATTGGCTTACATAATGGACAGTTACTTTGCTTATGTCTTTTACTTGAATGTCTTCACCCGTGTATGTTTTTAATTGGGCAGTTGTTTCTTCTAAATTTAATTGATGCTCCCCATTGTTCAGGTGTCTGAAGATATGTTCCCCAATTATTGTAGCAGAAAATCCTGTGTCCATTCTAACAGGTCTGCCATTTACTTTCACTGTTACAAATATTGGTTCTGTCTTTCCAACTTTCAATTAAGTGAGTAGATATCTGAATTTGTTGTTTCAGGCTCTTCTACATTATAAATCTCACTTGAGTTTTTTCTTTTGTTTAAAAGCCTGCTTGAATCTTTCCTTACACTGTCCATTTCTGTGACAATAATAACATTCGATTTTTTTAAACCCCTAAATGTTATAAGACTGCTTGTTTTCACATCTATTGAAATTATTCTTTTTGAAGTCATTTTTTTTTCATTTTGCATCTAGATTCTCTGCAGTCTTGCATTTTCGCGCCCTTTTTGGCTGGAGTTTCCCTTCCCAATGTGGAGGATGGCACCATTTTGCTCTCCTTGTATGACTTTTTAATCTTCCCATGGTCAGTGTTACCTGTAGCGCCTTCTTAAAATCCAAATTTGCTCATGCACACTGCACACTAAACGATCCATAAGCATGTTGTTTGGAGATGTACCAAACTCACAATGTTCCATTAACTTGCCACAGAGCATGCAACTGTCTCACCCGGGGCTCTATTTCTTGAATTAAACTTGAATGTTTGCATTGCTACCAAGGTCCACCAATTCATCAACATTTTCCGAATCTGGGGCACTGGATGCCGTCAAACTTCAAATCAGGCCATAGGTTTTACTCCCACTTGTATTTAAGAGGATTGCCAGGCTATTCTCTTCCCTCGTAATCTCGTTCGCTTGGAAAAAGAACGTGAGGCATTCAACATAATAAGACCAATCATCTGTGGCTGGATTGAAAGGAGCAATTGTTCCAAGTTGCAGCATTCTGAGACGGAAATATTTATTCGATTCGAACGGAACTTATAGTTGCAATTACTGCGCGAGGTACAGTGCTGATTTCTTTTTGATTTTGTTTCTCCTGTTTAATCTTGTTTTATCATCGTGTTATCCTCATTTTATACTCATCACCAGTTTGTTGGATCCTGTGGATTCTAGACGCCAGTTTGTTGTGAGTGATGGCCAAGTTGGTACTATTGATAGACTTGATCAGCAGACACTTCTTAGGTGGAAACTTCAAGTTTACTTACAAAGATACTCAACAGCAACTACACACACGCTTTCACTTCAAACCATATCACTACACTACTGACTACGAACTACAGAGGTAGCCCATGCTATTCCTCATTGGTACTAAAGATCATGTAAACTTCCTTAACAAGAATTATTCTTAAAGGTATATTACACACTAAATAGAACATATTTACCACAACTTGTGTGACCTCGGAGCATAGCATCAGATAGAAGTATTATTCCGTAGATGAGAATTTCAGAAAAGCAAAGTACATTTGCAGATGTGCAAAGTATATACAGTGAGCGAACACCCGTGCCACCATTGTGTTCTCAGTATTTCTTAATTTTTCTTACCCTACTACCAGGCCTGGGTGCTTCCCCAACATCTGGAGCAGAGGTGGAGTCAGCCTGCTGATTGCTATACCCTGTTATTTGTGATGACTTTGGCGGGTATCCTCTGGAGGCGTAAGGCCTACTTTGGGTCTCCTGCTGTGGAGGAGGTGCCCCTCCTTGGCCTTAGCAGCTGGAATTGCTGGGTTCATAGGTAGAGGGGATTTGGAACAGCTGGACAGCCCAGGAGAGTCCTGGTTGGATTACCTCAAGGTGTTCAACTGACTTTCCTCCTCTCTAAGGGGCCCAAGGACCCCTCCCTGACTCCTGTGGAGAAGGTGCCTCTGGACGGACATCAAGGTGCCTTGTCTCACTCTTGCATAGCCACTGATGGATCCCACTCATGCTTCAGCGATGGTGTGCAGGTGTGTGTGCATATCTGGCACAAACTGCTGGACCAAAGTCTCCATGGTGGACACCCCCCTTCCAGTGGTGACCTCGATGTGCTGGCATGTCATTGCCACAACATCAGAAAGGACGTGGATGGACTCCTCCATCCTCCATTCTAATCTGCTGATGGACTGTGACAACCCTGCTTGTTGTGCGCCTGTCTGTCTTTGGAGCTCCAAAGAGGGCCACTTCCAGAGGCTCCTCATTGACCTCGAGCTCAGCAGGAGCCTGGCCTACAGAAGTCCTCTGAGTGTCAGTGACCACAACTGCCACTACCTCCACCTGCTGTGGACCCGAATCTGTGCTGTGATCACCAGATGGTGACCCCCAAGCCTGCTCTAAAAGTAGCCCCCACCGCGGTGTGTGTCTCTGTGCTGGTGGAGGATGCAGATGAACACAGTGATTGTTCAAAATCTGATGAGTCTTCAGCATCCTCATCTGAGGTGGGCTTGTGCTGGCTGGAGGTGCGATGCCCCATTTTCTTGCTGGTGACTTTAATAGTGAGAAGAGATAATTAGTGATTGACTGGATGGTCATCTACATTAAAGTGCACTCACAGTTTCGGTAGGTGGGCGAAAACTCCTGGATGGAGCCTCATTTCTTGCTGGGAGATGCCAATCTCACCCTCGGTGCAGGAATGGTCCTAGATGCAGGCATGCGTGCACACTGCTTCTGGCTTGGGGAGGTAAGGGAAATGCTCCCAGAAGACCCAAGGGAAGAATCCTGCTTCAGTCACCAGCAAGTAGACTTCGTAGCCTTGAATACATTAACAGCAAATCTTTATTAACAACTCATAATTATACACATATATACAGCAGAGGGTGCAGGTATAGAGCTGACACCATCCTATGTGTTTACTCATTTCTGTCAATCTCTAGACTGACCCTATCTCTGGGTCTTATGCTTTCTTATATCACTGTGTGGGCGGTACTGTACTCAGTCCTACATTAACCCTTTATGTTTCAGACCCCACTGCTACACCTAGGTGGATAAAGCCTCCTGCTGAGAGCTTTTGTCTCCTTCCTCCTCCTCTCCCTGCAAACAGCTTGTCCTTTTTTTTGCTTCCTCATCTCTACCTCCCTCTCCTGCTGCAGCCTAAGGGAAATTGCAACTATATCACCCAAAACTGGGGGGCAAGTGGTTTGATGAGAATTCTCACAAACATTACCTTCTCCTAATGCAGCAGCACTCCCTGCAGACTTCATCAACTGCCAGCAACTCCTCAAAACAGCTAGCACTTCAACCTACTCAAACAGAGCCAGTAAAAAGTAACCAGCAACTAACCTGCTAATAGTTGACGGACTCCTTTAAATAGCACTGTTAGTGGGGCCTTTCCTGTTGCTGAACACATTTTCAGCTGTGTTGAGATTAAGAGAGGGATGCATTTGAAGAAGCGAAGTTGAGAATGGTAGCATTTGCTTCAAATCCGTAATACACACGAGCTGACATGATGATCTGCCTACTTTGTATACTTCCAGTGCACATTCCTGACTGCTGCATTAACGTCTTCACCAAGACACCATTCAGTGCACGCCATATGCCAGAAGTGTGCCAAAATTGCCCCATGGTGCTGAAACTATGACCGCTATGGAGCACATTTTTTTCCCATCTGAAAGTTTAAAAGTTTCAAACTTGGCCCTAATTTTCCTTCCATCTGCCCATTTTCAGATTTAACAGATAATCAACGTTCTCGTAGGTTTTCCATATGACTGCAACCTCAAATTTAACCTGCTTTGTCGATTTAACCCAGGACAGACGGGTTTCCAAAGCATCGGTAAACTGCCAGCTGAAGGGAATCAAGGACAGCTTTGGGGAGCAGGTAAGTGTTTCCCTCCAACCCTGGTTCCCCAAGATCCCCGCTCCCTACAGGCCTCCCCACCCGCTTTCACCACTTGACTTCATGGGATTGTGAATTGGACGCTGTTCCCCACCACCCCCCATACGCCCACTGGCCCCTGCAACTGCATTACCTGCTGCAGCAGCAGGCTCCAGAGTGCTCCCACCCAACTGGAACCCAAGACTGCCAATCACACTGGCTTCCAGACAGAGATTCTATGAAAGAAAATCTACACATGCTATGAAGACCAAAATCCACAGATTACAGAGAAACGTGAACTTTCCTGACAGAAACTCCATCCACCCTGCCTACGCAGCTCAGCCCTATCAAGATTGGGGCCTATGTTTCTCATGAAGAAAAGCAATCACTTTTGGGTAAACTAATCCAGGACACAGGCCATAGATTCTTAACATTTTTATTGTGCATCCGCTGACTCCTCATGATGATATATCACAAATCCTCACTGGCAATATAGGAGAGAATATTCTTATATAATTTGTGTCCACTGAAAGGAATCCAAATTGCAGATTGCAGCACTAAATACATTATAGCATCTGCATGATTTACAACAAATACAGTGAGTGTAGTAAGATTGAGTAGGAAAAACAATGTCAAATGGTGTTCAATGTGTGTGAGTCATCTACTTTGAAATCAAGAAAGCGAAATCAGTCTTCTAAGTGGTGAAAAACTAGGAACGGTACAGGAGAAAGTTAATGGTACACAAATTATTAAAAGCTAGTAGACAGGTGCAAAAAATAATCAAAAAGCTTATTGGAATGTTGGCCTTTATGTCAAAGGGGTTGGATTATAAATGAGACCAAGTAATGCTTCGGTTGTATGCAGCCTTGGCCAGATTCCATTTGAACTACTGCATTCAGTTTTGGGTATTGCACCTCAGGAAGGATATAGGCTGTGGATAGGGGTGCAGGACTTAAAGGGTTAAGTTATGAGGTTGGGTTGCATAACCTTTTTCCTTTTTGCCTTGAGCACAGAGGAATGAACGACGATCTGATTGAGGTGCGCAAATGTTAAAAGGACTTGATAGGGTAGATACGGTGGAGGAGTCAAGAACAAGGGAACATAATATTAAAATTAGAACTAGGCCATGCAGAAGCAAAATCAGAGGCATTTTTTCACAGAAATTCAGAAGTTTCTCCCCCAAGCAGCTGTGGGTGATCTGAAAATTGGAGCTTTCAAGAGTGAGATAGATAGGTTTCTGTTCTGTAAAAGTATCAAAGGATAAAGGGTAAAGGTGGGAAAATGGAGTTGAGGTGCAGATCAGCCGTGATCTAATTCAATGGAAGAGCAGGCTAGAAGGGCTGAATGGCCTATCCCTTTTCCTAATAAATCTATGTAAAACCACTGAAATTGTTTACCCCATATTGACCACACATTGTAAAATTTTACTGCCAAACATGAGGAGTGGAGTGACATTTGTTTAAATTCAATAAAAATATATGGACATGAAATATATAGCAGCATCTAATATGAAGACAAACATGTTCATTCTCAGTGCTGTTCCATTTAGTCATAAAGTCTGTGCCTGGTTCTGTTCAATATCAAAACTGAAAACAACAAACAAGGATACCATCCAGCGACACTCTTGATTCTTAAAGACCTTGATTCCAAATAAAATATTGCCATAGTTAATGTCTTTTTCAAACATCAGCATGGTGTTTTGATCCAGCTAACCATTCCGTCCAGTGATTTTGTCTTGCAAAGATTTTTTCCTATACAACTGAAGTCAGCTGCCAGAAATTGGATATTTAATTTGAGTTTGAATTCTATTACATCTACTTCAATGCTTTCCAATCATTTTTACTTTAGTTTTCTTTTTTCAAAATGAAGAAATTATAGAGATCAAAGGTGTGTTAGTGTTCCCTGTCACTGTTACTGTACTGTGAAGTACAAGGAGAGCAGATTTATTGCTGGAAAAGTAATGAAGTTATCACTGTATATCCATCTGCTTCTTGGGATAAATAGAATGTCAAGTCACGACTATGTTGTTTTGGCTATAACCCAACTCTTCAAGTTCCTACTGGTACAACTATGTATTTAAGACCCAGCGAAAGTATTTTTCCACTTCATGCTGTACGATTACACCCACATGTAAGGAATAGCTAATCAGAGTCCTGACCGGAATTTATCACTAACTAGTCTAACCATTGTATAAATAATCCTCACTGCCCTCAGCGAGGCTAGGTATTGTGAGTACGCTCCTTTTCTCCATCTGGTTTACTTACTGTGTTTCGATGTGTCTTTTAAAGTATTGGAGCGTTCTGCTTGTGCTGCTTTCACCATTGATGCTGGAGGCATCTGGGCCGATTCGCTGCTTGCCTTGCACCGATGAGAGGTTGGCACACTGCCCACCCGTGGATAATACATGCACAGAGGAGGTGGTGAGGGAGCCCGGCTGTGGCTGCTGTCGGATGTGCGCGCTGTCTCGCGGCCAGCTGTGTGGGGTGTACACGGCACGCTGTGGCGCGGGGCTCCGCTGTTACCCCCAGCTCGAGGAATCCAAACCTTTGGAGACACTCATGCAGGGACGGGGCATATGCATGGAGCTACCTGAGGTTGAAAGGATTCAAGCAATACAAGCAGGTAACCAAGAGAACTGCATGTGCGATACGGTGATGGGAAGGACCAATCTTATATGAAATAATGTCTTTGTTATTGGTAATAGCACAATACATTAGTATTAATGAGCTAGAATTATTGGAATAAACGAAGATAATGTACAGCTGCTGTACAATTGGACTTTTTATAATACTTAAATGTACACTGCTGGTTTGTTTGCCTGAAGTTCCTACAAAATAAGAAGGTGTTGCATAGAAAATGAATGTCCTGGCCAATATATATCCCTCAATTAACATCTCAGAAGCAGATTAAATGGCCATTGTCATATTTTCCTTTGTGACAGTTTGCTGTGCACTAATATGCTGCTGCATTTCCTACATTACACAGTGACTACATTTCAAAAGTATTTCATTGGCTGTGAAGCACTTTGAGACGTCTGGTGGTCATGAAAGGTGCTATATAAGTACAAGTCTTTCTTTCTCTTTACAAAGCCTTTTGTAAAATGTCACAATTTTGAGATGATCATAAATCATAAAAGCTGAAAGAAGTGCAATGATATCCTTTAGTGTTTGAAGCCTTGATCCTGCTGATGTTTGACTGCAGGGGTGTTTAGCTTACAGATTATATGTTCCTGATGACAATGCATCTTCTAATACATGCTTAATTTGCTGCATTCCAGAGAAATGATCAGAAATACACGTTTAATAAACAGAGCGATAGCAGGAGAATAGTATACTCAATGCTGCTGAGAGCAATACAGAATTTATAGAATCCTATGACTAGGTAAAAAATATAATTACAAACAAAGAATATTTTAGTTTCATTTAAACATCATAAATATGTTAAAAAGGAGCTAAAATTGTGATATGATTTACTTCGTTGCTCACAGCAAGTATATAGCTTGAGTCTCTCACGTTTCTGAGTTATTTGATCTTTACCCCTGCAGGTAGTGAAATCAGTATCATACTTGTCATCGTTTATATACACTTGTAGAGTTCACTCATACAGTTCTCTCTCTGTGCAGACCATGGCACAAGGAATGTTTCATGGAACCGTGCCATAAAGTCATAAGCTGCACACTAAATAAAAGAAAGAAAAGCAGACATTTTTGTTTAATATATTTTAAAATTATGATCTCTGGGTGAGCCAAATTAGAGCCAGATGCTTTTCAAAAGTTTGTTTATAGTCAGAAAAGATTAGCACAATGTTTCTGTTCATATTAAATCCTGTTATGGTATTATCCATTCCTCATCTCACCCCATGTACACACAGACATACACACAGACACACACACACAGACACATACAGACACACACACATACACACACAGCTGGAACAACATGGCATTCACCAGCATTTTATGGAATTTCAGAATTTAAGACGAAAGATGCTGATGCATACAGAGATATAAGGACCTCCCAAATCACAAGGATTTCCAAACCTCTTCACTCCTGTGAAAAATTACAGGGACTCACTTGCGTTCACAGCATTTAAGAGTTGTAGATCTGTCTTATTTGTGAAATGACTTGACTCTCTCAAACTTTTGACATATGATTAAAGATTTTCAAATAGCCAGGAAAGTAGACCCTGAATGCCAATAAATTCTTTGAAATAATTTAAATTATTAAAATATGTTTAAATATATCAACTCATGTAAGTTTGGTAAGATTTCAAAATGAACAGTCTGCAATTGCAGAGATGCAGAATTTGGGGATGTGTTGTTTCAAAAGGGATTAAAACAGATTTATTGCTGAACAAAGGTATAGTGGGATCTAAGGACAGCCAATCTAAGATGAGCAGGAAATGAAAAAAACAATGGGGGCTGATCACTGAACTGTAATACTGAATGATACAGACCAGGAGAGTCCCAGTTTCAACCCCAATTTGTATTGTGTTAGCTGATGATACTAATCAACTGCATCAGGACATAGATAGGCTAGCAGAATGAGCACACAAGTGACAGATAGAATCTAATACAGAGAACTGTGAGGTGATTCATTTTGGCAGAAGGGATATGAAGAAGCAATAGAGACTAAATGTTTTAAATAGTGTGCAGGAACAGAGGGAGGTTGAGGTGCTTGTGCATAGATGTTTGAAGGTAGCAGGACATATTGAAAAAGAGGTTTGCAATGCACGTAGGGTCATAAATAGAGGCATTGAGTACAAAATCAGGGAAGTTATGCTGAACTTTTATAGGCTACAACTACAGTATTACACCCAGTTCTGGTCACAGCAATTTAGGAAGGACACTATGATTCTTGAGAGGATGCAGAGGCGATTTACCACAGTAGTTCTAAGAATGAGGGAATTGTAGCTTAAAGATTAGGCTGGTGAAAATGGGGTTGTTCTCCTTGGAACAAAGGAGATTGGGGGGAGAATTTGTCAAGGTGTACAAGATTATCACCAGTTTAGATAAGGCAGATAAAGAAAAGATATTCCCATTCGTTGATTCTACAGGGACTAGTGGATATAAGTTTAATGGTTTGGGAAGGAGATATGGGGGGATGTGAGGATGAACTTTTAATACAGCGAATGGTAATGACCTGGAACTCAATGCCTACAAAGCTTGTGACCAATCAACTCCCACTGTCTTCAGGGCATGGGAGAAACCTGGACAATCTTAACTGCCCAGTTGTCTGTTTTCTGTTGAACAGGAAAGGTTATAATCATCCATATGCTTGGAAACAGCAAAGAATTCCTAATATGATGAACAAACCTACTCTACTTACAGATTTAAATATGCCTTTATAATTAAGTTTGTGTGAGATACCCTGCATTCCACTGTTCCTTTTAACTAATCCAGTGAGTCTGATGTTCTTTGTTTCCTATAACTGATGTGTTAAGCAATCGTGCCATGGAATAGATCCCAGGACTTTCATGGACCAATAAGGGTGGGAATGGATGTGGATAGGTGTCTAGATTTACACACCAGCTGGCATGCCAGTTTGTTGGCACCATCCTACCCCCAAAGTCATTTTGTTGAAGGCTGGGTCCAGGTGGAGTGAATAGCTGCCCACAAGCTGGCTAGCAGGCCAATTAAGACTTTGGGCAGAATTTTACATCACGCGGGTGGGCGCGTGTCCAACCTGATCGGGTGTAAAATAGTGCGCAATGACGTTGGGCAAGCGCCCCGACATCATCGCACACTCGAGTGATATTTTGGTCAGTGGGCACACGTGAGAGCTGGCAGTGTGCCCGCCAACAATTAAGAGGCCTATTAAGTCCATTACTTGATTAGTTAAGACAGATTTTTCATTGTCTGTCCAATGTTATGGTTGGCAAATCAGCCAGGCGGCCTTTGCATTTTTGAGGAATCCTCATCCATGGATGGGATGAGGTTTCCGAAATCAATTTTATCGATGTTTTGACATAACATTTATTATATATATGTTCATGTGAGTGAATCCTATGTGGGGATTCTTTTTAAGGATTTTCAAACCTTCATTTTTGATTTTAAAATTCTTCAGCCGCCTGAGACAGCTCTCTGCCTTTGGGGAGCTTTCACCGTGTGCTCCCCTGCACCGGCGCAGACTTCAGCATCCAGCCTCCTCCCACCTCCACCCCGGCCGCGCTGAGCCTTTCAGCGCACATTTCACGCAGGATGGCTGTTAATTGGCCAGCCGGTGGCGAAATCACGGTTCGGGGGCCAATCACGGGCAGTGAATGTTTCCCACTTGCCCGCCCACTGCGCCCGCCCGACGACCCGAAAATCCTGCCCTATGGATCAGAGGTCAACTGGAATGTTTTACTTGGCCTGCAGGCCCCCCAGTGGCATCAGCAACACAGCGAAAGCCTGAAGGTGGCCTCCCAGTGAGAGACCTGGGGGGACCAATGCTCCAGTAAGACCCTAAGGCCACCATCCTGCCTACCTAGCCATTGCTACAGTTCAAATTGTAAAATCCTGCCCCAAATATCAGCCACGCTATCGACGGTTTTGAAGTCAGTAATGTCAGTTTCTTCTCATTTGTAACACGTTTGTACTGATTGTGGTTCTCTGGTGTTTACAGTCTTTTGATAGGTCTGTGGTTGATTTGAATCTGTAACTGTACCAAATTTTGTGCAGCAGCTGTGCTTTACAGAAACATTTTAACTAACGTGATTCAGTCTGTTCCCATCAGGTTATTACCCTGATTTCTGCATTATGTTTTTCATATCAAAAGTATTCACTCATCAGACATTGTCTATGAAGTTCTGTTGTGAAACCTGTTATTTCTTTAACCAAAACTGAAGATTTTCCTAATTTAACTTCTTTTGTACTATTCTTGCTTTTAATTTCTTCAATTTTAATAAGCTGAAATATGATAAATCTTATAGCCTAACACAGAATTACATAATTACAGATTTGCTACTGGACAGAAGGAGGCCATTCAGCCTGGCATGTCTTTGCCAGCTCGCCTTTGTAGCAATTTACTAAGCACCACTATTCCCCAACACCTGACCTTCTCCCTGTAGCTCTGCACATTCTTCATTTTCAGATAACAGTCCAACTCCCTCTCGAATGCATACTGAATTGCTCTGTGCTTAACTGAAGGTATAAATATTGTAAAATTTATAATATGGGCAGAAGGACTCATTTATCGAAAGTTATTGGTTAAAATGATTCCATTGATAGGAGTCAACACATGAAATGTCTAAAAATAACATTTTTACCATTTTTTATTCGTGTTTCAGAAATATTTACCATCAGTTGTTAACTTCAGTAAAAATCAACTACATTTATGGAACAGGTGGTGTGAGCGGGTTTTCTGATATTGTGCAGTCTAAAATGCAAGGTCTGCCTAAGGCCTCACAACCGCCTGGGTTTGCCCTATTGCCATACATGAGACAGTTTATCTGAGCTTTACAAAGTGGGTTTCTCAATGTTTCCAGTCAGTAAAAACAAGTTTCCCATCCTTTGTTGCTTGTTTGCAACTTTGAATAAGCATGTCTTCAACAGAGTTATTTCGGATTGGCTGTGTAGAAACACTTCTGACCAAATTTGTCAGGTGGTAATTTCTGCTGTGCTTCATTGGAAGACTGGAAGTTTGAAGTACACATTAAGGTCACCAAAAAAATAAGTCACAAGTGCTTTATGACGACAATGCTGTCACTGGTGCTGTGTGCTTTCCAGTAAGTTGCACAATTTGTACAAAAGTATCAACCCCATTGCTCAAATCTTCTCCCTCACCTTTCAACCAAATGATGAAAGCAACACTTGGTTGCCCCAATGAATTTCTTTTAAAGTATAGTCGCGTATGATGCAGAATAACGCGGCAGCAATTTACGCTCAGCCAGCTCCCATAAACAACTGACCAGATCATCTGTTTTTTAGTGACGTTGTTAGAGGGAAATATATTGACCAATTGGGTCTAAATTAGCTACAACAGCAGACAAACAGAAAAGTCAAATGTTATGAGAAGATGACATTGAAGTTAAGTTCTGTGTAAGTAGGCATCAACCTGTTTTTAAAAATTTTATGAATTTTAACAAAAAATAGCCAAAAATGGTTTAAGGTATCTTAGCAAGTTTTGTTGCATATATAAATAGAGATTCATGATAGCATGGTATGGTATTGAGATGGAGGATCAACCATAATCATATTGAATGGCGGAGCAGGCTCGAAGTGTAAAATGACCTACTCCTGCTCCTATTTTCTATGTTTCAATGGGCAGAATCATCCCACATTTGCACTAAATCGATAGCAGGCAGATAAAACTACGTTTTACCCATCGGCCACAATGGCGGCTTTTCACGCCATAGCTTTCCAAACCCGCCACATTAATTATGCATTCCCAGGAAACATGCTGTTTCCATGGTGGGTGGGCTCTCATTCGCCCGCCACGCCAACAACTCACTGCTTCTTCATTCCAGGCTCCATATTTAAAGTGCAGTCATGTGCACACCTCTCAGTGCTTCTAGCCAAGGACTGCAGCAAAGGAGACATCGTCCTGAAAAGGAAAAAGACTGCAGCCCCCCAGTTCAATGACGCATTCCTCGAGCGCCTTTTCGATGCCTTGGAGGCCTGCCGTGATGCCCTCTACTCCCACTCTGGCAGCAGGATGGGCAGAAGCCTCGCTAATCCAGCTTGGGAGGTGGTGCCAGCGGTTATCAGTGTCAATGCCCTGCAAAAGAGGGCAGCCACCAAGAGGATGAATGATCTCCTCCGTTCTGCCAGGGTAAGTCAGTCTTCTCATCACTCTCAACTCATACACTCACAAACCCAATACTCATCCACAGCGCCCTCACTCACTGCCAGTTAAGGGGACATCACCATTCGCTGTCTCACACACACCGTCATTGTCCTTATCCCATCTAAGGGACCACTCACATGACAGACATACTTATCATCTGGCCTGGCAGGCATACCGGTTACATTCTCTCCATCTGTATTCATGCAGGACAAGCTGGCACACAACAAGAGGGAGAGGTTGCAGACTGGCGGGGGAATGCCTGAAATCAAGGTCCTCATGGACTTTGAAAACAGAGCCATCCAGCTGACCGGTGACAATATAGATTGGTCCTGTGCTGATGGTGGGATCGGCACTGCTCTACCAAGTGAGGATGCAGCAGTGTAACATTCATCAGACAACCATGCTGTGAGTGATGTGACCTGTTTCACAGGCCACTGCCATGCACTAATTATCTCCCCTTGCTTTCACAGGCACATCTGCCAAACAGCCGACAGAGTCCATGACCCAGAGCCTCCAATCAATCCCTGAAGAAACCCCTGAAGAGGAATCTGAGGCCCCCTCCTTGAAGTCCCATCACAGCGCTCACTCACATCCTCCACCAGTGCAGAGACACACACCTCAAAGTAACCTAGCTTTACAGTGGCCTTGGAATCATAATCTAGTGAGCACATCCCACTTTCTGATCCACAGCAGGTGTCTGGCACTCAAAGGACTGCTGGAGGCCAGAAATTTGCTGAGTCCGAGTCAGATGAGGATCCTCTAAAATCGGTCATACCTCAGTTGCTGGAGCTGCAAAGGCAAACTCGAGAATATCAGGGAGGAATGTCCGCTGCATTCCTCAGATTGCAAGGCACAAGGGAGGGGTCCACCTGCCTTCAGCTTGAGGTGATAGCGCTGGCATGCCAACGCACCGAGCACAACCTTGGTAGGATGGCTGCTGCCATGGAGACCTTGGGCCAAGATGTTGCTCCCACACTGCTGCACACGGTCAACTCTATCTCTGATGCCATAGTTATGCTCCAACAGTGCGTACGCAAGAGAGGTGTGGGGCAGATCAATCGCATTCCAGCTATCCCTTCTCCTCAAGGAGTCAGCCAGGGGCCCTTGGGCACCCATAGGGAGGAGGATCAGTGGGTGTACCTCCCTGGGACCATTCATTCATGTGACCCCAGGAATGTCTAGTCCATCCGCATCCACTTTTCCTGTGACCACAGCAGCTCCAGCTCCACAGGCCGACAAGGGTGACACTGCCACACATCACGACTCCGAAAGCAGGCCGAGGCCCTCCAGGTCTTGGCCCTCCAATAGACGCCCGCCAAGGTCATCACAGACAAGGCATAGCAGTCAGCAGGCTGTCTACACCTCCACTGTGGATGTCCGGGGAGCACCATGACATAGCGACAGGGTTAGGAAAGTTATGAAGATGCAGTTGCACAGCCTGGGCACAGGTGTTACACACTTGCACATATGGTTTTCTATTGTCAATAAACACCCAAGAATGTCTCGCCACCAATGGGTCCTTGTTTTGATGAGCAGTGTTCGTGTCACTCAGTTGTGAAACGTTTCTCAGGTGTCTCAGCCCAGGGCCTCTTCCCTGTGCTCTGTGCAACCTTCAGACCGAAGTGTTGGTCCAGCCTCACACTCCCTGGATGCATTACTAATGCCTGCACCTTGATAGTACTTATTATTGCTGCCAGAATGTAGTGGGCAGGTGCCACAAAGTTCTGTCATTCTCTCTGTGTTCTCTCAGCTCCTATAAAATGGGACTGGCCCCCATCTCTTCAGCATCTGTGGCCACTGATACTGTGCTCCTGAAGGGATCAGGTGCTGAAGACAGTCAAAGGATCTGATGCTTCTTTCATGGCTGCGTCTCTATGATATGACCTTGATCACATAGCGCAAGCCAGCTACCCTCGGCCAGACAGATGCCAGACGTTCTCAGGGGCTATGTGAAGGTCTATGGAGTGTCCTCAATGCACTTGTCATCATCCTCCTGCACTCAAGTCATTATTAGGGCCTCGACTGCATCTCCATGATAGAAGTATTATCACAGAGGGTATGTGCGCTGCCATAAGCCAGACAGGAGTTAAATGTTCATAGATGTGATGTGAGGATCTACGGGGACACCTCACTGTATGTCGTCAACATCCTCCACAAATCTGGCAGCTATGAGGGCCTACCTAGCACGCCTGCCTCATCTGGCCAGTGTGAGGGCCTCATCACCATAATCGTCACTACCAAGGACCTCCTCACCCTCACCCCTGTCAGCATCCTCCTCATCCGAGGAGACCTCCAGCTCTTCCATCTCCTCCTCAGCCAGCTCCTCTCCCTAATGCACCGCCAGGTTGTAAAGGGCGCAGCAGATGACGATGATGTGTGACACCGTCTGTGGGCTGTACCGCAGGGCTCCACCAGACTGGTCCAGGCACCGGAACCTCATTTTCATCATCCCAATTGCCTGCTCCATCAAGTTGCGAGCTGCAGAATGAGCCTCATTATAGCCTCGCTCTGCTGCAATCTGAGGCCACCACATAGGTGTCATCAGCCATGTCCTCTGTGGGTAGCCCTTGTCCCTGAAGAGCCAATGCTGCAGATTCTGCGGACCCTGGAAGACATCAGAGATCTATGACTGACTGAGAATGTAGGAGTCATGGAGCCTCCCTGGAAACCATGCGCACACCTGCAGGATGCATTTCTGGTGGTCGCACGCCAACTGCACATTCAGCGAATGGAATCCCTTGCAGTTGACATAGTTGATGGCATATTGCGATGGAGATCTGAGCGCCACATGATTGCAGTCAATCACACCCTGCATCTGGGGAAACCCGAGATCTGGTCAATTTCAATTGCTCTTGCATCCTGATCCTGGCTGTCCTGGTCCCGTGCAAAATGCACAAAGTTGTGTGCCCTCACAAAGATGGCATCCATGACCTCATGGATGCATTTGTGGGTGGAGGCTTGTGAGAGCCCACCTGTGGAGCCCTGAAAGGAGCCACAGAATAGGAATTGAGCATCGTGGTCACTTTCACAACCACTGGCAGTGGATGCTCTCCATGTCCCTGTGGTGCCAAATCCTGCAGTAGCTGGCAGATTTAACCGACCAGTTCTCTGGACATGCATAGACTTCGATGACACTGGTTCTTGGTCATCTGCAGGAATGAAAGGCATCTAGACCCTGGGTCTAGTCAGGCACAGACCAGCGGCAGCTCACTGTGGCTTTTCCGTGGCATGTGCAGGAGCCCCAGTCACCCCTTCTTCCCGAGAGTGCTGTTCCTCCCTCTGCACAGCCAGGAGCCTTAGTCACTCTCTTCTCTGTCGCCTTCACCGTCTGTCCACCACAAAGCATACAGCTAGTCACCAGGCCCCATGGTCTTGATGTACTCCTCCTGCAGGATGAAAGAGAGATGGGTGGGTAAGCATGGGCGCACTAAGAACCTCTCTTGGTTAAGTCTGAAGGCCCCTTAATGCATCATGGAGACTGCTGGCCACCACTTGCATGGCTGCCTGAAACCCCACCCACCTCCGCCACACTCCACCTGACCAATTGCAGTGGCTTTGCCCATTGAACTGCATGCTGTGATCTCAGCTCAGGCGCAGGCATTCTCCTAACCCACACTTCAAGGCTGGCCTGTTAGCTTGAACCATGGGGGAGGCTGGTCCAAACCGGGATGATAACATTGCAAGGGGTTGTGAGCACCTCCACCAGTGACTGCTCCATGGCCAGCTTTAGCTAGGAGATTGTCCAAAGTGGCCAGTCACCCCACTGTTCCTCAGTCGACAAAAACACTCATTAGTTTTGTAGTCTTTGCCTGAGGGATGAAAAGCTCTGGAGCACTTGGTGGCACTTTGATGCCTCTGCGTTGCTTGAGTGGGAAGATAAGCTAGAGGCCCAACTTCAATCATGTCAGTGTGGCTGCTCCTGAACTGTCTCAGCTGCAGAGGAATGGCCACTTTATACAAGGTTTCCCGAATGCATGGCCGCTTCCCTCGTCCACTCACCTCTGCAACACCGCACATGCTTGTGCGCTACCTTCAACCACAGGGCAGCCCCTGCTCACCCCCTCAACACGCCTCAACCACAAGGCAGCCCCTGCCCAACCTCTCAACGTGCCTCAACCACAGGTCAACCCCTGCCCACCCCCTCAACATGCCTCAACCACAGGGCAGCTCCTGCCCACCCCCTCAACACGCCTCAACCACAGGGCAGCCCCTGCCCACTCCCTCAACACACCTCAACTACAGGGCAGCCCTCGCCCCTTTCCCCCCCAAGCCGCTTCAACCACAGGGCAGACTTTGCCCCCACCGCCCCACACACACACACCCCACCCGCACCTCAACCTTGAAGTGCAACAGGCGACCTGGGCTAGCGCTCCACAATGTTACTGTATATTCACCCCTGAGTTCCCCTCAAAGTGCAGCCCATCAAGTGCACGCCTTTTACATGCTGTTGTGAAACGCAGAGGTGTGCCATCATGGTGATGTGAGCTGACGACCAAGCTGTGGGGTGTGGGGGTTGGCAGAGGTGGGACGATTCTGGTGGGCTGAGCTTATAATGACAGGCAGATGTATTATAATGATGTTCCAGATGTCTGATGGCAGGAAACGTGGCCCGGCATCCGCAAGCTGAGCTGATGATCCCAAACTGGTTTCATGATATTGTGAAAACGATTTTTGGCCTTCTCACCATATTGTCTGCTCACGCCACCAAACACACCCAACACCAGTGGGCACGGACAATTCCACCATATGTTTCTATTGTACCTTTTCATTCCTGCCCAGCTTTGGCCTTTGCTGAGCTTGTTGGTGTATTATGCTGGCTTTTGAAACCATCTTATTTGAGAATACTGAAATCTGTGGAAAAGGAAACCTGATGAGCTGTATAACAGGTGTCAATTCACAACTGGCTTTCTTTAACCACTGCTCAAAACTAATTTCACCCTCTACAATTCAAAACTGTCTTTGCAGGTTGGTCACAGGTATCAACAACATCCTCTGCACTGCCTTTGGGGGGTTTTCTAATGAAATGCAATAGTTATGGCAACCAAATTTATTTGTTCAACAGCAATGCTTTACTGAGAGCAGAATTTTACACTGATCGGGTGGGTGTGGGAGAGGATGTCGAGCAAGCGTCCCGACGTCATCTGGTGCTCGCGCAATATATTTTGGTTGGCGGTCACGCCCGGGTGTCAGAGTTGCGCCCGCCATCAATTAAGAGGCCAGTTAAGGGCATTACAAAAGGAAATGACCAAGATTTCACATTGCCCATGCAACAAGCACGGGAGCTTGCCAGCTCTCCAGCTCAAGGATGTCCTGCTCAAACCTGGTGAGCAGCAGGAGGTTGGGTGGGTCTTCATCTATCTGTGACCTCTCTGCTTGGTTACGGCTCATCTTCTCCTGAAAGGACAGAGAAGCATTGATTAGTCCACTCTCTACCTGCAGCACCATTGCAACCTGGCTAACCCCACCTGAGGAACACTTTGCAGGGCACATCTGAATCGTGGCCCTCAAGCCACAAGGCACTCAGTCCAAGCAGCCAAGGCTCACTCCCTTGGCCAACTCCAGCATCATTGACAGTTGGTATTCAGACTCTAACACCTCTGAGCTCGACAGGAGGACAGCCAGACCTTAACACTTCTGCACACTGATCCATGCCAACATAGTACTCATCCTTCCTGAGCGCAGCAGTTCATTGAACCTCTTACGACACTGCACCCATGTGCATCACACCACATCATGGCTGATGACCAGCGCTGCCACCTCCTCCCAGGCTTTCTTCATCAGGTGTGGTGGCCTCCTCCTCCATCCCTTTGCACAAGAGTGTCCCTCCTGGCAGCCACCTCCTACAGGAGCACGACTAGGCACTCATCTGAAAAGCAGGGGGCTGAGTGCCCACCCAACCTGCTCTCCCACCTGGCATTTCCAACCGCTTCAAAAGCCATGGATACTGTATCCGCAAGGCAAACTGTATGCGTCTTCACCGGCAGCCTTCAAAGGGCCACCTGTGCCATTTCTAAACTGCCTGCTGGGTCACCATGGGACCCGAGCACGACACGTCCCTGCCCGCATCCTGTCCCTCCCGACCATAGGGAAGCCGCACTTCACGCCAGTCGGGCCTTAATTGGCCAGCCAGCATGAAATTGCGATCGTGGGCCGATTGTGGGCGGCCGCCCGTTTCCCAACCAATATCTGGCTCGCCGATTGTGACTGCCTGCCGACCTGAAAATTCAGGCCTAAAAGTTTGATTTTCGTGGTTAGTCTTCACAAATCTGAGGAAGTCACTTACGCTTTAAAATGTGCCTACATTTGACAAAGGTGCAAACTGCTGGCTACCCCATAGCTCCATTCGAGTTGGGTGATGTGACTCAGCAGCATATGAACTCTGTCCTGTCTCTGCAGGTAGCCAAACTAGTTCAGGTCTGCTTGCCTTGGTCAGTACATTAATCTGTGGGTTTCCATAAATTCTTCCAGCATAAGAGTTGTGGCTATTTTTTGTAAAGAAAGCTGTTGGAGAGTTAAAGTATAGCTGTTATATATGTTTACAAAAATGTTTCCTGTCAGCAAAGGCTTGAGAAAGGGTTAATTGATTATTCCTTTTAGTCCTAACGCAGGAATCAACATAGCTCTGAGTTAATCATCACCTCATCTTGTCTACCTTAGTTAGTCATTTAACTGAACTTTTCCAGTCTTGAATATCCCTCAGGGTACAAAATGGCTCTTTTATTTCCCCCTAGTCTTACAGTCTCCACATTTCCTGTAGCCAAGTCGGCAGACATGAGGTCTCCTCCGCGGTCTCCAGAAATATCACTAGATATCAGCTAGTAGGAGGTACACAAAAACAATTCACAGGTACCTCTGACCTGAGCTTTCTTCTCTTTTTTGAGTGGAAGGTTAAGCCTGCAGCCCACCCTCTCCCATTTATTATTGGCTCAACATCAGTAGTTGAATGAGCTGTGCCACTGCCCCAAAGGAAATCTTTCCAGTTTTCCATTTTTCTTACAAAAATCAATCTGCCTCCCAAAATATTTAGAAAGTTTAATTGTATTTTTTCTTAATTTTATTACAGTAGTCGAATGCATACATAACTCCAGTGTTGATTAAGTGAGTGGATGGTGTATAATTGGATCACAATGCCCAAGGACCTTTACTTGTCTGACAGCACAAAATGCTACTTTGCACCCAAGGAAACTTACATCTTTCACTTGTATAGTTTGAAGGACTTACTCATAAATTTAAAGTCCTTACAGGCACAATTTTGAGCGTTCAGCTTCAGAAATGTGTTAAAGATTTAAAATGGGCACTGTTTTGATCTTTTTTCAAAATTCATTTTTTAAAGGAGCATATAGTATCACAATCAGAATTAGAAGTTTGTTGTTTTGAAGTCTTTGTTCATACAGGATTTTGCAATGTTCCATTGTATTTAATGTTAGTTTAGGTTGTGGCCTACATTTTGCATTTATTTGGATTGTTGACATTTATAATTTAAGTTACTACAGCCATTGTTCAGAAGATATGCTTCATTTGGGCATACCTTTCTATTTTCTCATTTTGGAGAAACATGAGGAGGATCTGAGGAGGCATGAAAGGGAGGCATACTTACATCTGAGGTGGGGTTGCCACAACACCTTCACTGAACCATCAGTAATTAGGGGGGTAGAGTGTAGTCTCTGCCATCACAATCTAGAGCCCAGGAAGGTGTTTTTCTTAAATGGTACCAGGGCAAGGAATATGTCCTAGCTGCTTGAAAGGAACGGACTGGAGAAGAACTACTTCTTCTGGGTAAAGTTTTCTTCTTAGTCAGTCCCTCAGGATAGAGGATGACTTCAACTCTGGCTCAATGGGCCCTGGGATGACTGATAAACCCAATGCATGACCTGAAGACTCTGCCACATGCTCGGCAGGAGGTGCTTAAAGTGTCGTGTAGATGGGCTCTTGGGAGATTTGTGTGCTCTGATGCCTTGACTGTGCCACTGCATGCTCCCTACACAGTCTCTCAATGTGTTTGGTGCCTTTCCAAATAAACCTTCTCCACTTGGTCAGTCAGGGAACAGAAAAGGTTATGTGATAGATAGGGGAGAGATAATAAAATCGTTCCCCATTTTTCTACCTCTTGACTAATCACAACAGATGTCCTTTTAAAAAGAAGCAGTTTAAATGTTGTAACTCTCAAGAACAGATACAAGACAGGTTTTCCTGTAAGTTTGAAAGAAAAGAAAGAATAAATTTTTATTTCTCAACACTCGTAGGTAATCACAACAGCACCCACTCAAGTACATACACAAGACACGCACACACAAGGAAAGGTGATTGCAAAAGAGGTACCATGCACTTGGATTTTTTAGAGTCCAAAAGTCATGTTTACTCTTGTTTCCTGAGATGGAAGCTGGAACCATTGCAGGCCTGATAATTTATTTTTGGTTCACTATAGAAAATGGAGGTTGGAAGCTTCTGGCAATTAATTCATAGTTACAACAGTCAGTTTCTGGCTTTGCTTCAGTTGAAGGTGTAGCAAAAATCTGGCTAGATTCTGCAAATCATTAGGTAAAAGCCAACCCCCATTTCTCTGCCTGCTGGAGGGTTCATGGCAGGGTTCTTCCTTTGCTGGGTGGGATCTTTTCCATCTGTGGGCTCTTTGTCTCCCAGCCTGACTGACATCTGGATGCTCCAAAATATTTTGTTAATAAATTTTTCTTACCACAAGCTGGTTTCTGTCAGGTGGCCATAGTATTGGTGCCCCCATTGTCCACACAAATGGTGTCTGACAATATTAGCATTTGCACACAATGGGGTTTGAATCACAGCGATTTGTATCTTCTTATGATAGAATGATAGAATGGTTTCTCCTTGCACCCATCCTGTGAAATTTCATTCTGCAGCCACTAAGTCTGTGCCGCTATTGCGCATCAGGTCCTGTAGGCATTTAGACAATGGCAAATGTGAAATCTACAGGAGAGATCTGTTGTATTTTTAATGTCTTCTCAAAGAAATGTTCCAAAACGTCTTCTACATTTTAATGTTCTGACCAGACAAGCAAGCTACTTCCTGTATATTTGCAAACAAGGAGAGAGGTCACATAACCCCCTTAATTCAATTTCGTAACAACAGAGGTTGTCCTCTCTCCATGTTTTTTTAAAAGAAAGTTCATCTTCCATACATCCACGGGTACACCTGTGTCGATGTTACAGGAAGCTATAATAAAACAACTGAAAAAAAATCAGGAGTAATGAAAGGTAAGGTCATATTAAATAATCTGTATGGCATTGAGCAAAACATCAGAAACATTGCATAGAATTAGTGGCAATAATTAAAAGTGAAGAATAGGGATAACCTAACTATGGTACAGAAAGGGGAAGATTTGGTAGTTAGATTTGCAGATTTTAATGTATTTAGAAAAGATGGGAAGGAAGAGGTTTTAGCTGTGTTATCAGAAACAGGATAATGGCACTATCAAGAAAAAAGCATAATGACCAAAGGGGCAGGAACAGAATTCATATGGATTGAGTTAAAGGATAGGAACGGATTGGTCATACAATTTAGAGGTATACTGTAGGCCACCAAATAGTGCAAAGGAAGTGAAGTGAGGAATATGTAGTGAGAACAATGAATTGAGTAAAACAAAATTAAACTGTCTGGGAGGGGAAAGGAAAGGCATTAGAGTTTTTACAGATTGTCAAAGACTAGATCTAGGAATGGGAAATGAAACGCAGCAAATGAGAAAAATAAGCATGGGAGCTCATCTAGGGAGCAATTGGGGAAGGGTACTAAGGAGCAGTATTCACAAGGACATCTAAGGAGACAATGGGCAGAATTTTCTGCCTGCCGGGTGGGTGGACCCAACCCAATCTCCAGCGGGTTGGGAAACAATCCCTGCTGGAGAAGTGGCCCCGCCGCCATTTTACGTGGGCAGACCAATTAAGGCCCACCCAGCATGATGTCCGGTCGGAAGCGCTATTCACTTCCTGTGCGGGCGGTGGGGGGGGGGGGGTGGGGTTTCCCCAAAAGCGAGAGTGCGCACTTTCGCACATGCGCACAAAAGAGCGCACATCTCCCTGAGGCTAAGTGCCGCCTCAGGGAAATCGCTGACACTTTTAAAAAGATTAAAGATAGAAAAAACAAAATTCCTAACATGTCCCCCTCACGTGACAATGAGATGGAACATGTTCATAAATTACAGTAAAACTTTATTCAACTTTTTAGAACCCTGCATGAAACCTCATCCCGCCAGTGGATGAGATTTCATGTTTTTTCTATTTTCCACCGGGGCTCCTGGCCTGCCTGCCAACCTTAAGGTTGGACAGCCAGGTCCTTTAATTGGTTAAATGATCCTGTCAATTGCCTCAATTAGCCATTGACAGGTCGGCAGGTACACAGCTGATTTTGCTGTGCCCCCGCCTTCCTGAAAGTTTAAATGGGGTGGGATGATGTCGGGGGTTCTGCCCGATGTCGTCCCACATCATTTTATGTGTTCGTTGGCGAGCAGGTCCCGCCCCACCCCCCCCGCCCCCCGCTCGCTGACGACAAATTTCTGCCCTATATGTCACAATATAATAAAATTTAAGTTAATAATAATGTTTGAGAGAGAGAGAGAGAGACAGATAGCACAAGTACCAAAATAATTGATTGTAAGAAAGCCAACTGTGAAGGAATGAGGATGGAGCGAAGGAAGATAACCTAAAAAAAATATTGATAAATATAGAAGTAGAATAGAAATAATTAAAGAGGATATCAGAAAAAATCCACTGAATAAAAGAACAAAGCAGCTAACAATCTGGCCAGGTTGGATGACTGGTCCCCATCTAACCTGACTGTGCTGGGAAGATTCTGTACTATCGCCTACAGGACTGATTGAATCTCAGGATGCTTACTTCATCTTGGGACATCAACACTGGAAAAGCGAATTTTATACCACCGGTCTTCAGCCAGCTGAATTCTGCGTTGTCATTGGACTTTGATTCTGGACTCTGGACTCATATGAAACCATAATTCTTATTTTTATTGTGGTCTCTGCCCTGAATTCCCTTTCTTTCCTTTATCCATCTTTTATTGTATGAATGCAGAAAGGGGCAGACATTGCAAAACCCGTTTCCTGCGTTTTGTGTGTACATGTAAAATAAACCAACCTTCTCTCGAGTTTGCTATGGGGTTATTAATAGAAGATTGGATCACTGCAAACTGAAGGATTGGGGAACATACGCCACCACTTATAAAAGAGGGAAATCAATAATCAAAAACACCTATCTGTTTATGGGTGGGTAATGAATGGAAAAACGAGGACTGTTCTAGATTAAAACCCCCTCCTGTCCGTAACAATTATCAAAGATTCTAGGCTAGAGATAACAATTAATTCTCAATAAAAAGAAGGAACAGTGCTAGAATGCTGGAAAACAACACATGTAATTCTTATCTCCAAAAAGAGAGAATTACACAGGAAACTACAGATCAGTTAAATTAATATCAGTAGTTGGAAAGATGTTAGAAACTTTGCTAAAAGATCAGATAACAAATCATCATGAGACTGAGAAATAATAAGTAATCAGCATGGATTACTAAAAGAAAGGTCATCTTTAAGCAAACATATTAAATTCATTAAAGAAATAAGAGAAAGAATCACAGAATCATAGAATTTTAATGTCACAGAAGGAGGTCATTCGGCCCATCGTGTCTGCACTGGCATTATGACCTAGTGCCATTGCCCTGCCTGTTCCCCACACCCTTGCACATTGTTTCTATTCAAATAATCATCTAATACCCTCTTGAATGCCTCTTGAACCTGCCTCCACCACACTTCCAGGCAGTGCATTCCAAACCCAAACCACTCGCGTGAAAAAGTATTTTCTCACGTCACATTTCCTTCTTTAGAAAATCAATTTAAATCCATGGTCTCTCATTCTTGATCCTTTCATGAACGGGAACAGCTTCTCCCTATCTACTCTGGCCAGCCCCCTCATGACTTTGAACATCTCTATCAAATCTCCTCTTAGCCTTCTTTCCTCAAAGGAGAACAATCCCAGACTCTCCAATCTATCCTCATAGCTGAATTGTCTCATCCCTGGAAACATTCTTGTAAACCTCTTCTGCACTCTTTCCAATGCTTTCACATCCTTCCTATAATGTGGCACCCAGAACTGTACACAATATTCCAGCAGAGGTCTAATGAGTGTCTTATATAAATTCAGCATAACCTCCCTGCTCTTGTACTCTATGCCCCTATTAATAAATCCAAGGATACTATGTGCTTTATTAACTGCTCTCTCCACCTGTCCTGCTACCTTCAATGATCTATTCACATACACATCCAAGTCTTTCTGCTCCTGTACCCCCTTCAAAATTTTACCCCTTATTTTATATTGTCTGTCCATGTTCTTACTACCAAAATGCACCACCTCACACTTCTCCACATTGAACTGCATCTTCCATCTATCTGTCCACTCCACCAACTTGTCTATGTCCTCTTGAAATTCCACAACGTCCTCCTCGCAGTTCACAATACGCCCAAGCTTCCTTTTATCCACAAACTTTGAAATTGTCCACTGCACACCAAGATCTAGATCATTTATATATATCAGGAAAAGCAAGGGTCCCAATGCCGACCCCTGGGGAACTCCACTACAAACTTTCCTCCAGTCCAAAAAATATCCATTGACCATTACTCTTTGTTTCCTATTTTTCAGCCAATTTTATATATACGTTGCTACTGCCCCTTTGATTTAATGAGCAATAACTTTTCTCACAAGTCTGTTGCATGGCACTGTATCAAATGCCTTTTGAAAGTCCATGTACACCACATCAACAGCATTACCTTCATCAACCTTTTTTGTTTGCTCTTCAAAAAACTCCAGCAAGCTAGTTAAATACGATTTCCAATTTAGAAATTCATGCTTGCTCTTCCTCATCGACCCATATTTTTCCATGTGACTACTAATTCTATCTTGAATAATTGTTTCTAGAATCTTGCCCACCACTGAAGTTAAACTGACTGGTCTATAATTGCTGGGCTTATTCTTACAGAGTAGACTGAGTGAACCAGTGGTGTTCACCATATACATAAAAGATTTGCTCAAAAATGAAGCCAGGGTGTTAACATTTTCAGAGGACACCAAAGTAAGGATATAGCTACTAATGAAGAGGAATGCTAAAAAAAAAATTAGAAAGGCATAAATAGGGTTTATAGCAAAATGGTTTATTTCTTATGATTAATAAGGAAGGCAATCGTTCTTTCTAGATAACAAACTACATGGAGTAGAAAAGCAAAGAAATCTGTGAATAAAGGTACATAAACGGCTATAAGATTCAACAGCAGTTGGTAAGGCCATAAAAGCCAGAACCTTCTGTCCTTATAAAGTTATTGGGTGTTAGGAGTATTTGCGGGTCCCAGCTTTGCTCCTGGCAGCCATGTGTGCTCCGATAAAATCTTACTGGAGGCAGCCAATTAGTAGGCTGTCTCTGTGTTTGCTATCCAATTAGGATGACAAGTGAGAGATGGCCAGGGCAGCATGATAAACAATGCTCTATTTAAAGGGACATCGATAGCCAGTATAGTGTAGCCGCAAACCCCTAGCAATGATTGACCTTCTCAAAAATGACCAACCTGCTTCACACATTTGATCCCTTGGCTCGCTGACTACTCTTGGATAAGGAATCTATTCATGGAAAATTATATGTTTTGAGACCTTTAGTCTGTCTCAGTGTAATGACTCGACGGAGCGAACAGGTTTCAATAAGAAACAGCTAAACTTTATTACAGAGAGCTTTTCAGGTGCTACGCGCTCGATCAGGACTCTTGTCATGAAGCCCCACCCCCTGGATAGCCTGCATTTAGGGATCACTGGTTGGGGCCTTAACGGAACATCACATGACCCCGACAGACAGCAGGAGGGGCTATACCCTCAGTTACCACACTCAGGCTGCCAGCTGATTTATGCTGAAGTTAGATCTACTTGGAGTACTGTTACTGAGAGAGCATGGTGCTCAATATTTTCTGCTGGTATTCATGAGAAAATGTATCACATCTAATGCTATCTCAGGCTCATCATCAAATTCTACTTTCTTTACATTTCTTCATCTAGTTTCTCAGTGTCTTTCTAGTGAAATATTAACTTATGTTTTGTTTTATATCTCCAGTTTTAGGTTTACAAGTCCTTCTTTGACTCTGTTCATCCTCTTATGTTTCTGCATGTTTTGTATTTGTCCCCGTGAACTTCTTCAGCTTTATTCCTATAGGGTTTATATGTTATTCCTTCTTATTTGGTTCTGATTGTTAATTCATTTAGCCATGCCTTGAGCTTTGCCATTTTGCTCCTTTGTTGACCTGAATGCCTGTCAATTGAAGGCCCCTCGCTGTGATTTGACCTCCTCTGAGCTGATGACTGCATGGTACTCATGTGACGTTCAGAATATTTCATTGCACTGGTGGAATAGGGCTAATTGTACATTTAATTAATTGAATTGCCTTCCTACCCCTGCTGGGTGGAGCCATTCTCGCTGGAAGCTCTCCAACAACCAAAGTGCACAGTGGCAGAAACAGGTCGGGGAGCCAGGCCAATGCTTCTCTTTCAGAATTTCTATGGCTACCTACCTCCAACACTGCTTTCACTGCTGAGAAAATTCTAGCCAAAGAGTCCAAAATATTGGGGTTTATTTAAAGAGGAATAGAAAACAAAAACACTGTGGTAAAGCTGAATTTGTATAGAATTTTGGTTTGGCTGTTTGCAGTTCCCATACTACAAAAAGGGATATCGAAGCACGGGATAAAGAAAGTTTGACAAAAACCTTAGAATTGAGAGGATGTTACGATCAGGAAAGATTAGCTGAAAAAAAGAGAAGACTAAGCAGAGACCTGATACAGTACTTTCAAATCATGAAGGGGATTGACATGGTGGATGTGAAAACTGTTTATAGTTGTGTATAAGCCCATAACCAAGAGGCCGCTAATATATAACCACTAATTAATGAAGTTTAATGAAGAACTTAGGTGAATTTCTTTACACAGGTGATGAGAATGTGAAACCATACTGCCCCATGGAGTGATTGAAGGACATTGCATTAATGCATTTAAGGGGAGCTTAATATGTACATGATGGAAAGTGGATGGAGGGATATCAGGACAGGGCGAGAAGGTACAGTTAGAATGGAAAGAGACATGTGTAGAGTAGAAACACTGCTACAGGTAGTCATTCAATGGGTAGAATTTTCTAAAATTGCAGTTGTACTCATGCCTCTCTCTCTAGGCACCTCCTCACATCCCCATCTGAGCAACCAACACTCATCCTCAACCTTTTTGTTCTATTCCAGAAAGCTGGGTGAAGGATAGAACTGGAGCCAATCTATACTGAGGCTATTTAACGGAGTCACAGCATTAGCATGCCGCTTCTGGCTTCCTCGACAAATCGGGACCATGGGCAGGATAATGCAGTGGATCTATCAAAGAAAGGGTTTCTAACTAAAGAGCTCCAGCATGGGTTACAAATACTCAACAGGAACCGGACTTTTGAGGTTAAGGCAACCACAGGAATGGAGAGGCGACTTGGGAAGGCTGCTCCCCAGGTCTCTCACTCTTACCTGGAGACTCTAATGCAGGATCTCAGGGACTGAAGTGAGGCAATCTTTCTCAAGGATGGGAGGAAGAGGACAGCTGCTCCAATTAAGCAGGTGTGGATGGCAGTGGTCACGGAAGACAGCAGCAGAAATGTTATACCAAGTGGATCCAGGAATTAAGAAGGGAGGGTAAGATGAGTGGCATAACACTTGTATAATTGGCAAGACCCACACTCTGACTTTCCCAGCATTCTTCGGGACCACACTGCTCGGACCAACACACCTTGTAGCTGCACCCATTCCTCTCCCTCCAGGCACCTCACATCCCCATCTGAACAGCCAGTACTCACCTTCACTCTAATCCTATTTACCCTATTCCAAAATGCCATGTGATAAGGAATAGATCTGCAAACTGTCTTTACGCGTTTATTTACAGGGATGCATATTAAAAATATAATTCCTAACACAACAACCACAGCTTTAGTTTGTTCCTTTTTACAGGAACAGAAGTGAATTACCAGTTCATGCCCACAACATGCATGCAATTAAATACAACTAATATACAATGAACCGATTACTCTTTAAATAAAAAATTAGTGTTTATATGTATAACCAATAGTTCTAAACAAATTAAATATCTCCATATTCTGTACAAAGCATTATATTGGGCCCTTCTTCTAGGACCCCTAACAATTTCTTTGTAACTCTTTTGAGTACAAACACATTTCCATCTGCTCCTATTTAGATGAAGTTACATTGTTTGCCATTGTGAGATTTGAACACTTCATCTTGGGGTTACAAACCCAGTACCATAACCACTTAGCTGTTTAGGCCAAGCCAACAATTTCTCTTTGTAACTCTTTCGAGTACAAACCCATTTCCATCTGTTATTTCAGATGAAGTTACATAGTTTGCCATTGTGAGATTTGAACACTTGATCTTGGGGTTACAAACCCAGTACCATAACCACTTGGCTATTTCAGCCAAGCTTAGAGATTTGAACTCTTGATCTTGGGGTTACAAACCCAGTACCATAACCACTTGGCTATTTAGGCCAAGCCAACAATTTCTCTTTGTAGCTCTTTCGAGTACAAACCCGTTTCCATCTGTTTCAGATGAAGTTACATTGTTTCATAGTTTGCCATTGTGAGATTTGAACTCTTGATCTTGGGGTTACAAACCCAGTACCATAACCACTTGGCTATTTCAGCCAAGCTTAGAGATTTGAACTCTTGATCTTGGGGTTACAAACCCAGTACCATAACCACTTGGCTATTTAGGCCAAGCCAACAATTTCTCTTTGTACATGCATTTTTTATTGTAAAACAATCTGGTGGTTGATTACTCACACCTGCCCATTTAATTTAAGAGATGTTCTTTCTCTCTTGCAGTTGTTTCAAGCCAGCAAGGTAAATCACACTTTTTTTAGAATGTCCATTATCCCACAAGAATGACATTCAAATGGTACACTCTCCTTAATAATCTATTGTATAGAATCTCACTTAAATATTATACAAATAGTACTCAATATCTGCTGCCTCCATGACAGCCAAGTTTCAGCAGCCAGAGTACTTTTAACACCCCTTTTTGAACAGGTTGTCCTATACCCATTGGGGGTTAGAAGAATGAAAGGTGATCTTATTAAAACACATAAGATTCTGAGGGGACTGATAGGGTAGACACTGGAAGGATTTTTCCACTTGTTGGGGAGGTTAGAGCGAGGGGAAGCCGTTTAAGAATAAAAGGTCTCCCTTTTAAGACTGAGATGAGGAGAATTTCTTTCTCTCAGAGGGTCGTTAGTATGTGGAATTATCTTCCCCAGAAAGCAGTGGAGGCTGCTTGAATATATTCAAGGCAGAGTTAGACAGGTTTTTGACTGAGAAAGGGTTATGGGCAGGGGTGGGGGTGTGTGAAGACAGGAGAGTGAAGCTGATACCATAACCAGATCATCGACGGTTTTATTCAATGGCCGATCAAGCTCAAAGTGTTGAATCTGCTGCTCCTAAGTCCTATGTTCCTATATATTTTCTTAGCTGCCCAAATGAAAGGACAACATTTTGCATTTTCACCCATCAGAAATACTATGAAACAAGCTGCACTAGAATACCCATCAGGGAGATTAAAATGTTAAGAACTGCTAAAAATCACTGGCTTCATATTCTTTGCATCATCTAAGGATGGAAACTTCATCACACGTTTAGCCAGATTTAACTTTCTGAATGTTTTATCTGCCTTCAAAACATTCTCTATTTTAGGGTCTTTCATCATTGTACATAATTGCAGCACATCAAAACGGGCATCTGTTTGAGTCTGAGTTCGCCATCAGTTCAACTGACTAATCAAGCTTTGCAATTGCTCTGTCCCCTCTCTAGATATAACATCATCATTCTATGATAGCCTAGAATGATTAACCAGGATGGGAGTAACACTCATTAACTAGGGTTGGTGATTTGAAATTATTCTAGACCCACCTTGGTTCATATCTAAATCAAAATATTTAAAAGTTTCACAACCCTGACTCCTAATTTTGAATTCCCCTCTCATCTTATTAATGATACATTTCACAAATTCCACAGTACAACTCCATAAGAAATCAGCAACACGCCTGAAAGATTTCCTTATGATGCCAATACAACGTTGTGTAATCTACTTTTAGTTGAACACACACTATTTTCAACAAAACAGATATTGCTGAAAAATAGCTTACCTGGAGGCACCATTCAGGACATAGACACATTTGTTCATTTTCCTTAGTTTTCCTTACACATCTGCTGCCTCTTAGGCTGGTTTCAGAAACACTTCTCTGAAAATTTTCATGCTGCAGGAATGTGGCTTTTATATTCATTGGTCTATACTTCCATAAATATGTGGTCAGGGAGCGAAAAAGATTATTGAGATGACTTTTCCAGCTATGGGAGGATCCACCCTAATGTTTATATCTCCCAAACCTCGCTTTAGTTTTATAAGTCACATCGACTTTTTCAGCACAAATCCACCTGTGACAAAGCTTGTTGACCCTTATCTTGTACCTCAGGATAAATTCCAAACTCTCTCCAATTATTTACCTCCCTTTTGTTTTAGTTCATTGTTAATTTTATTGATAGCTACCAAATGTTACAATCATGAGGAATGCTGTTAGGATTTCTGTTGAGAGCCAGTTCTGCGGCCTTTATTTAATTGCCTAATCTATGTTTTTATTATTCGTTCATGGGATGCGGACATCACTGGCTAGGCCATGGACTAGAAAACTGGGGTAATATTGCCCATCCATAACAGCCCTTGTTCAGAGAGCAGTTAAGAGTCAACCACATTGCTGTGGGTCTGGAGTCACATGTAGACCAGACCAGGTAAGGGCAGCAGATTTCCTTCTCTAACCGACATAACAAGATGGAATTTTACAACAATCAGCAATGGTTTCATGATCCTAATCATGAAACTTACAATTCCAGATATTTTATTGAATTCAAATTTCACCATCTGCTGTAGTGGAATTTGAACTCAGGCCCCAAGAGAATTGCCCTAGAATACTGGTCTAGTGACAATACCACTACGCCACCACCTCCCCTCAATAGCCTCTACTTCCACTTTTATGTCTGTTGGGTCTTCAACAATGGGACCTCCCTCTTGCATTATTGGAATTTCTTTCTCAAGTTCATAATTGGTTTCTGACACAAGTGTCACTCCTGCACTCAGTATATCTACTTGCACTGTGCTTTCTTACTTTCCACTCTTTAACCCCAGTTTTCTAGTCCATGGCCATCTCTTCTTGGCCATCTGGCCATTCTGAACATTCAGCCAATATTTAAACTTGCCTGTAGCTTTCTCTTCAATCTCCATAATCGTCACATCGCACCATTCTGGAATATATGCCGCCCAAGAACCACTCTGGTCAACTGATCTGTGGATGTGATAGCCCTGTCATATGTGTCGTGGTCACTCACATTACCACTATCCAGCCCTTGATTTACCGCAGTTTGTTCCTAAGAGTCATCATCGCAAAACATATGAACATTTGAGGTACAAGATTCTTCATTTACTTTTATAAGCTGCTTAGTGTTTAAGATTCTGTAATTAATTTCAATTAATCATAAGATATGAACCATAACAGTTTGAGTTGTGTGTTGGAGAGGCATTGTCTCACCATCATGACCTATTCCCTCACCTGGGCCTTTCTGTTCCCTATAACCCTCTGATTTAAATTATACCAGATCTGCTGAATTAAATTCCGGCCTGGATTTTAGGAGGTCCTCGGAAACAAGCGATGAGGTTGGGGGTCCTGTGCTTCCACTCGCAGGCAACTTGTTTACCACAGACTAAGACTGGAAGAAACTATGGGTGGAATTTTCCATTCGTAAAATTAGGCGTGGTGGTGGGTGGATTTGGCAGCTCCCACCCTGCTGTCCAGAATGGCGGGAACTCATGTCCAATTATGCGCTTGAAGGGTCATTAATAATGCAAATTAAACAAGTTGCCTGTGAGTGGAAGCACAGCACCCCTACCCCTCCAGCCCCCACCCAGCCTCCACTTTTGTTTCTGAGGACCTCGTAGAATCCAGGCCAGAGTTTAATTCAGCAGACCTGGCATATTCAAAATGAGAAGGTCATCAGGAATAGAAGTGCCCAGGTGAGGTATCAGTCCAAATCACCTGGCGGGTCAGGAGCTGATACGGCTACACGCCTTCGGCTGGGGGGTTCAAAGCTCCCGGTGCCATATATATTTAAAGGCCAGTCCAACACACAATCTCACTCTCTCCAGCCCACCAGAGATGTCTGGCAGCCAGAAGAAGAAGGCTGAAAGCCTGAAAAAGGCAGCACCCCACTTCACGCACAAGGCCCTCCAGGCCTTAATCAGAGGGGTGCAGGCACAAAGGCACGCTCTCTATCCCAGGGATGGCTGCAGGAAGCACAGCAGCCTCACCTCTCCAGCCTGGTTGGCCATTGAGGAGCGGGTCAACGTGTCTGGCAACCACGCCCAAAATCCGGCCCAGTGCAGGAAGAGGGTGAACAATCTCATCCGCTCCGCTAAGGTAAGTCATCCTTCAACTCCCTCTAATATCAAACACTCATCAAAGCATCATGAACTCAAAGGGCTACTCTTGTCAGGGATCTCACACAACCCATTAGCAGGGGACACATGTCACACTGATTCTCTGACCAAGCTGTTCACATCTGGTGAGCACCATCAGAACGTAGGCGACATGGGGATGAGGCACCTTGATCTCCTTCCAGGTGCACCATCCCCGGCAGGAGTCAGGGAGCCCTTGGGCACCCACAGGAAGGGTGAGCATCACCCAAGGCCTCCTGTCAGGACAGTCCAAGGGCGTGCAGCCACTCACAGCCTCCTCTGCCTGCGACCCCATCAACTCCAGTTTCTCAGGCCGCCGAGGGCGCTTCTGCCCCTGAGCAGGTAACCCTTGCCAGGCCGGGGCCCTCGAGACCTTGAGCCACCACAGGATGTTTGCCAAGGTTATCCCAGACATCAGAGCGTAACAGTCAACCGGCTGCCTCCACCTCTGCTGCGGATGTTGGGGCTGCACCCAGGTGTAGCGGTAGAATTGGGAAAGTTAAGACAAATTGATGCCATTTATGGTCACAGGCATGGTATACATGTAAATACATTGCACTTTTGTAAATATATTTGATGGTTATGTGAATGTTCTTGTCAACTGAAGGCATTGTGATTTTGTACTTTGGAATCCTCTTATATCAAGGTTTAGCCTTCCTCCCACCCTTAGTGACAGTGTCCCACTGTGAGATCCACATTCCTGTGATGTCAACCTCAGTTGAATTATTCTCCGCACATTTGTGTGATGTCATGGAGATGTGTTTAAATCTTCATTGGAAATGTGTGATGTAAGCGTTTTTAACCCTTCTGCCTCAAGGAACACCATCGAGAGAGGGAAGCTTATCAGCATTGATATTCTAGAAGCGTTCATGTATCCTCAGTGGTAATGGCAGAAGAAAAGACATGCAAGGGAGGAAGATATCCCTAGGCATGTCCACATCTCAGTTGCAGCAGTGTTTGCATTATTAGATGGAGGCAAAGGCTTCAAGTCTTCTCTCGCATCGCTCTTTTTCCTAAGTGAGCTCTCAGCTCCCAGAGTGAACACACTCACAGGGCCCCATGGACCAAAGCAAAGATCATGGCATGGCGATTCATGCAGCCAGAATGTGTAAGTGTGAATGCAGGACTCGTTCTTGCTGCAAGTGGGTGGCCACCCCTGAGTTGAAAGAAAATGGCATTGAGGGCGAGGAGAGATGTGGCCCTGTTCCCTCACTTAAATTTACTCTCCCTGGAATCTGTCAGCAATTATTGTATCACCGGCACATGTCTTCCTTCCTCCATGGCATGTTCATGCTCATACTAACCCTCAGCAGCCTCCTGATGTTCTTGGGCCTCCAGATCTCCATCATCCGATGATCTCTCATCTTCCTCCAGATCATCATCTGGCAGGGGGTCACCTCTTTGCATTGCCAGATTGTGGACGGCACAACACACTGCAATGATGTGGGAAACCCTGTCGAGAGCATATTGGAATGAGCCATATGAGCGATCAAAGCATCTGAAGCACATCTTCAGAAGCCCTATGGTCTGCTCTATAAGGGAGTATGTGGAGCTGTGAGCAGAACGACTCTGAAGGCAATGGTGTCACCAGCCAATGCTTCATTGGGTGCCCCTTATCCCCAAGCAGCCATCCCTGCAGACGTAATGGCCCCTCGAAAATCTCAGGCACCTGGAAGTGACACAGGATCTAGGAGTCATGGCAACTCCCAGAGGACTGTGCATAAACATGCAGTATGTGCTTCTGGTGATCATTGGTGTACACTGGTGGAATGATAGCCCTTGCGGCGGTTTATAAACATTAGGGGTTGCTGCCATGGAGCCTGTATAGCCACATGGGTGCAGCCTATTGCACCCTGCACTCTTGGGAAGCCTGATATGGCAGCGAAGCCAGTGAATCTTGCTGCCTGGCTATCTTTGTCCAGAGCAAACCTGACATAATGATGGGCCTTCCTTCCTATAAAGGGTATCTGTGACCTGCTTTATGCATCAATGCATTGCGGACTGAGAGATGCCGCACAGGTCCCCTGTTGATCCTTGTAAAGAACCAGAGGCCAAGAAATTTAGCACTGTGGTCACCTTCAAAGCCACTGGCAGGGGATACCCTCCAACTCCACATGGCATTGGGTCTTCACGAAGAATGTGGCATATGTGATGTACCAGATCTTGGGAAAATCGCAGACAAGCACAGCATTGCCTCTCCCTCACTTGTAAATAGGGGATTCTTCTATGATAAACCCTAGGTCTGGTGAGCCGCCCGGTTGTCTGGGTCTCTCCTCCTGTCCCTCCTGTTCAGGCTCTGCCTCCGCTTGACCATGCACCTCCTGCTGGAGCGGCGTGCGGAGCTGTGTCTCCCTCCTTCACCTCCTCCATTGCAGTAGGACCCTGACAAAGGCAGCATTGAGCCACATGTGCCTTTGCCTTCTCTCTGAAAGGAAACATTGAAGACATTAATGATTCAAGGGCAAGAAATTGAAGCTCAGAAGATGATATGTTTCAAAACTGTAGGTGTCCATAGTTTTTCCTGACTTGCATGGTAGCTGATGCCGCCTTGTCCCTGGGAGACTAGCTTACGCATCGAGGTGACCAAGGTGGCATCGCAGATATATAACAACTTGAGCCCTGCATAAGGTACTAAAGTTTCAGCGAGATGTCTGACCCAATCTAGCTCTCTGCTCCAATCTCTGATGTGGCATATTAATGACCAACCAGTTGCGCATGGTCAATAAGAGAATGCCTTCTGGCCCATTAGAAGTCTTTCTTTATCCATTCAGGGGATGTGGGCATCGCTGGCTAAGCCAGCATTTGTTGCCACTCCCTAACTTCCCTTGCTCACCAGACTGGAGAACAGCTAATGTGGTTCCACATTTTAAGAAGGGTTGTAGAGATAAGCCAGGGAACTATAGGCCAGTGAGTCCCATGTCAGTGCTAGGGAAACTATTGAAGAAAATTCTGAAGGAGAAAATCTATCTCCACTTGGAGATGCAAGGTTTGATCAGGGATAGTCAGCATGGCTTTGTCAGAAGGTGGTCATGCTTAGCAAATTTGATTGAATTTTTTGAGGAGGTGACCAGTTGTGTAGATGAGAGTAGTGCAGATGATGTAGTTTATATGGATTTCAGCAAAGCCTTTGACAAGGTTCCACATGGGGATTTATAAAAAGACTTACAAATGCTCTTGGGATACAGGGTAATTTGATTAGGTGGATTCAAAATTGGATTAGTGGTAGGAGGCAGAGGGTGATGACAGAAGGATGCTTTAGTGTCTGGAAGCCAGTGTTCAGCAGCATACCACAGGGATCTGTGTTGGGTCCCCTATTTATATAAACAACATAGATGACTATATGGGGGTTAGGATTAGTAAGTTTGCGGATGACACAAAGATTGGCCGGATGGTTAACAGCAAGGTTGAGTGTCTTGGGCTACAGGAAGATATGGGCGGGATGGTCAAAGTGGCAGATGAAATTTAACCCTGAAAGGTGTGAGGTGATACACTTTGGAAGGAGTAATTTGACAAGGAAGTATTCAGTGAATGGCATGACACTAGTAAGTTCTGAGGAATAAAGGGACCTTGGCGTATGTGTCCATAGATCGCTGAAAGTGGAGGGGCATGTTAGTAGGGTGGTGAAAAAGGCATATGGGACACTTTCCTTTATCAATCGAGGCATAGATTACAAAAGTAGGGAGGTCATGTTGGAATTGTATAGAATCTTGGTGAGGCCACAGCTGGAGTACTGTGTGCAGTTCTGGTCGCCACATTATAGGAAGGATGTGATTGCACTGGAGGGGGTGCAGAGCAGATTCACCAGGATGTTGCCTGGGATGAAACATTTAAGTTATGAAGAGAGGTTGTATAGATGGATTGTTTTCATTGGAGCAAAGAAGACTGAGACATGGTGTACAAGATTATGAGGGGCATGGACAGGGTGGATAGGCAGCAGCTGTTCCCCTTAGTTGAAGGGCCTGTTTCGAGGGGACATAAGTTCAAGGTGAGGGGCAGGAGGTTTAGGGGGGATGTGAGGAAAAGCTTTTTTACCCAGAGGGTGGTGACAGTCTGGAATGCGCTGTCTGGGAGGATGGTGGAGGCTGGTTGCCTCACATCCTTTAAAAGGTTCCTGGATGAGAACTTTGCATGCCATAACATTTAAGGCTATAGGCCAAGTGCTGGTAAATGGGATTAGGTAGGTAGATCAAGTGTTTCTCACGTGTCAGTGCAGACTCAATGGGCCGAAGAGACTCTTCGGCACTGTGTGATTTTGTGATTCTGTGATTCTACGCTCAGAGGCCATTTAAGAGTCAACAACATTGCTGTGGGTCTGGAGTCACATGTAGGCCAGACTAGGTAAGGATGGCAGATTTCCTTCCCTAAAGGACTGTAGTGAACCAAATGGGTTTTTACAATCAAAAATGGCTTCATGGTCATCATTAGACTTTTAATTCCAGATTTTTTTTCCGGTGTCACATCTGATGAACATGTGACAGGCCTTCATTGATGGAATGCCATTTATGATACAGCTTTGCCTCCTTCACTATTGCCTGCATTCCCAAATTCTACATTCCTATGTGTTACTCTTGAGATGCAGCAACTGTGATGTGAAGCATCTGAGTTCTGAGTAGCCCTTTAACAGTGCTAATGAAGCCATCAGCTTTCAGTGGTTTTCATCCCAAGTAAGTTTTTCTCCTTTCTTTCTAAACAGACTTCTGTTCACTCCTGCAGCAACAAGATGTTAGAGGGTGACCCCAGAAAGAACCCCCTCATGTTTACCCTCCCCCCCAACTGCTCTCCCTCAGCCTTCCCTCCCCGTTTCTCCCCTCGTGTTTGCCTTTCTCTCTCACTGCCATGCCACAGCCTTCTCTCCCTATTGCCACCCCCCCCTCCATGTTCATCAATTCCACCCTCACCTCAACCTCACTGGTTGAAGTGTTAGTTTCTGAAAGTGGAGGCCTGCATGAGTACCACAGCACAGTGATGTCCTTTGGGACAATGTAGGCAAAGAGCAGGAGCAGACCAACCCTACAGCCCCAGCAGTGTGGCATTCATTGCAACAAGCTGGGCGCAGCGCTATGGCACGTAGGCTATGTATGTTCCACTCACCTCGAGGTTACCAGTGAACTGAGGTCTGACTTGTGCATGCCACCCCTTTTCAAACGGGTTTGAGACTGATGTAGTTTCCCGCTGGCCTAACAAGATTCCGGCGAGCAGCTTTTTAATGGGCATTCATGACTTGTTAATGAATGAAAATGGTGTTCACGTCACTAGTCAGTGGGATAACTTACATTCTATAAACCCATCATCGGGAGAATTGCAATCTGTTTTTATGGCAGGAGATTTGTGGCTTTTTGCCTGCTGCTAGATTCTCCGTTCCTGCCTGCCAAGAAACCCGCCACAGGCGGGATGGGGAAATTCCACCCTTTGAGTTCATGCTAAATTTAAATTAAATGCTTTATGGGGGCGGGATTTTCTGGCCCCAGCCAGTGCCAGGATCGTCTGATCCCGTCGAGAGTCAATGGACTTTTGCCTGGACCGCCACATCACCTCTAGTGGTTCCCGCCATGGAAGGACCGGAAAATCCTGGCATTAGAATTCCCTCACTCAGCAAATTTCTGAGTTGAAACCTCTGTCCAATGAGCTGGCTTCTGTGCTACTAGGATCAATAAGGTCAGGGAGTTGAATGCATGGCTCAAAGATTGGCATGAGAGAAATAGATTTTGAGTCATGGGGCAATGGCACCAGTAATGGAGAAAGAGGGAGCTGTACCATTGAGTCAGCCTTCACTTTAACCATGCTGGGACCAGGGTCCTGGTGGATCATACAACTAGGGCTGTAGAGAGGCATAGTGGGGAGGAGGATTCATATGATGGGAGATTTAGAAAGCTAATGAGAAAGGAGAAGACAATAGTGCAGAACAGCATATGAATGATGATAACCAGAGTGTGACAAGAAGGGACATAAGGGTGCATCATCAAATTGAGTAAGAGTAGGGAAAAGTGGTAAAGAGACAGAATTAAAGGCTCTTTATCTGAATGCATACAACATTTGATGAATTGAAATATATGGGTATGATACAATAGCCATTACAGAGACATGGTTATAAGGCGATCAAGGCTAGGACCTGAATATTCAATGGAACTTTACATTTCAGAAGGATAGGAAAAAAGTACAAGGAAGTGGGGTAGCTCTCTTAATAAGGGATAAGATCAGTATGATGGTAAGAAATTATGTTAGCTCAGAAGATCAAGACATAGAATCGGTTTGGATGGAATTAAGAAATAGCAAGGGAAAGAAGTCACTGGCGGGAGTTATTTAGGGCCCTTAACAATAGCTATACTTCAAGAATTTACATCAAGCAAGAAATAAGAACATAAGAACATACCAAGAAATAGAAACAAGAGTAGACCATGCAGCCCCTCGAGCCTGCTCCACCAGTCAATAAGATCATGGCTGATCTTTTTGTGTTTCGATTTCCACATTCCCATCTAATCCCAATAACTTTTGATTCCCTTACCTAACAAGAATCTATCTACTTCTGCCTTAAAAATATTCAATGACCCCACATCCACCACCTTCTGAGACAGAGAATTCCAAAGTCGCACAACCCACTTGAGAGAAAAAAATTTCTCCTCACCTCTGTCCTAAAAGGGCAACCCCTAATTTTAAAACAATTGGGGGCTTGTAAGAAAGGAACAGTAATAACCGTGAGTGACTTTAATCTTCATATAGATTGGATGAATCAAGTTGGCAAAGGTAGCCTGGAGGATGAGTTCATAAAGTGTATGTGGGACAGTTTCTTAGAGGAATACATTCTGGAATCAACTGGGAACCTGGTAATATGTAATGGAACAGGATTAATTAATGACCTCATTAGCAAATGATCCTCGAGGCAAGAATGATCATAGCATAATGTAATTTCACATTCAATTTGAGGGTGAAAAACTTGGGTCAGAAAATAGCATCCCAAGCTTAAATAAAGAGGCATGAATACAGAATTCAGTACAGTGGACTGGGGAAATAGGATAAAAAGTAAGTCCATAGATAACCAGTGGCAGATATTTTAAGAGGTAATTCAGAACTCTCAACAAAGAGATATTCCATTGAAAGAGAAAGACACTTTGAGAAGGATACAGCATCCATGGTTAACTAAGGAAGTTAAAGATGGTACCAAATTGAAAAGAAAGCCATACAACACTGAAAGCTTTATTCATAGGCCAGAAAATTAGGAACATTTTAGAAACCAGTGTGAGAATTAATTTTTCATAATATTTTTGGAGAATGTTGTGTTATTCTGTGAAGAAGGCTCTGTGTGTGTATATGAGTGTGTGTCTGCGTGTGTTTGTGTGTGTGTGTGCAAATGATTTAATTAAGCTGGGGAAAGTTATTAGAAGACAGATTGTCTGGGAGGTTTAAGACATGAAAGGATAAAGGAAAGGTTTGAGGTACAAGTGAATAGGCTGGTCCTAACATTTGCATTTTTAGATAAGTTGAGAGTTCATTTGAATATCAAAGGAAAGTCATAGGTGTTTGCATCTTCCATGAGTTCCTTAGGTAAGCAGGAGAGGGGATATTACATTTTACTGACTCAAAAGCAGAGATAAAATAGGAACATGAAAGATATTACATTTGGAAGGACTTGATTTTTGAAGGGATGTGACAGCAATGGAACCTGAGATGATATTGGGGGAAAAATGTTTTTTAGAGTTATTGTGGAAAGCTTAAGGTAGTTGTGAGCTGGGAGCTGTTAGTTGTGTGAGAAAGATCTCCTAGAAACAACTCTAGGCTGAGAGAAGATGCAGTTTGAGTCAGCCACCCAGTCAAGCCAGAAAAGTCTTGGGCTGCTTCAAGCAGTCTCATTTTGAACTATAGGATTTCCATAGTGGACTGGGAGAGAGTTTTCAGAGGTCATGTGGTATGCCTTTATTAAAGCATTTTGCCTTGAGTAATATTACTGGATCTTTTATAGTTAAACATCGATAAGGGATTATTGCCTGGAAGATGTTTACTTGTGAGTCTGACCAAGTAGAGAGTCTTTTTGGAGGAATGCTTTGGAAGACTAATTTCAACTGTGTAACTGTAACCTTGCATGCTTAAGTTTTCTTTTATTCTTGTTAATAAAACTTTTGCTTATAGTTTTTAAAATCCCAAAAACATTACTGGACTTCTTGCTTCTGAGATCAGCCTGTTTTCTTCCCACTTTTAGAATACACAAGAAAATGGAATGGCCACAGAAGCCAAGATTCCTTCTGGGATTTGGTTTGTGCAGCAATTAACATCTGCTATGGTCATAACACCAGCAAAGGATGGCGAAAAATATAACAAAGAGGGCGAAATTAGAATATGAAAGTAAACAAGCAAGAAATATAAAACAGACAGTAAGGCCTTCAATATTTATATAAAAAGAGTGTAGCTAAAGTAAAGATTTCTCCCTTAGAATATCAGATTGGGGAATCAGTAATGGGAAACAAAGAAATGACAGAAATTTTGAGCAAGTATTTGTATCTGCCTTCACAGTAGAAGACACAAAAAGTATTATTTTCTACTATTCCCAAGAACAGTAGAAACTCAAGAGACAAAAGAGAGGGAGGAACTTAAAACCACCACTATCACCGGAGAAAAAGTACCAGGTAAACTAATGGAACTAATACCTGACAAATCCCATGACCCTGATGGCCTGCATCCTATGGTCTTAAAAGTAGTAGCTGCATAGATAGTAGATGCATTGGTGTAATCTTCCAAAATGCCCTAGATTCTGGAAAGGGCCCAGCAGATTGGAAAATGAAAAATGTAACATCTCTACTCAAGAAAGGGAGTAGAAAGGGGTCCAGATTTCCAATCCTGGGTTATGTGAGCAGCAACAAGAGAAAACCCGGCTCTGCAAACCCAGCCTTTAAAAATGGAGTGATTGTGATGGCTGCCAGGTGTAGAGGTGGGCTGGGTGGAAGGCCTGCCTCTGTGCTCTGGCACTTTGTTGAATTAAATAAAAAAAGATTAAAACAAAAATCAGCACTCCAGCTCTCACCCCTCAGAGGCCACACACTCCCTATGGACCCTCATTCCCCCTATGCCGGCCCATGCCCCTCTAACTACCCTCCATGGCCCCTCATATCTGCTATGCCAAACCATTCCCCTCTACCTACCTCCGTGGCCCCTCATACTCTCTGTGCTCCAACACCCCAATGCCAGCTTAGTAACAACTCATGCCAACCAATGCCCCCCACCCACCACCCTTTGCCCTTACCCCCTCCATGCCAACTGACCTAATATCTTTTGACAGTTCCTTGTCAGCTTTGACAGTTCCTTGACAGCAACAGTTCCAAGGAGTTTGTGCACTTTTTACATACAATCATGTTTAATTTTAACAATTCTAAATGGTGCCTTACCTCTTCCAAAGGGCACATCGCTTCTCCCAAAGATGTCCTGGGACTGTATCCAAAGATGTACCTTACCTTTCCTGGCTATCCAAATGAATCCACCAAGTTCCGACCTACTTTTCCCTAGTCTAATCTTCAAGCGCTCAGTTTCATGCTCCTGGCCTACCAAAGTCCCAATTCAGTGGAGGCAGCTGGTGATTTAAATGGCCACATGCTTCCATAAACTGGGCATGCACAAACTCCAGCCCAACTCTAGTCCCGCACCTGCGAAAATAGGAAGTAGCATGTCCCGGGCCAGGGCTTACAATTTCCAAGCTCATTTGCCATTTTCACCACGATGGAGAGGCTCTCAATTTTGGTGGAAATCTGGGTCAGAAACTGAGAAACTATAGGCCAGTTGCCTGACACCTGGCATAGGGAAATTGCTGGAATCCATTACTAAGGAAGAAATAACAGGACACTTAGAAAATCATAATACAATCAAGCAGAGTCAGATGGTTTCATGAAAGGAAATCATTTTTGACTAATTTATCAGAATTCTTTGTGAATGTATGAAACAGGGTGAATAAAGGAACCAAGTAAATATAGTGTATTTGGATTTCCAAAAGGCATTCAATAAAGTCCTCCTTAAAGGGTTCTACATAAGATAAGAGTTATGGTATTAGGAGTAATATATATATATATATATATTCCTCCACATATTACTCCATATACTCCATATAGTTCATTGGGCATGGAGCAGGTTTCAGCATGCCCTGGTATTCAATCTGTGGGGGAAAGCACTGGACAATGATTCTAAACTATTTTCGTATTAATTCACAGCTTTTCCTTTGCTAAATATCTACAGTACCAATACCTCGGTCTGTGAGTTTCTTCCAGTCTCTCAATCAAGCTTTTCAAGTGGTTACCATACTGAACTTGCCATGAAACCTCAATCAGAAGGACCTCACAGTCCTTTCTTGGCACTTCATCCTGTGCAAGTTTATATGTTTCAGCTGCCCACTTTCATGTGCTACTTTTGTTCATGACCTCAATACATAGTCAATTTCATTAAACATATATCTTTCATTCTTGTGACTAAGAACAATATGTGGCCTAAATAAAGCTTGCAATCAAATAACACCTCATCACATTCCCAGAAGCATCTAAACTTTCCATATAAAATGAATCCCTTTGAAATCCAGAAATTGCTGTTATATAGGCAAAGACGTCAATAGTTTCATGCACAGGAATGAAATACTGGAAAGGTGAAAAAGAAAAGTTGGCCAGGCACCAGGAGAGCACCATTCTCTTCTTCAAATACTGCTCTGGAACTTTTAATATTCCCCACAACTAGGCAAATGGATCCTCGGTTTAATATCTCATCTGAAGAGCAGCACTTCTGTCAATATAACAATCCCTCATTAACGTGCAAAATGTCATGCCCAGATGATGTGCTCAGATCTTGAAAGGGGGTTTCAGCTCACAACCTCCTGCCTCTGAATCCCCACTTTATTGGAGTAGAGCTTCTGTGAGGTTGCACTGTTCATTCTTGCGCACTTCACCCAATATTCCAGAATTTCGGGTTATGTTCACACAACAAAAATTTCTGCAACCTTGTGTGCTAATTTAAAAAACGTTGTGCCTGAAACTGGCCCTGCCCATACACCTGAACAGACATCCATGCTGAATTAATCATCAAGACAGGTTTTTGCTAATTGTATCTGTTTTGGGGCCTTCAAAGTGGGTCTCAAAATTAAGCTGGAATACTATTAGAGCCCTTTTCAAAGCTTTTATATTTATAAAATATTTAACTTGCTAAGAAACGTTTTGCATTTGGATTTTCGATTGTGCCCAAAGCGGAACCTTTACCCTAATTTTTCTACCAGTATCAGCATGTAGGCCAAAGAATTTTGAATCGGGTTTCAGCATGTAATTGTCTACTTAATCTTCCAATACTTTATAGGGACCAAAGCACTATCTTTGACCATTTAGAAGTTTCCACTTCCTCTCAAATAAGTCAAACAGACAACAACCCTGATGTATGCATGTCAAATGTTCATGATTTCTGCGGATGGTAAACTGTACAGATTGTCCATGCACCAATATTAGCCAGTAAAAATTGGTGGGGATTTAAACTTACTGTGTTGTACCAGAATTTCCCCATGAGCCATGAAGAGTTCCCACCAGATATTTTTGATTTTAAGGAATGAATTCTCCTGCAGGCTGAAGTAAACAAAGGTAACAAGAAGTGACAAGAAGATAAAATTGACTGATATCTCTTTATTAAATTGTAGGAGGTTTTATGGACACCCATAACCATGGGAAGGGGGTATTTCCTCATTTTCTTAACTTTGAATAAGATATTGCCATCATAAAATGGAAGGAATTGAATTTTTAAATACTTCTGTGGAAAAATAATTGAATGGAGTTGAAAATCACTAATGATTTTTTATCACCCATTTTGCACTGTTGATAAGACAAATTTATACCCCATTGTTCTAGAAATTTGTCCCAAATACATTCTAGAGCTGTTCTACTTCTCCCACTCAATGGGCAGGATGTTGAGTTCAGTGAGCGGAGGGAGGGCCCCAATTGCCGACATGTAAAATGACGCAGGATGACATTGGGTGGACCACCCGAGGTCACCCCACGTCATTTCCATTTTGAGGTCGGCTAATTGAAGTACTTAAAGGACCTGCCCGTCCAACCTCGAGGTTGGTGGGCAGGCCGGGAGCCTGGCGGGCTTCAGAAAAAGCATGAAACCTCATCCACTGTCGGGATAAGGTTTCATGCAGCTTTTTCAAAATTTAATGAAAGTTTAATTAAAAGTGATGGACATGTCAGGAAAATTTTAGTTTTCTATATTTCACATTTTTGAATTTGGTGCTGATCTCCCTGAGGCAGCACTTAGCCTCAGGGAGATGAGTACGCTCTTTTGCTTGCTTGTAGGAAAGAGCACACTCTCAGCTTAGAGAATGCCACCCAGCCCGTACAGGGAGTGCATAGCGCTTCCTGGCAGATGTCACACCAGGCGAGCTTTAATTGGCCTCTCAAGGGAGACAGTGACATCTATTTGCCAAATGATCTGATCTGAGATCACCTCCAACTGTGTGGGTGGACAACCCATGATAGTGGCTCTGAATGTCACAGTAGCCCTCAACTTCTATGCCTCCAGCTCTTTCCAGGGGTCAGTGGGGGATCTATGTGGAGTCTCCCAATCAGCGTTCCACAGTTGTGTCAAGCTGGTGACAGATGCTCTGTTCAGGCGGGTATTGACTTACATTCATTTCTATACAGACGAGGCCAGTAATGCTGAGCGAGCCAGAGGCTTTGACGTGATTGCCCCATGTCCAGGGTGCAATAGACTGTTCACACCTGGCCAATAAGGCACCAGCAGGTGAGCTCGATGCCTTCGTCAACAGGAAGGGCTTCCACTCCATGAACATGCAGATAGTGTGTGACCACAGGATGCTGATTCTACAAGTCTGTGCGAGGTACCCAGGCAGCTCACAGGATGCCTACATCCTCAGACACTCCCAGGTGCCGGGAATCTTCAATGCTCCAGCCCCACTGGATGGATGGCTGCTGGGTGACAAGGGCTATCCCCTCAGAAGGTAGCTTATGACGCCTCTCTGCCATCCAAGAACAGAAGCTGAGCAGCGCTACGATAGGAGCCACACCTCCACACGGGCTGTGATGGAGAGAGCCATTGGTCTTCTCAAGATGCACTTCTGATGCCTGGACCATTCAGGGGGCACACTGCAATACCTCCCCAGGGTGGGTATCACTGATCGTGGTTACATGCTGCACTCTCCACAATCTGGCACTGGCAAGCGGGGACCCACTGGAGGAAGAGGATCTTCAGGCTGCTGCCCAGGCCACAGATGATGAATCCAGTAGTGAGTCAGAAGAGGAGCACGGTGAGGAGAATGTTGAGGGCATGGAAGCAGACCTCAGTATCCTCCAGGGAGACAGGGACACCAGGGGCATCTAGGTGCTCACCCCCCTCACTGGCACCGGCATTGGAGTCAGTCTGCTGATTGTGCTGTCCTGTTGGCTTTGATGACCTTGGTGGTCGTCCTCTGGCTAGTGGAGCCCCTGCTGGGCCCTCCTGGGAGTGAGCGGCCAGTGCCACAGCTGGCATCTCACCAGTCACCGCAGCCTCATCAGATGCCATGGTCACTGGCAGAAGGGCAGAGGAGCTGCTGCCATCATCCAGAGCACCCTGATAGGAGCCCACAGAGATGACAGGCATCTTGTGCGCCAAAGGGAGGTTGCTGTGGACCGCTCTGGACACCATTGATGGATGGCATCTAGTTGGGATACTGAGTGCCCCAACTATCTCACACACGGACATTGGGCAGCTGAGCTCAATGCCTGTGTGAGGGCTTGTAGGTCCAATCGCAACCCCAGGAACCCCTGATTCTGTTCCTGGAGCAGCTTCTCCATGAGAGACCCTACTGTCTCCATGGAGGAGGCATTGCGCTCGTCCATGAGGGTCCACACAGTGCTCATGCTCTGCAGGGACCCCTCCACAATGGAGAACATGGCACGCATACCCTCTTGGATCACTGCCAGGTCGTCCTGCATACCCGACTGGACGTCCAGCATCTGCTACCTAGTGGACAACTCCAGAGGCTCAACATCAGCCTTTGACTGAGCATTGTCCTGTTCTTCAGCAGTCCTCTGACTGCCGGTGCGCTGGGCACTCTGCCTCCACCTGCTCCCCGAGTGAGTGTGAAGTGCCTTACCAATGTGCACCAAAATACTAGTCACTGAACTAATGTCCACCAAGGTGCTGGTATCTGTGCTGGTGCCCGCTTCAGAGAGTGGATGCTTGGGGAGCATGGTGGTACTCTGGTGTCAGGGGTGGCCCTTCAGGGTCCTGAAAGTGAATGCCTGCTGGTGACCCTAAAAGGGAAAAGAAGGACACATCATTATTGAAAGTTATCACACTGTCACTGTGCATGCCAGGCACCCTGATGAGACAATGGAGATCTGCATCGTATTTCAATGATCAATGGGGACTCCAGGTTCGAAGCTCACATCAATGAATAGATTACATTAGAATGGTTGCACAATCCAAAATCCTCACCTAAGCACACTGCATCCCTACCTTCGTTTGAAACCCCAGCCTCACCACGGCCACTTGACTGAGGTACATGGAGCCTCTCAAGCTCCAAGGCCTCCTGCTCATACCAGGAAAGGGTGAGGGGGTTTGGGGGTCCTCTGCCAGTCCATGACCTCTCCATATTGTTATGGATTGTCTTCTCCTGAAAAGATAGAGGAGCATTGATGAGTCCACACTGTACCTTTTTTTTATTCATTCATGGAATGTGGGCTCCGTGGCTGGGCCAGCATCTATTGCCCATCACTAGTTGCCCTTGAGAAGGTGGTGAGCTGTCTTCTTGAACTTCTGCAGTCCATGGTGTAGGTACACCCACAGTGCTGTTAGGAAGGGAGTTCCAGGATTTTGACCCAGCAACAGTGAAGGCACTGCAATATATTTCCAAGTCAGGGTGGTGAGTGACTTGGAAGGGAACTTCCAGGTGGTGGTGTTCCTATCTATCTGCACTTGTCCTTCTAGATGGAAGTGGTTATGGGTTTGGAGGGCTCTGTCTGAGGAGCCTTGGTGAATTCCTGCACTGCATCTTGTAGATGGTATGCACTGCTGCTACTGTATGTCGGTGGTGGAGCGAATGAATGTGGATGTGGTGCCAATCAACTGGACTACATTGTCCTGGACATTATCAAGCTTCTTCAGTGTTGTTGAAGCTGCACTCATCTAACCAAATGGGGAGTATTCCTGACTTGTGCCTTGTAAATGGTGGACAGGCTTTGGGGAGTCACGAGTTGAGTTACTCGCTGCATGATTCCTACCTTCTGACCTGCTGTTGTAGCAAAAGTATTTATATGGCTATCCCAGTTCAGTTTCTGGTCAACATCCCCAGATGTTGATAGTGGGGGATTCAGTGATGGTAATGAACCTCAAGATGTGATGGTTGGATTCAATATTGTTGGACATGGTCATTGCCTGACACTTGTGTGGCACAAATTTTACTTGCCACTTGTCAGCCAAAGCCTGAATATTGTCCAGGTCTTGTCTGCATTTGGACATGGACTGCTTCAATATCTGAGAAGTTGCGAATGGTACTGAACATTGTGCAATCATCATCAATTAGCCCCACTTATGATGCAAAGGAAGGTCATTGATGAAGCAGCTGAAGATGGTTGGGTCAAGGACACTACCCTGAGGAACTCCCGCAGTGATATCCTGGAACTGAGATGACTGACCTCCAACAACCATAACCATCTTCCTTTGTGCTAGGTATGAATCCAACCAGCAGAGAGTTTTCCCCCTGATTCCCATTGATTCTGGTTTTGCTAGGGCTCCTTAATGTCACACTCTACAAAATGCTGCTTTGATGTCAAGGGCAGTCACTCTCACTTCACCTCGGGGTTCAGCTCTTTTGTCCATGTTTGAACCAAGGCTGTAATGAGGTCAGGAGCTGAGTGGCCCTGGTGGAACCCAAACTGGGCATCAGTGAGCAGGTTATTGCTAAGCAAGCGTCACTTGATAGGACTGTTGATGACCCCCTCCATTACTTTACTGATGATCAAGAGTAGACTGATGGGGCAGTAATTGGCCCAGGTTGGATTTGTCCTGCTTTTTGTGTACAGGACACACCTGGGCAATTTTCCACATAGCTGGGTAGATGCCAGTGTTGTAGCTGTACTGGAACAGCCTGGCTAGGGGCATGGCAAGTTCTGGAGCACAAGTCTTCAGTACTATTGCCGGTATATTGTCATGGCCCATAGCCTTTACAGTATCCAATGCCTTCAGCCATTTCTTGATATCACGTGGAGTGAACTGATTTGGCTGAAGACTGGCACCTGTGACACTGGGGATCTCCAAAGAAGGCCGAGATGGATCATCCAATCAGCACTTCTGGCTGAAGATTGTAGCAAATGCTTCAGCCTTATCTTTTGCACTGATGTGCTGGGCTCCTCCATCATTGAGCTTGGGGATATTTGTGGACCCTCCTCCTCCAGTGAATTGTTTAATTGTCCACCACCATTCACAACTGAATTTGGCAGGACTGCAGAGCTTAGGTATGATCCATTGGTTGTGGGATTGCTTAGCCCTGCTCATGTTGTTTGGCATGCAAGTAGTCCTGTGCTGTACCTTCACCAAGTTAACACCTTATTTTTAGGTATGGCCTGGTGCTGCTCCTGGCATGCCCTCCTGCACTCTTCATTGAACCAGGGTTGATCCCCTGGCTTGATGGTAATGGTAATTGCTGGACCATGAGGTTACAGATTGTGTTTGAGTACAATTCTGCTGCTGCTGATGGTCCACAGCGCCCCATGGATGCCCAGTCTTGAGCTGCTAGATCTGTTCGAAATCTGTCCCATTTAATATGGTGGTGGTGCCACACAACACAATGGAGGGTATACTCAATGTGAAGGCGGGACTTTGCCTCCACAAGGACTGTGTGGTGGTCACTCCTACCCTTACGATCATGGCCAGATGCATCTGCAGCAGGCAGGTTGGTGAGGATGAGGTCAAGTATGTTTTTCCCTCTTGTTGGTTCCCTCACCACCTTCCGCAGACCCAGTCTAGCAGCCATGCCCTTTAGGGTTCAGCCAGCTCAGTCATTAAAGGTGCTACCAAGCCACTCTTGGTGATGGACATTGAAGTCCCCTACCCAGACTACATTCTGCACCCTTTCCACCCTCAGTGCTTCCTCCAAATGATGTTCAACATGGAGGAGCACTGATTCATCAGCTGAGGGAGTGCCACTGCCGCTTGGCCAACTCCAGCTGAGTAGCACCTTGCAGGGCACATCCAGGTTGTGGCCCTTGAGCCACAAGATACTCAGTCAAAGCAGCTAGGGCTCACCCCCCCTCTTGGTTAACACTGGTGTGATTGACAGTTGGCACTCAGACTCTAACACCCCTGAGTTCCACAGGGGTAGAGCCAGCCCAAAACAATGCAACACACTGACCCATGCCAACATGGTACTAAATCTTCCCGAGTGCAGCAGGTCATTGAAGTGCTTCTAGCACTGCACCCAGGTGTGCCACACCATGTAGTGGCTGATTGGGCTATTTTTAAACAGGCCACCGGGTCACCATTGGACCCGGCAGCCAACAAGCCCCAGCACCCCCGCTTGATCCCTCCCGGCCAGTGACAAGCCGCGTTTGACGCTGAGTGGGGCAAAATTCTACCCTTGAAGAATACTTGCTCTCAAGTATGTAACTTATATTTCAAGTCACCTTTCCACTACACTGGATTCTGTCACAATTTACAGATAGCAAATTAGAAAAAATATTTTGATTTGTACTATGAAATTAGAATAACTTGGATGCAGACAAATTCCCAGAATTCCCTTCACTAAAGAGTTTACTTTTGAATATGTGAATGTACAGGACAAGGACAACATCAGCCCATTTAGATCATCCTAAATTTCAAAACATACCTTTTAATTATGTACGAAGAAAATGTAATGATTTAGTACTCCGAGAGATAGAGCTTTGCATGCTGGAGTTGCATGTAGAAGCCAACAGGCTGAATCCTCAGCCTGCACATTTTTTCCATTCATTAAATTTAATACAGCATTCAAAGGTCTTGTCAGCCATTCAACAAGGTTAATCATGTACTGGATGCACCTCAAGGGCATTTGACTAAGAAGTGGAACCAAGTTATTTTAAACTTGTGGAAACCACCAACAAGAACATCTTTGGAATATTAACCTTATCATTACAAGGCTCCACTAATTATACATAGCTCAGTGGGTATAAATAATACATTCCAGGGTTGGGTTGCATTTATTCGAGAGTGCTGGAAGAGACTAGGGAAGAGATTTATGAAGCATTGACAATCATTGATAGAGAATTATTGGGCACTGTGGAGGTACGAGAAAATTGGAACCAAATTAATGTGGTGCCACATTCAAAAGACATTGGCAACTACAAACCCATTCATGTTACTTCCATTCAATGTAAAAGAATGGAATTGATTATGAGTAGTAAACTGATTGTGTGTACAATAATCATCTACTTAACAAGATTCAACATAGATTCAGAAGGAATGATGCTGCCAGACATATTTCCTCAACATTTTTTTGGAAGTAACAAACCAACTAGACTGTGGTAAATCTCAAAATGAGGTGCACCTAGACTTATAATTGTCTTTTGACAAAGTTCTACATGTACATCGCGTAATTAAACTCAAATTTGGAGGGATTTAGAACATAGGAACAGGAATAGACTATTCAGCCCCATCAGCCCATTCCTCTGTTCAATTTGATCCTGGACAATCTATAATATTCACCCCATTTACAAAGTAACTCAATGGATTAGGGAGAGGTTGAAAGGAAAAACACAATGAGTACTCTTTAGGGCACTTATGTCAGAGTGAGTGGAAGTACTGACTATGATGCCTCAGGACTCAGTGCTGGGGCAATTATTGTTTCTGATTTACATGAACAATCTGGATTCAGAAATTCAAGACAAGATGATCAAATTTGCTAACATTACTAAAGTAGAAATAGAAGAGGGAGTTCAGAAATTATTTGGATCAAGTAAGTTAGAGGGCTGAACAGGGACAACTGAAATCGAATGCAGACAAATATAAAGTGCTGCATGAAGAAAAGATTAAATGTCACTTAAATGGTGTTGAAATAAATAAAACCTGTGTGTTAGCAAGTTACCATGCATCATACTACTGGGCTGTATCACAATAACTTTAAGTGTAAAGCTCATGGAAGATGAGTGCGGCAATGCTAATCAATATTTATTATACCTTGAATAAGTGCCCTGCCAAAGTATACAATGCATGAGATGCAGTGCAGTAAGATCATGTAAGGGTTCGCCATGGGAAAATACTAAATTTGGAATAAATTTACAGGCAACAATATGGTAATTTTCAACTTGGCCATCTGGGTAATAACCTAGAGGACTGCATCACCTGTTGCTGAACCCGTCTAATTTTGCTCCTGTTAACATCCCAGGCTAGAAAATTGGGAATTACCTCCACTTTGTGATTCATTCTTGTGTTACTGACCAAATGGCATTAGTTGGTAGTATTGCCATGCTACATTCTTTAAAACATTTCATCTTGTCGCTCTCTTGTTCCTAAGCTCTGCAGGTAATGTCTGGACTTCAGAGTCCACCTCCTGATAGGAAGGTGAACATATGAACAGGAGTAGGCCATTCGGCCCCTCGAGTCTGCTCTGCCATTTAATAAGATTGTAGCTGATCTGATAACCTGAAATCTGCATCCCATCAACCACTGATAACCTATTAACCCCTTGCTTACCAAGAATCTATCCACTCTTGCCTTAAAAGTGTTCAAAGAATATTTCAAAGAATGTGTGCTGCTTTTTCCTGGAAAGTTTTCTCTGGAGTTCCAACCAGGACATCTTTTCTCACTGCACCCTCTGAATCAAATGATCAGCTTCAGCAATCCTCAAACAGGAGGCAGGGCACTGCAATTTTTCATTATTAGCCTGCCCACAGACACTTATTAATGCCTCCACATTGAGGTTTTCTTTGCCACTACTTCTACCCACTTCCTTCTCGCTTTGTCGGAGGGCAGCAAATATTTCAGGTCCATATTGAACTTTTATAAAGGTTGAGGCAACAGTTTTTCTATTCCTTTATGGGATGTGGGCGTCACTAGCAAGGCCAGTATTTGTTGCTCATCCCTAAATGCCACGGAGAAGATGATAGTTAGCTGCCTTCTTTAACATCTGCAGCCCATCTATTATAGGTGCATCTATAGTGTTGCTCGGAAGGGATTTTCAGGATTTTGACCCAGTGACAGTGAAGGAACGGCGATATAGTTCCAATTCAGGATGGTGTGTAGCATGGAGGGGGTTTGCAGGTGGTTGTGTTCCCATGCACCTGCTTTCTTTGTCCCTCTGGATGGTAAAGGTCATGGTTTTGGAAGATGCTGTCAAAGGAGCCTTGGTGAGTTGCTGCAGTGCATGCTATATATGGCTCCCATAAGCACACACATCTCTTTAAGTTTGAGCTGTTAGCTCAGGCTACTATTCAAGTTAGCTAATTTGAAGAACAAAGAAAGGCCAATACAATACTTTCGAAGTATAGTCACCATTATAATGCAAGAAAAGTGGCAGCCAATTTGTGCACATCAAGGTGATAATAACCAGGCCATCAGTTTCATTTTTGTGTGATGTAATCCCATGACAAATATTAGCCAAGACATTGGAATAACTTCCTGCTCTTCTTCAAAAATGGTATGCCTAGCTGGAAAAGCAGACAAGGCTTTTAACATTTCACCCAAAAGATGGTACCTTCACCAGTACAGCACTCCATCAGTCCTCGAGTCTCCACAGTATGACTTGAAACCATAACCTTCCGCTCAATATGCTTCAGCCTAGTAATGTTCTGGCAACCAGCAATTCCTGGTCCTGCTTTTTTAGGATCACAAAATTGTCCCTTAGATGCTCAACAGGTTGAGGTTGGGCTATGCCAGCCATGTATATCAGGGTCAGAGAGAATTGGCTGCCCATTTTACATCATGCCAATTTGCTATGTACCCATGTCATGCTGTTGGCAAAAAGCCTTATATACTTTTGCTCAATTTCCAACCATGTTACTGCCAGTATCCCCTAGTTAAAACTTCACTTTCAGTTTCTTTTGACCTGATTGTAAAATATATTTTTCTCCAATTTCTCATAGTTCAATTATACTACTTCCCTTGTCACATTTCCGATGAACAAGATGTTTCAAGAAGTGATCATTTTCCATGATCCAGATCAACTGTCCTGGATCAGTTGACAAAAATCACAGTCCCCAGACCCCAACTGCCATGAACAAAACATTCAACTCAAACACTATGAACTCCCAAATTTTACCTATTTACCTAAATGTTATAAATTGAAAAATTGAAATCCTGTTATTTTTGATTTGTTTTCAATGTTATTACTGGTTGCTTTTTGACCTGATTGCAATACGGCATAAGCTGTCACAGAACATCTTGTGTAGGCTTACATTGCATTTGCACAGTGTTACTCAAAACCAGTTCATTCAGTCCAATAGGTCTATCCTGGTGTTAATGCTCCACACATGCCTCTTCCAACTCTTGCATCTAACCCCATTAACTTGTCTACCTATTTCTTTCCCCAGCATGCAGTTATCTGGCATCCACTTAAATACATCTAAGCTATTTGTCTTAACTAGTCTTTCTGGTAGAGAGTTCCACAAGTTAACCACTCACTGGTTTTATCCTGAATTCCCTATTGGATTTATTAGTGACTGGTTTACCAGACAGCAGCGATCCCTACGCTCCTATATGCTTTAGAGATTTGGTTGACCCACAGAGGCACCTCAAAGCACTAGAGAGGCACCACCAGTGGTGCCTTTGCAAGGTCCTCCAAATCTGGTGGCCAGAGTGGCGGTCCAACAGCAGCATCCTCTCTCAAGCCAATTTTCCCAGCATTGAGGTGCTAAATACTCAAAAACAACTTCGCTGTGCAGAACTTGTTGTTTGTATACCTGATACCATACTCCCAAAGCAACTGCTCTACTTGGAAATTGGTCATGGCAGGAGACTCCCAGGAGTACAGCAGAAATGCTTCAGGGATGTCCTCAAAGCATCTCTGAAGACATCAAACATACCCGCTGACCCATTGGAGACCCTGGCTTTTGACCGACCAAAATGAAGAAGGCCCATTCGAGAAGGCACCAAACACATTGAAAAACTTCATCAGAAATGTGCAGGAGTGAAATTGAGGCATTTGAGGTAGCGCACAAACCTCAAAACGATCCATCTACCCAATTCTTCAAGCACTACCTGCACTGCATGTGCCAGAGTCCACAGATCGCACATTGCACGTATTAGCCATTTCAGAAATCATCAAGCCGGAGTGGAAACAAGTCACCCTCGATCCTGCAGGAATGCCTAAGAGAGAGAGAGAGACGACTTTATAGTTATGACCCTTAATCCTTTACCTCTACCTCTTTTTGCTAGTTTATCTGAGGCAATTAAAATATCTCTTCATTATCATTCTATGTTTAAGCACTTCACTTATTTGCTTTATTATTTATTCTTCCAACCCCTTTCCATTGCTTGATGGTCTGTAGTATACCTCTATTAGCATGATCAATCCCTTCTTATTTTTTCTTTCAATCCTCATGGATTCAGTTTCTAACTTTCGGTAATTAATGTCCCTTTTACTGTTGCCATTATTTTATCATTAATTAGTACGACAATCCCGACATGCAATTCTTCCTTCCCCACCCTTTCTGATTTTAATATATCCTGCAAAAATTAGTTGCCAGGCTCATTTCTTATGTAAACATATATCAGTTAATTACATCCAGTTCCTCGCAATAGATTATTTCCCCAGTTCTACTGTTTTATTTTGGATGTCACGCAATTACTGTACAGGCCTTTTAATTTGTTGTTACTTTATTTTTACTTTCCTTTAATTCTACTTTATCTTTAACATTTCTTCTATACTTTTGTTTCATAACTATTGTTCTCTGCTCCCTGCTCCTTTACTCTTAACTTGGTCTGGCCTTTACTCTCATTTCCTGTTTCTTCCATTTTCAGATTTTTGTTACTTTCATCCTATCTCTCTCTCTACCTTACTGGTTTAAATTCTTATCGACAGTCTTATTGACCCTTTCCGTAAGGGCGCTGGGCCCATTCCAGTCTGATGGATCTTATCTCAGCAGTACAGCTCTTTCCTGTCCCATTGCTAATACCAGAGGTCATGGTCTCACAGTAAGGGGTCAACCATTTAGTACTAAGATGAAGAGAAAATTCTTCACTCAGAAGGTTGGGGATCTTGGAATTCTCTGCCACAAAGGGCCATGGATGCTTAGTTATATATTCAAGGCTGAGATTGATAGATTTTTGGGCACGAAGGCATCGAGAGATGAGAATAAGGCAGGAAGCTCCAGATGATGTAGAGGTTCATTCATGATCTTACTGAATGATGGAGCAGGCTCGGGGAGTAGTATGGCCTACTCCTACTCCTATTTCTTATGTTATAATTCAGCTCTGGCTGATTGCTTTTTCTAGGTGGTGATAGATTTTCTGATTGGCAATTCAGGTATGACACTGAACATCTTTGTACCATATTCCTCCATGTACTATTTTTTGGCAATCCTCAAACTGTTAATTTTCATTGGGCTGATGTGCATCTGAGCACAGAACAAAGAAGATTGTGCCAGGAGCCTGGATTTTTGCCACAATGGAGAGCCTCTCTGTCTTGGCAAAAATGGAGGAAAAGGCCCAAATCCAGAAGTGCTGCCCCCGAACACGGCACCTAACATTTTTGCATTCTCGGCTCAATAATGACATTAGTGATGTGGCAGCCTCAAGGAGCAATTTTATTGTGCAAGGTATCTCTGAGACATGCTTTGCAGATTCCAGTGATGTTCAGTATATAAAATGGAGGTGCAAGTGGTCGCCTGACATGTACACATTGTGAAATGACCAATGTGTGGTATAGATTATGAAATGTAAATGTGCTTGGAGGAGGGGCTTCTTTTATTGACCTCCATGTGCTCTCTGTCAGCTGTGAGGGTGGTCTATCTATCAGCCCTGCTCCTGTCTACCTTTCTATTCTCTAATCTCCAAGTGGAAATCTGCACAACACCCCAGTAATAGTGCCCACCTCCCCATCTTCATGTTTCTGAGCTCTGGAACTCACTGACACATATTTGTCCTGGTGTCCCCTGCTATAGATTGGAAAGTTAGCAACCTTGAAGTTGTGTGCATTCTACCCATAAGGCTATTGCGATTACGGGAAGACGCAGTGCAGGGCCATAACTTCCAGTTAGCGTCCCATGACCTAAACCCTCTGCGAGTTCTGAGATGCTAATACCAAATGGTTATGTGGAACAGGCAATGGCATCTTTGTGCCTGTTTTTGGTGTTCATGTTAGACAGAGGGGATGATTACGTGCTGTCCTGAAATAGGCTAAGAACAATGCAGCTGATGTGTGCTTTTTATTATCAACAGTTAGTAACCTTGAGGGCTACACAGTGTGTGAGCATTTTCGGTATCAGGAAGGCCAGGGCTGGGCATTAGGGGAGAGTGAGATTCCAAATGGATGCATATTCATGACTGGCAGGCAGCTATCAGAGCATTGTGCTCGTGTCCATTGAAAGTCCAGGGTAACTGCAGCACTTCCCTGCAAGTTTCGGATGACTGTGTCCTGAGGCCATTTGTAACACTGAGGACTGAGATCTATGAAGAGGTGTCAACACTTCTATTGTTTGCCCCGCTGAATTAGCCCAAATATTGCCTTGGACTTTCACCATTGAACTCACACAGAAGGCGATGTCCCCTAAGTAGACATTTATCTCCTTGAGGCACCCTGTTTGAATGCAGGTTTACTGCCATGACTGAACTGAGGATTGTAATGGTGCTCCTGCTTCTTGTCTTAGTGAGTGGGATGTTAGAGAAATGCTTGAAGGAGCTGCATCATCTGAGATGTGCTGATGAAAGGCCCTTCTGCAGTTATGAGCACTTCTCTGAAAGGCCACATTCTCCTGAGGCTGCCTGACCTTCATAAGATCAGGATATGGTGGTGCTAGAGTGAAACTACTCATTCACAGATTGAAATGAGAACTTGGAAACAAGAAGGATAGCAATGCAGCATGGAGGGCACTGGTCAGAAAGGATCATAATAGCTAGTCACCATCATCCTCTTGGAATCTGCTGGCAATTAGTGTTTCCTGTGTATGCCTGCCTCTTCTGGCCAATGCAATCTCCTCTTCCCCTGCTCCCTCAGCTTCCTCACCATCATCACCCTCAGTCGTCCCTACGTCCTTCTCATCAGAGGCGACGTGCAGGTCCTCCATCGCGTCATCTGGCTATACATTCCCCCCCATGGAGTGCTATGTTGTGTAGGGTGCAGTAAGCCACAATGATGCATGAGACCCTTTGGAGAGTGTATTGCAGAGCGCTGCCTGACCTGTCAAGACATTGGAATCGAAGCTTCAAGACATCAATGGCCTGTTCTATCAAAAATCATGCTGCAGCAAGAGCAGCATTATACCCTTCATCAGAGGCAGTTTCTGGATGCTGGACGAGGGTCATTAACTGTGCTTTTTGCATGTCCCTGAGGATCCAACCCTGAATGTGTTGAGGTCCCTCGAAGGTTTGCAGTGCAGGCAGTGGATCTCCAATTAGTCCCTTGGCAGCCTTCAGGATCACATGAAGCATAAAACCACATCCCCTCCCCCTCCCCAGCTGACCCTACTGCAATGACAGTGCTTTGAACAGGGACTTAGACCTGCAAGAGTTCTGCCAGGTGCTGGAAGCCTCAGGCAGAGCACTCTAAGTCTGCATCCTTTGGTTTACACAGCAGACCAAACATCCAGTGGGGGAATGAGATTTTGCAAGGAAAAATTGCAGGGAAATTGATTCATGGGGTGAATCATGATTAGTCTCATATGGATGCACTATAACAGTTAACACTTCTGATTCTCTCCATTGTCATTGAAATGCTCCCAATATGTCTCAGCTGTGCCTTCCTCTTCATTTGTAAATGAAGCCAGCCCACAAGTGCAGTTTTCAACTCCTCCCATGAGCCCTGAGAGCCCACACTGCAGATTTTTTCCATACTTTCTTTTTAAACTGTGCCATAGCTTCAGGTTGGAAAATGGAAATGCTGAAATTCTGCTACTAGACCAGTTTCGGCCTTCTGAAGGCACAACTTGGACTAAAACCTGATCAAAATTCTCAGGACAAAGTTTCTTCTCAAGGAAAGCAAGACCCTTTTCCAACAAAGCCATTGTTTGTATCAATGTTTGGTATGAAAAGGGAGATGTTACGGTTTGAAATGCAATCAGTTGTCCTATCTGGTTTTCCATAGTCATGTGACCTCTATCATGAGGCAACATTCTAGAGGCAGTCCTCTTGAGATCAGCTCAATAAAGACTTTCAATGAGAAAACACTGAGGAAGCACTGCTATCCTTAACTACAAACAGCCATTATTTGAAGTCAAAATGTAAAAGTCTAAAATCCATCCCTCATGTCAGTGATACCAACAGTCTCCAGATGATCCTAGATTCATTCATCTGCCATGCCTCATTTGCAGAATTTTATTAACTTCTTCTCACTGCTCCATTCTTTGTTTGGAACCTAAAATGAGGATTGGCTAGAAAGCAAAGAATTACCAAGCAGCACGGCTGTACTGACTCTCAACACTTTGTAATGAATTCAATTTGTTGGTCCATTCTCCAACCGGAAGCAATGCCTAACTTAATTTATTAATGATTACCTCCCTCAGTCATCTAAGGCACTCAGCAAAACAATAGCTGGCATATTCAGTCAGCCAGCCTGTATACAAATGTCCTTTCATCAGTTTCTTGAAAGGATACAAAACATGAAGCTTGCTGGTGTATAACTACAACTACATCCATGTTATTTTGGTTACAACAGCTAAGGCCCAGAATTTGTGAGGGCATGGTGGCCCAAGTGTGGTGGTTCAGGACTGTCCATCTGTCCTTGCCTCATCTCAAATTGCAAGGGGGTAGAAGGGCGGGCGGTGTGGTGGGGGTGGTGGTGGTTGATGATGGGCGTCCAGCTTTTAAGGATATTTCACGTGAGTCTGGCATGGACTATAAATCAAAAGAGTAACATGCCACTCTATCAGCAGAATGGTCTTGCAAGGATCCCATCAAGAACATTGTTTTCTTATCTTTCTATCCTCAATGGAGCAAAAAGATCTCTTTGAAAAGTTTCTTTCGGTATTTCTGAGAATTTCCTGCTAAAGGTACAACAGGATTTTGGAAGAACTCCATAGAAATTCTTGGTTTTGAAATATTAATCATCCACGGTATTCAGATAATATACTGTAAATACATTAAATGCTGGCAAAAGGTATTCTATCACATTAAAACATTTGCATATTTGTGAATAATAGCTAAGCAGTAGCTTAAGAAAAACTTTGTATTGTAATCACCTGAGGTTCGTACTTCAGCATATTTGAAATATCTAGTGTGATCTAGCTGTGCTAAATCTAGACTTAACGTCACAATTATATAGGTCGTCTCCACTGCTGTTGCTGGTGTCTCACTGCCATGGAGTTGCCCTGTCAGTTTTCACTTGTGGGACTTCTAGGGTTTTGATTTCACCTGTTGGCAACATTGGTGTAGGTATCTATTCTAGATTTACTTTGATCCACAATGCTCAAATTACATTTTATAAATGGCTTTGGTGATGCCTAGTGAACATTGTCATGACCGGGGAGAACTTGTCTTTTCTTGTCCTTTCTTCCCCACTATTCGATTAATCATCACAGGTTTTTAAATAATTTATAAGGATGAAGGTATTAGTTCAATGTCTGTGCTTAACCATTTGCATGTTTATTGCAAAGAACCTACTCAAACAGCATTTTTTGAGTTTAAACAAAAGGGGTTAGCATTTATTGAGCTAAAAACCCACCCAGGTAAATAGTAAAGATATAATGATAATTTAAAAGGTGAACCCATGTCCCGAACTTCGCAACACACAAACACACACACACACTCACAAAATTATAAGTTCTACAGTAGGAGGTTACTTTTTGGCCAAATTAAAATTCACTGATGAAAGCAAATAATACAGTGTTCACTGTTGATGAGTGTTTTCCTGGTATCTATGGCTGAGGCAGAATTTTTCCATGATGGTCTTGAAATTTCCAGTGGAGTTGAGGCTGATGTAAACTGCAATTTCTGGAGACAGTGTCAATTAAACCATAATTTCCAAAAGTTGATGCAATAGTGCCTTATGTTCATTTTGACGGCACTTCTCTATCTCTGCGGTGGCTTTCAAAAATGTATTAGAGATAGGATCTTGAGCTTGAGAGAGAGAGAGGGGAGAGAGATGGTTTTCCTGGTCCATTGCCAGATTTCTTCCACACTCCTTTTTAGTAGCTTTGGTGTTGTAATAAAGACATCTCACAATGGTTATTCTAGTCATATGACCTTTCTCCCCATAGTGATTTCAGAAGGTAATTGCAGAGCTCATATTTGGACAGACCTTGGTTATTGTTATGAGTCTAAGTGATTAATTCCTTTAATGTCTCAGCCATTGACTCCTGAATGATCTATCCTCCATCTTGATGAGATGGGAAGAACACCTTCTTTATATAACCATTGTCCTGATAGAATTTTTGTCTCTGCTTGAAAGGTAGCTTTATAGAAATGTAAATGATGAGGGCCAGTACAATTTCAATAAATTTTTGAAGGTGTGAAATTCCATAGGGGGTGGCCTTGCTATGTCTTAATTGTAATCTACATTGGAACTTTCCAGAAACTGGCCAACTTGTAATACCAGACATCAGGTGACATGTGGCAGCCATCTTAAGTCAGTCTCTTTGCTTGCTTTTTCAAAACCCTTTTAAAAAGGACATCACCATGACAAATCTAAACTGTAACATTTCTAATTTCTTCCAGTTTTGGTAATAGATCACCGACCTGTAATGTTAACTGTTTCTCTCTTCATAAATGCTGACAGACCCGCTGAGCATTTCCAACATTTTCAGTTTTTATTTCAGATTTCAAACATCCACAGTAGTTAGCTTCTGTTTTAGACTAAACATCTATTTTTTTTTGACATAATGCTATGCTGAGATGCCCTGCATGTATTTTCTGCATGACTTCTGAACCCATTGACTGTATTAAACAATGTTGTTGATTTTGTGCACAATATTATTGTTTACATCAGGTTCATACTGGAAATATTAATATTCTTTGAAATTAATAGGCACATCTGGCTTGGAATTTGGCCATCCTCTCTTGATTGTGACAATTATCTCTTGCAGCATAGAATGTTCTGCGATCTTATCTTTTTTCAGCATTTTTTTTTTATGGATAATGTGGTACATATATTCAGCCAGATCTTTCTTTCTCTTTTGGTTCATAGTTTGTTTAATAATATTTTGAGACTGAACCTGCATTTGGAATTTATTTTCCTTGCTTATGGTACACATTTGAATAATACGTCGGAAGTTTTATGGTCTTATTCAGCTCATGCAGTGGTACTGCTGATAATTATTTACATAATGCTCTCTTGTGATTCGAGATCAGTTCCACTTTGGTATTATACCACAAATGCATTTATAACATTTCTACAGTAATTTCAAAAGAACATTGTCCATTTTTCAAGGGGGCAAACTTTTGTGAGCGTTCTCCAATTATCCAATGTAACCTTGGCCACAAATATCCTTGATTATTTTTGCCACCAGTGGTATTTGGAATTTATGACTGGGCAGGCCTTGCAGGCATCCACATCCCTTTATACTTGCCAGATGTATTACAATTCTTCTCATTCTTAAAAGTTTTATTTAATATTTGTGTGTGTTTTCTATTATATCTATGATCTTGCAAATTATGCTCACCTTTTGAAAATGATGACAAATACCTGATGATGAAATACCCAATGAACTTTCCAATTATTGTGTGACATTATTTAATGTTGTCATTATCAGGTTAAATAATCTAAAAATATCCTCTGCTTTAGCACACAAATGGTTAAGCACAGACATTGAACTAATACCTTCTGATAAATGATTTAAAAACCTGTTACGATCACCCGTTCAGTTAAATAATCTATTTATTTGTCTAATTGCAGTTCTATAAGCTCCTTCTGATATTATACAATAGCATTGCCAATGCTTTACAGCTCCTCCTTTACCTGAGATTCAAGCAATTACATTTTCATGAAACGAAAATGTTGGTTTTTGTCGTATTTAGTTTTAGATGACATTTAATTTTTGCCTTAGAAGGGCCTAACCATCTTTAATCCACAAGACTTGCTACTTTCCCAGCTCAGTTTTCACATGGTCTTCTGTTTTGTATTTTCTCCTTCTTGTTAACCAACAACACTCCAACAGCTTAGATTAAAAAATTACTTTTGTTTTCAATCCTTTACATGAATAACATTTGAAGAGCAGGCAGAAGGTTTGCACCTTCCCCCATCCACTCAAGGTCACCCTGGAAACTTTGGCTCATGGCCAGGACATTGTATAGCAGGCTGAGTTTCCAGCTATTCCAGCAGACTCCTACTAACATTACAGTCTGAGTTCACTGGATGACCCATGTATTTTTGGACTATACTCTCCTGGCTGAAAAGAAATGCCATGTTAATAGCAGTCATGCTCATTTTCAGTTTATTAAGTCTATTATTTTTCTGAAAACAAAACTTTTCTTTTCCTTTCTCTTTCTCAGTTACACATCCCGGTAAATTCAACATTCAGTAAAACTCAATGTGTCAACTTAATTTTTTTTTACCAGAATATTTGCCTAACAATTATAACTACACACAGAGTACTGAACAGCAACAACTAGATTAATCTCTCTGAATGTATCAGGGCTATTTGTCAAAATAAATTCAAATATTTTGGACCTTTGAATTTGGCTTTAGTTCCAACATTTCTTTCCTAACAGCCTCCTGTCCTTCCCTGAAGTGGCCCATGCTGAGCCAAGGTGGTAGTGACATCCCTGCTACTTCACAAAGTTTCTATTCTTCAACAGTTTGTGTGCTATATAAATCAGAGGGAGGCTGGGGAACCAAAGAAGGAGATATTAAACAAATTTGGGCAAAGAACTTTAAGCTTGAGTTTGAGTTTTAAGTACGTTCTTAATGAGTAAGAAAGAGCATATGAGGAAAAGGGGCATTATGAGTGCCCAGTACAAGAGTATAAGATGTCAGTGGGAAGCCCTAGCATTCCAAACATTGTAAAGTGGTCAGGGACTTGTCAAATTGGAACTTTGCATCTATTTAGCTCGACCCTTGTGCCTTGGGAAACAGAGTGGAAATTCAGTTTTCTAATCTTCTAAAACCATTTGGTCATCACCAGATGACTATTTTTTCTATTTAATCTCAGGATGTAAGCAACACAAGAAAGGCACTATTTGTTACCCATCCCTATTTACTCCACGGACAATAAGACATAACCATATTGGAGCTGGAGCTATAGACAAACCAGACAAAGTGAGAATGGTATATTCCCTTTCCTGAATAACATTAATAAGCCATGGCCAGAATTTTCTCATTAGAGTGCAGGAGTGAGCCCCGCACGCCGACGCGTAAAACGATGCTCGGTGACGACAGACGAGCATCCCGACGTCACCACACGCCATCACAATATTTTCGTGGGCGGGCACGTGATGATCTCCAATGCGCACCCGCCTTTAATTAATAAGCCACTTAAGGCCCTTGAGGAAGTAGTTGTCAGAGATTTTTCGGGGCCTGTGTGATTTTCAGATTGTTGCATGGTCGCAGCAGGGAAGCAGGTAGGCCACATTTGTATAAACCTCATCCACGGGCAGGGTAAGAGGGGTGAGTAGGGCCACGAGTGTTACTTGTCAGATATTTCATGCTTACAGTTACTGATTCTTGCCTTTGTGAGCAGGAATACTTCAAAAGTCTTCACAGCTGCTTGGACAGGAGTAACAGGCTCCAGGTCAGGACTCTGAGTCATCATCATTTCTGGGGCCTTCCTGGTTTCAGGAAGCCTTCCCTTAGCCTGGGAATGGGAGTTGTGCTCTCCCCTGGAGACACCTCCTCTGAGGAAGAAGGGAGGGCTAGAGATGGGAGGAAACCAGGAGTTCACATTCAGCCTCCAGGGGAGCCACCTTTGGGAGTTGAGGCGCAGGCACAAGGGATGCAGGGTCAACAAGAAATCCAAGGTGGAAGGGGCCACAGAAGATGCCACTATCCTGCTGCCAGGGTATATGGGCGGTGAAGCAGCTACCTCAATATGTCTGAGGTGCAGTGCCGAAGGAGGCTCTGTCTCTCAAGGGAGACAGTCACCTCCATCTGTCAGATAATAGGCCCTGAGATCTGCGCCAACTGTGTGGGTGGGCACACCATGCCAGTGGCGTTGAAGACCATGGCTACCCCCAGATTCTCGGCCTCCAGCTCTTTCCAGGAGTCGGTGGGTGATCTTTGCGGAGTCTTCCAATCAGTTGTCCACACTTGTGTCAAGCAGGTGACTGACGCTCTGTTCAGGCGTGCATTGACCCTCATCCACTACTGCTAGGACAAGGGCAGCCAGACACAGCAAGCCAGAGGCTTCGTGGTCATTGCTGGCTTCCCCTGCATCCAGGGTGCTATAGACTGCACACATGTGGCCATCAAGGCACCAGCAGGTGAGCCCGGTGCCTTCGTCAACAGGAAGGGCTTCCACTCCATGAACGTGCTCATAGTGTGTGATCACAGGATGCAGATCCTACAAGTCTGTGCGAGGTACCCAGGCAGCTCCCATGATGCCTACATCTTCAGACACTCCCAGGTGCAGAGGTTCTTCAGTGCTCCAGCCCGGCTGGATGGATGGCTGCTGGGTAACAATGGCTAACCTCTCAGAAGGTGGCTCATGACACCTCTCCGCCATCCAAGAACAGAAGCTGAGCAGCAGTACAATAGGAGCCACGCCTCCACAAGGGCTGTGGTGGAGAGAGCCATCGATCTTCTCAAGATGTGTTTCCGATGCCTGGACCGTTCAATACCCCCCAGATCATGTGTCGCTGATAGTGGTTGCATGCTGCGCTCTCCACAATCTGGCGCTGGAAGCAGGGATTTAGTGGAGGAAGAAGGTGTAGACATAGTTGCTCTGGCTGCACACGACGAGTCCAGCAGTGAGTCTGCGGATGACCACGCACAGGAGAACGCTGGAGGGGTAGATGCTGAATCAGGCATCCTTCAGGGAGGCAAGGACACCTGGGAGGCTTTAATCCAATGAACATTCAGCTAGCCTACCACAGATGGACCTCCATATTCAATACCTGATTGCAAAACCTGCCTGAGTAGGAACATTAACCAAGGGCCTTGCCAATAAAGATCAATGTCAAACAAGTTAATCTTAACATCATGGGTTCCCATCCACCTGTATAAGTAAGGAATCACCCTGAGCCATGCTCACATATCAACATTTAATAATTTAACAAAATGAAGCAAAAAAAAAAATTTGCAAAGGTGTTACGCATCACACCGAGTGGTCATGAACTAATAGTGCGGCAACATATAACCACCATTCAGAAGCCCATGGTGTGCCTAAGATGCCTTAAATTGACGTTTGAAGGTGCTATGTCTAGGTCCTCTCCCCTTGCTGGCACTGGCATCTGAGACAGCCTGCTCACTCTGCTGTCCTGTTGGCCTCGATGACCTTAGTGGCCTGTGGCCTGTGGAGCCTGTGCTGACCCCACTTGAGAGGGAGCGGCCAGTTCCAAGTTGGCATCTCCCCAGTCATCGCAGCCTCATTGGATCCCACAGCCATTGGCAGAGGGGCAGAGGAGCTGCTGCCCTCATCCAGACACCCTGTGAGGAGTCCGCAGGGACGACTGGCAGCTCTTGCACCGACATGAGGTCACTTCAAACCTCTCTGCTCACTGTTGAAGGATGGGCACCGAGCTTGGATACCATCTCCCACACTGGTACTGACCAGCTGAGGTCAATGCCGTTGTGAGGACTTGCAGGTCCAAGCGCAATCCCAGGAAGCCCTAATTATTCTCCTGGAGGAGCCTCTGTATGAGATTCGCCACTGTCTCCATGGAGGAAGCATGAGGCTCAGCCATGAGGCTCATTGCATTGGAGATCTTCCGCGTGCACTCCTCCAGCACGGGCACCATGCCAAGCATTGCCTCATGTATCTGCACCAGATCCTCCCACATACCCTGCTGCATTTCCAGCATCTTCTGCATCGTGGACGACTCCAGGGGCACATCATCGGCCATCGGCCGAGCATGTGCCTACTCCCCTGCAGTCCTCCGACTGCGGGCATCCTAGGCACTCTCTATCTCTGCCCTCACTGCTGTGCCCCGGGACACTAGCCAATGGCCTAATTCCCACTGAGGTGCTAGTATCTGCGCTGGTGCTTGCTTGGCAGAGATGGTGTGATGCTGGTAATTCTAATTGTTCAGGGCCCTCAGGTGCGAAAGGGGACGCCTCTGCCTCCTCCTCCCAGCCTTGCTCTGCTGATGCTGAAAGGAAGATTGAGCACATTTGAGTAGTTAAAGTGGAGACAATGCCAATGTGCATCCCTGGCCCCTGGATCAGAATGTGCTCATCCTTCCATAATCAATGGTCAAGCCATGTTGCAAACTTCAATCATTGAGCATTCAGCACTGTCCTCGGCAATCTTTCCTCCCCATGGCACCCCAAACTCACTGTCACCGGTGAACCTGGGCGCATGGTGCCTCTCCAGATCCTTTGCCTCCTGCTAGCATCTGGTGACAATAGCCAACTGGGCCAGGCCTCCACCAGTCCGCATCCGCTTTGCGGCATTGTGTGCAGTCTTCTCCTGAAAAAGACAGAAGAGCATTGATTAGTCTACTCTGTACCTGGATTCCCATTGCATCCCTGTCACCCTACCAGCGTGGGACATTGCAGGGCTGCAGTACTTCATCACCCTTGCAGCTGCTGCACACTCACACCAAGAAGCCAGGGCTGACCACCTCCCCACCCCTTGCCCACATGCTGCATCCATCATATTTGACACCACACGGTCTAACCTTGCAAAGCAAGGAGGCACAAGCATGTGGAACGCAAAGGGCAGCAGATGGATTGGTGCCCCGTCACCCAGAAGCTCCCTTCCCAGCATGTTGGCACCCTGACTTTGACATGCTTCCCAGTTCCAGCCCCCTGCCTAGGTGCAAATCCTTGAGTTTCACCCCCATTCTATACTCTGGGTATCAGAGTCACACATGCTGCAGGTGCAGAACCCATCTGAGCACTATCCTCTCATGGTGAACTAGGCATGGACAATTTCTGCTGGCTCACCCAGCGAGGGAAACATGCCGTGAAGGATTCAATGCTGTAACTGCATCCAGAGCTGGGGGGGTGTGGTGGTGGTGGCTTGGGGGGAAAGCCTATCTGCTGTGTTAAGTGACCTCTACCAACATGGTACTCACCTTTCCCAAGTGCAATAGGTTGTTGAATCGCTTGTGGCATTGAACCCATGTGTGTCGCATCACGTCATGGGAGCTGACTATCTCTGCCACCTCCTCCCAGGCACATTTGGTCAGGTGGGAGGGCCTCCACCTCCCATCCCTCAGAACAAGGACCTTCTGCCATGTTGCCACCTCCTCCAGGAGGGCAGTTAGGCACTCATCAGAAAACCGAGGGGCACACTGCCCCACTGCCCTACCCTCCGGCCTGGCCTGCTCTCCAGCAGCGCTTTGGGAAGCCCTTCTACTGGCCATGATGAACAGCCTTTGCAAGACTGCCAACGCTGTACTTGAACAGGCCGCTGGGTTAGCATTGGACCCGGTGGTCATTGCATTCCCGCCACCGCCTGCCCATTCCCGCTTTCCTCAGGAACCGCGCTTCACGCTGAGCAAGCCTTAATTGGTCCGTCCATGTAAAATGGTGGCATGGAGCCAATTGTGGGCAGCGATCGGCTCATTGCCCACCCGCGCCCACTTCCGAACGGCCTGACCATCGGGGGAGAAAATTCTCCCCCAACATTTTAAAAATACTTTTAATGGTTATTTTCTGGTGCTAGCCCACAATTAAGAGAATTTAAATTCAATTTTGCAATTTATTTATGGTATGTAAATGTCCCCACCTTCCTTTTTGGCAGGGAGAGAAGGTCAGCAATGATGTAGCATTACTTGTGGAATTATAGAAAGACACGACGGACAGGAAGAGGCCATTCAGCCGATCGTCCTGAGCTCTTTGGTAGAGCTGTCCAATTATTCCCACATGACTATCTTTTACCCTGCATTTTTTTCCTTCCAAGCATTATCCATTTTTCTTTTGAATGTTCCTATTGAATCTGTTTACACCTCCCTTTCAGTCAGTGAATTACAGGCTGCAGCAACTTGTGAAAATAAACATTTCCCCATGTCACATCTGGAGAGATTCAAGAGAAAATATTGTGTGCTTGTGATTAAGAGACGTCAGTGATCATGGGTGATTTTAATTTATGTAAGCTAGAAAAAGCTGATTGGCAATCGTATCCTGGATGAGGAGTACTTTCAAGATAGTTTCTTGGAGCAGCATGTTTTGGAACCAACCAGAGAGCATATTTTAGACTTGGTACTGTGTAATGTAACAGGATTAAATAATGATCTCAGAGTAATGGCACCCCTAGGTAGCAGCAACCACAATAGGATTGAGTTTTACATCCAGCTTGAAAGGGAGAAGGGTGGGTCTAAGACTAGTATTTTAAACTTAAATAAGGACAAATATGTGGACATGAAAGCGAAGCTAGCTGAATTGAACTGGGATGCTATGCTAGAGGATAGGTCAATAGAGAAACAGTGGCAAACATTTAAGGGGATATTTCAGAGTATTCCAAATACGTACATTCCTATTATAAAGAAAAATTCTAATGGGAGGACCCACCATCCGTGGTTAACTAAAGAAGTTAAGGAAAGCATCAAATTAAAGGAAAAAGCATACAACTCCACAAAGATGAGTGGCAGGACAGATGATTGGTTAGAATATAAAGCACGACAGAGAATGACTAAAAGGTAATCAGAAGAAAGAAATTAGAGTATGAGAGGAAGCTAGCTAGAAAAGTAAAAACGGATAGCCAGAGTTTCTACAGGTATTTAAAAAGGAAGAGTAAGTAAAGTGTCTGCTGGTGCTCTAGAGAGTGACAGTGGGGAGTTAATAGTAGGTAATAAGGAAATGGTGGAAGAAATGAACAAATGTTTTGTGTCTGTGTTCACTATGGGGGATACAAAAAACATTCCATTAATAGCTGCAATTCAAGAGGTGAAAAAGAGAGAAGAACTTCTTGAAATTGAAATCACCAGGGAAATGGTAATAAGCAAATTGGTGGAGCTGTGGGCTGGCAAGTCCCCAGGCCCTGGTAGACTATATCCTGGGGTCTCAAAAGAGATGGCTAATGAGGTTGTCGATGCGTTGGTGTTAATTTTCCAAAATTCGCTAGATTCTGGAAAGGTTCCATCAGATTGGAAAGTAGCAAATATAACCCTTCTATTCAAGAAGGGAGGGAGGCAGAAAACAGAAAACTATAGGCCAGGTAGCTTGAAGTCTGTTGTGGGGAAGTTGTTAGAATCGATTATTAAGGACGTTTTAGCTGAGCACTTAGAAGAGATCAAGCTGGTTGGGAAGAGTGAGCATGGTTTTGTGAAAGGAAAATCATATTTAACCAATTTATTGGAGTTTTTTGAAGGCGTAACATGCACAGTGGATAAAGGGGAGCCTATAGATATACTGTACTTGGATTTCTAGAAGGCATTTGATAAGGTGCCACATCAAAGGTTATTACAGAAAATAAAAGTGCGTGATGTAGGGGGTAACACATTAGCTTGGATAGAAGATTGGCTGGCTGGCAGAAAGCAGAGAGCAGGCAAAAATGGGTCTTTTTTGGATTGGCAGGATGTGACGATTGGAGTCCCACAGGAGTCTGTGCTGGGACTTCAACTTTTTATGATTTAGATCAATGATTTAGATGAAGGGAGCAAAGACATGGTAGCTAAATTTGCAGATGACACAAAAATAGGTAGGAAAGTATGTTGGGAAGAGGACATGGGGAGGTTGTGGATGGGTATAGATAGGTAATGTGAGTGGGCAAAGATCTGGCAAATGGAGTTTAATGTAGGAAAATGTGAAATTGTTCACTTTGGCAGGAAGAACATAAAGTAGAATATAACTTAAATGGAGAAAGGCTGCATGATTCTGAGGTGCAGAGGGATCTAGGTGTTCTAATACATGAGTTATAAAATGCAGGTACAGCAAATAATAAAGAATGCTATCCTTTATTATGAGAGGGGTTGAACATAAAAGCAAGGGTGTTATGCTTCAGTTATACAGGGCATTGGTGAGACAGCACCTCAAATACTGTGTGCAGTTTTGGTCTCCTTATTTAAGGAAGGATGTAAATACATTGGAGGCAGTTCAGAGGAGGTTTACTAGATTGATAACTTAAATGGGTGGATTGCCTTATGAGGAAAAATTGGACAGACTGGAGTTTAGAAGAGTGGGGGGGTGATTCGATTGAAGTATACAAGATCCTGAACAGCCTTGACAAGGTGGTTGTCGAGAGGGTGTTTCCTTTTGTGAGTGAATCCAGAACTATGGGCCACTGTTTTAAAATTAGAGGTTGCCCTTTTAGGACAGAGGTGAGGAGAATTTTTTTTTCTTACAAGGCTATACGACTTTGGCACTCTCTGCTTCAGAAGGCAGGGTCATTGAATATTTTTAAGGCAGAGGTAGATAGATTCTCATTAGGGAAGGGAATCAAAGGTTATTGAGGGTAGATGGGAATATGGAAATCAAAAGACAAGAAGATCAGCCATGAACTTATTGAATGGTAGAGCAGGATTGAGGGGCTGAATAGTCTACTCCTGTTCCTATTTCTTGTGTTCTTATGGATCTTTTGATAATCAGCTTAAATTTGAAACATCTGGTTACCAATGTTTTGAAGCTGGAAACACTTTCTCCTTATTTCCTCTATCAAAACAATTCATGATTTTGAAGACTTCCTTCAAATCTTCCTTTACACTTCTCTAAGGAGAACAGTATAGCTTGTCCAATCGTCATCCCCTGTATCATTCTAGTAAATCTCTTCTGCACCCTATCCAAAGGCTCGACATCCTTCCAAAAGTGTAATGCCCAGAGGCAGAATTTGGGCTGGCTCAGCGGGGGTGGTTGGGTAGCCGACCACTGTCCGCGATTGAAGCCGGATGGCGATTTCACACTGGCGGGCCAATTAAGGCTGCCCAGCGTGAAACGTGGGTGGCAGCGCTCATCAATGCCTGTGTGGCGGAGGATGGGGGGAAAGGAGGGCTAATGGAGTGAGCACAAAATTTGTGTACACCAGTGTGCGCTTGAGAATCTCTCTCGAGCACAGAACTGCCTCAGGGAGATGAAGAATTTAAAAAAAAAAATAAAGAATTGGATGTTTTAAAACATGCCCCCTCTGTCACATGAGCAGGGACATAGAACCATGGAACCATAGAACACTACAGCACAAAAAACAGGCCATTTGGCCCTTCTAGTCTGTGTTGAAATATTATTCCTCTAGTCCCATTGACCTGCACATGGTCCATAACCCTCCAGACCTCTCCCATCCATGTATATATCCAATTTATTCCTAAAACTTAAGAGTGAGCCCGCATTTACCATGTCAGATGGTAGATTGTTCCACACTCTCACCACTCTCTGAGTGAAGAAGTTCCCCCTAATGTTCCCACTAAACCTTTCCCCTTTCACCATAAAGCCATGTCCTCTCGTGTTTATTTCTCCTAATCTACTTGCATTTATTCTGTCTATACCCCTCACATGTTATTAATTAAATTTTAAAATGTTTATTTTATTTTTATTTGCTTTTGGAAACCTCTTTCCACTGGATGAGGTTTCCTAAAAAGCGCAAAGGCCACTTGGCCTTTTCGCCCGCCCAGTGAGGTAAAAATTTTGCTCCAGAAGTAAACAAAATACTCCAGCTGAGTCCTTACCGGGTTTTATAAATGTTTAGCTTAACTTTATTGTGTTTGCACTCTATTCCTTCATTAATAAAGCCAAGGATGTATGTGCTGTTTTAAAAGCCTTCTCAAGTTGTCCTGCGACCTTCAAAAATTTTTGTACGTATACCACCAGTTTTCTGCTCCTGCACACTCTTTAAAATTGTACCATTTAATTCATATTGCCTCTCCTCATTCTTCCTACCAAACTGTATCACCTCACACTTCCACCTGCTACATGTTCGCTTATTTTACCACTCAATGTCCTCAACGTTTACTACATTCCTCAGTTTTATATCAGCTACAAACTGAAATAATTCCCTGTACATCAAAATCCATATTATTAATATATATGAAAAAGGACAGTGATCCTAATACCAATCCCTGGGAAATACCATATGTACTTCCCTCCAGTCTGAAAAGTAACCATTCACTATTTTTTCTGTGCTGCCACTGAATTTCTATCCCATGGGCTTCACTTTTGCTTACAAGTCTTTGATACAATACTTTCTTAAAAGTCCACATTCACAACACCAGCTGTATTATTCTCATCAACCCTTTCCATAGTTCATCAAAGAAATCAATCAAGTTAGTCAAAAAAGAATTTGCCTTCAAACAATATACCCTGAATATTGACCTATACTTTTCCAAATGCAAATTATTTTTATTCCAGATTATTGTCCATTAAAGTTTACCATCACTGAGATTATATTGTCTGGCTTTCAGTTGCCAGGTTGATCCCCCTCCCCTTTTTTGAATAGGTGTGTAACATATTAAAATTCTGCAACATGTTATATGTATAACATCCTGCAGGCCTCTGGCAACATCCACTTATTCAATAAGGATTGAAAGATTGTGACAGAGCCTCTGCAATTTCTGCCCTACTTCTCTCAGCAAGGTTGGGTGCTTTCCTTCTGAACCTGATGACTTGTCCACGTTGAGAACTGACAACATTTTAAGTACCTCCTCTTTGTCCAATTTACCCTAACAACTATCACTTCTGCCTCCTCTTGTATTGCTCTATTGGCAGTATTCTCTTCTCCAATGAAGATAGATGCAAAGCAGTCATTTAATACTTCAGCTATGGCCTCTGTTCAACAAGAAGATCTCCATTTTGGTCCCTAATTGGCTCTCCACTTCCGTTGACTACCTTATTACAATTTATGCACTTATAAAAAAATTTTGAACTGTCTTTTATGTTAGCCACTAATCTATTCTCATACTTTTTTTTTAGCCATTCACGGGACGTGGGCATTGCTAGCTAGGCCAGCATTTATTGTCATCTCTACCTGCCCTTGAGAAGAGGGTGGTGAGTTGCCTTCTTGAATCGCTGCGGTCCATGTGGTGTAGGTGCACCCACAGTGCTGTTAGGGAGGGAGTTCCAGGATTTTTACCCAGTGACAGTGAAGGAACGGCGATATGTTTCCAAATCAGGATGGTGACCTCTCCCTTTTGTCTTTCTTCCCTTTTTAGATTTCTTTTATACCTTCTATATTCGGCTTAATTCTTTACTTTAGTATGAATCTAACAACTGCCATAGGCCTCCTTTCAATGTCTAATCTTAATCTTCACGTCTTCAATCATCAAGGGAGCTCCAGCTTTAGATGCGCTTCCATTCCCCCACTCAGGGGAATGTGCTTATTCTGTTCCTGAACCTCCTCCTCTTTCAAGGTCTTATATTATTCAATTAATGCTTTGCCTACCAACTTTCATATTTTATGGAGGGCTACCTCCTTGCCTTGCCCCATGCTTGATATGGAGTGGTGCCCCTGAAGCTATATAGCTGCTTGTCTCCCCCTAATAGGGAGAGATGTCTCTGGTCCCTCATGGACATTGGCTGATGATCTTACACAATTACCTATCAACTTCTGATTCCAAAATCCACCTGTCCCAGAACTACTTTCACCTCACTGAAGTTAACACTCCTCCAGGTAAGTATTTTTATTCTTGTTCTTTTCCACAATTATTCTAAACTTGATGATATTAGAATCATTGGGTGAGTCATCCAAGATATGCACTAAATGCGGTAGCAGGCAGGAAAAAGGATGTTTTACACACTGGCCACAATGGTAGGTTTTCATGCTGCATCGTCCCAAACCCACATCATTAAACACGCATTCATGGGAAACACACCATTCTGATGGCGGGCAGGCTCTTATTCACCTGCCATGCCATCATCTCACTGCTTCCTCATGCTGGGTGCCATATTTAAAATGCAGCTGTGCACACACCTCTTAGTGCTTCCAGCCCAGGACTGCTGCACGGAAGGCAAAAAGACTTCAACCCCCCCGATTTAGTGACGCATCCCTGAGGACACCATTGGAGCCCGCCGCGATGTCCCCTGCCCCTGCTCTGGCCGGAGGAGGCCCATCAATGTCACCACTCCAGCTTAGGAGGCGGTGGCGGTGGTGGTCAGTGCCAACGCTACACAGAAGAGGTTCACCATCCAGTGCAGAAAGAGAATAAGTGATCTCATTCGTACTGCCACGTTAAGTCAACTATCTCATCACTCTAAGCTACACACTCACATTCACTGGCATCTCACTCACTGCCAGCTCAAGGAACATCACCACTCACCCCATCTCACAGGGCCTCATATCTCCATCTGGATTCATCTCCTCCAGAGACCGCCTTCTCAGCCCTCATCATCATGAGACCACATGCACAGATCAACATGTGTCCCCACACACACCCTGGGATACCCTCCTTGCCTAGTACAACCCTTGTCCTGCAGCCCCTTCCCTTTACTGAGGCCACTTCACCCCTTTTCCCAAGCAAGCCCTAGCCCTGTAGCCATTGAGAAAGCACTGCCACCTTGCGGATGGTCTTATAAGTAGAGACCTGCCCATGAGCCCCCTCCCTCTAAAAGTGATGTGGTGCTGGCTGTGAAGCCTGGCGCTGATGCCCACAAGTGTTGCCCGAAGCAAGGTAGGCAAACAAACCTCAAAGTCCCAATCGAAGTGCAGCTCGCCAGGTGCACATCGCTTATGTACAGTTCTGAAACACAATGGTGTGCAATCATGCCTAAGTGGCTGGATCATTCACACTGGGGGGATGGTTCCAGCAAGCTGGGCTTATAATGATATGCAGATATATTAAAATGATGTTCCTGCCGTGCAGTGGTGGGAAACATGGCCTGTCATTGATGGGCAAAGTAGACGATTGTAAACTGGTTTCACAATGTCGTGAAATTGATTTTTGGCCTTCCCGCCATGTTATCTGCTCACATCCACCATGACACCCAATGCCAGCAGTCACAGAAAATTCTGCTCACTGTTTGCACATTCCTTTCCCATTGAAACATGCTGTACTTGTTCTGATGAAAGGTTATCAAGCTGAAACATCAATTCTGGGCGAAATCACCCCGTCCCATTGTTGGTGGGCATCAAGGCAGGCGGAGGTACCATTCAGCGTGAGGGACGGAAATCAGTTTCACGCTGGCATGAGAGTACAGCGGGATCATCCTATGGTGTTGTCAGTGGCTGAACACAAATCCTACTAGAGGCAGGCGTGAATCCGATTTGCATCCTGGTAATGGGAATGCAGAATCAGGCCACACTGGAATCATTCCCCATGCCCAATTTACACATCTGGACAAGCGTGCCGAGCAGAAGCCGGGACTTGCTCAGATCGCAGACAACCGAGGAGAAGAAGATGCTGGAGCCCTCCAGCTACCGAACCCTGGAGGAAAATGTGCATCGCACATTGGATGGATTCTCATGGACATGGCTCCGCTGCGAAGCAGCTCACTGAAGGTGGGGAGTCTCCGTTGATATCTCTGGTCTGCTTTGGAACATCAAGCTCTTGGCCACATGCTGCTACGGATGATCGGTGAGGGGGTGGGGCTGATGGGGGTCTAGCTGTAAGTGGGAAAGGATGGTGTACCAAAGGTGGAGGGAGAGTTGGTGGTGAGAGAGGAAGATCTAAGTGTGAGTGGGAGAGGAAGGTGTACCAGGGGAAGGTGAGCTTGAATGGAGGGGGGTGGTGTTGGGGGGGTAAGTTTGCAGGGGGGACAGAAAGGTATCAGAGGGGTGAGGTTCGGGGGAATGGATGAAGGTGTCAGAAGGGTGAGTTTGGGAGGGGCAGGAGAGAGTATGAGGAGAGAAGGATGTAATGGGGGAGAATGCAGCAAATGGGAAGATATGCTGTAAGACCATAAGACCATAAGACATAGGAGAAGAAATTAGGCCATTTGGCCCATCGAATCTGCTCTGCCATTCAATCATGGCTGATACGTTTCTCAAGCCCATTCTCCCACCTTCTCCCCATAACCTTTGATCCCCTTACCAATTAAGAACCTATCTATCTCGGTCTTAAATACACTCAATGACCTGGCATCCACAGCCTTCTGTGATAATGAATTCCATAGATTTACCACTCTCTGGCTAAAGAACTTTCTTCTCATCTCTGTTCTAAATGGTCTTCCCTTTACTCTGAGGCTGCGCCCTCAGGTCCTAGTCTCTCCTACTTATGGAAACATCTTCCCCAAGTCCACTCTATCCAGGCCTTACAGTATTCTGTAAGTTTCAATCAGATACCCCCCTCATCCTTCTAAACTCCATCAAGTACAGACCCAGGTTCCTCAAACGTTCCTCACATGTTAAGCCTTTCATTCCTGGGATCGTTCTCGTGAGCGTCCTCTGGACCCTCTCTAGGGCCAGCACATCCTTCCTGAGATACGGGACCCAAAATTGCTCACAGTATTCTAATTGTGGTCTGACCGGAGCCTTATAAAGCCTCAGCAGCACATCCCTGCTTTTATATTCTAGTCCTCTCAAAATAAATGCCAACATTGCACTTGCCTTCCTAACTACCAACTCAGCCTGCAAGTTAACCTTAAGAGAATCCTGGGCTAGGACTCACAAGGCCCTTTGCACTCCAGATTTCTGAATTCTCTCCCCATTTAGAAAATAGTCTATGCCTCTATTCTTCCTACCAAAGTGCATGACCTCACACTTGCCCATGTTGTATTCCATCTGCCACTTCTTTGCCCATTCTCCTAACCTGTCCAAATCCTTCTGCAGCTTCCCTGTCTCCTCAATAGTACCTGTCTCTCCAACTATCTTTGTATCATCTGAAAACTTAGCCAGAATTCCCTCAGTTCCTTCATCTAGATCATTAATGAATAAAGTGAAAAGTGGTGGTCCCAACTCTAACCCCTGCAGAACTCCACTAGTCACCGGCTGCCATCCTGAGGAGGACCCCCTTATCCCCACTCTCTACCTCCTGCCAGCCAGCCAATCTAAGGGAGGGGGAAAGTGTAAGGGAGAGGGTTCGGAGAGGGGAAGGTCTCTGGGGGAAGGAGGGAGTTCGGAGGGGGGAAGGTGTCTGGTGGAGAGGAGGGAGTAAGTGTGGATGCTGGAGTAAGGGTGAAGGAGAGAGTAAGAGGTGAATGATATCCAGGTGAACATCAGAGGAGGTGAAAGGGAGGGATCTGTGAAGTCACTGACTGCCTCCTGATGAGTGAACTGAGGGTGAGCATGGTTGGAGGGAATGGTGAGTGTGAGAGGGAGCAGAGGGAGCTGGTAGGGTAGGAAAGTCAGGGTACAGCAGTAGAGGTAGAAGGAATGGCAAGGGTGACTGGCTGGGACTCAGAGGCATTCACGGATCCTGGGGGTGGGAAGGAGGAGGTTGGGGAGGTCAGTGTGGATGAGGGTGGGAATCTCAGGAAGGGAGGGAACCTGGACACCCTGAAATGACAAGGTTGGTATGTGATAGTGGGGAGATTGAAAGGTGATGCCAGAAGGGTCGACAGTGATGAGGAAATGGACATGGGTGACTGGGGGGAGGAGAAAGGATGGGGGGACTGATGATATACTTGACCACAACCATGGTTGTCAAAATCGAAAGTGAGCAGAACCTTGTGTTGGGCAGGCACAGGTGCTGCATGGGAGTGTGATCAGAGATACAGGTCAGCTCAGATAGACAACTGAAAGAGAGCCCCCAGCAGTCAGCACTGAAAATGGTCAGGACATTGAGATGACTGTGATGGACGAAGGCTCTGCGTGCATGGGAGAATGATTGCACGAGGCTCCGAAAGGACCTTCCACAGATACATACTTCTCCCTCCAGAATCACTCATGGTCCAGCTGTGTGCAGCTGAACTGCTAGTGGAGAGTGGGGGAGGGGTCATGGGGAAGATGCAGTGGGAGGAATCGCGAAACCTGTCAATGAAGCTGAAAAATACCATTACACATTATTCAATGAAAGTGAATATATTTTCAGATTGTAAAGTGACAAAATGTGCCACCCGCGATCAGAATTTCTAGGCCAGCCAATTTTTCTAGGAACTGCCCTGATGTCAGCAGCAGGGGTGGAGACAACCTGTGCAATGGTTGGCCCTGTTGCTTCTAATGACTTTGGCATGGGTCCTCTGGAGAGCCGAGGCCTTGAAGGCTCTTGCTTGCTTTGGCTGTCCTCTTGTCGTCTGGCTGCTCCCTCTGCGGTGACAGAAGATGAGGTTGAGGGGGTCACAGGCAAAGGGGATTCAGAGAGAGGGAACAGCCTCTGAGATTCCTGAGTGGACGATCCAGGGGTATCCAGCTGCCGCTCCTCCTCCCTTTAGGTACCTGAGGGCCCCAGTCTGACTTCTTGAGGGGAAGGAGCACCTGGAGGGACATCAAGGTGCCCCATTTCCCTCTTGCATTGCCACTGCAGGAACTCACCCATGGCCACCTGTGCGCATCTCCACGCTCTGCTGGACCAGGGTTCCCATGGCATCCACCATCCTTCCCATTGAGACATCCATACATGCACACATGTGGGCACCACTTCATTAGAGAGCAGGCGGACGCATTCATCCACTTCATGTACCACACTGTTGAGTACTTCCAACAGCTCTGCGTGATGTTCCCCCGCCTTCTGCTGAATCTCCAGGATGAGTTGGAAGGCCAAATCCAGAGGCTCATCATCTGATTCAGACCTCACAGATGTCTCTTCCCCAGCAGTCCTTCAAGTGCCGGGGAGCTTGGCTGAACCTGCCTCCTGCTGCTGCAGACACATGTCAATGCAGTGACCACCAGATTGTGAACCCAAGCCTAATCTAGATCTAGGTCCCACTGAGGTGTGTGTCTCTGCGCTGGTGCAGGGTGTGGGTAAGCACTGTGACAGGTCTTCCAGGCTGCTTATTTCCAGCTCTTCAACTGAGGAGCTGTCCTGTGGGCTGGAGGTGAGGACATGGATGGAGCTGAGGGAATGGCTGGCTGAAGGTTTTGGTTGCTTGGCAAAGCTCCCTGTGAACCAAAGTGGATATAAATAGTGCATGGCAGCAGAGTCAAAAGCAAGAGAGAGAGCACTCATGGTTACTTTAAGGGAGGGATGATGTGGTGCAGGATCCTTACGTGGGTGTTCCCTGCTGACCTCATTGTCGCCGCATGCACAGTCCACATCCTCACCAGTCAGCATGATGTCACACTCCTCAAAGTGAGTGAGGTACCTAATGTGAACCACTCCACTCCCGGTCTAGGATGTCTCCCTTCCATGAGAGCCAGCTTCTCTTGCAAGAAGATGGATGGAGAAAGTGTAGGCAGGACACATGGCACTACATGGGATGTTTTTGTGGCGAGTGGAGCCATGGACAAGATGAGGATGCAAGCTCCAGAGGATACGAGCCTGATGGAGATGTGGGGTGTGTGTGAGAATTAGTGGTGTTGTCCATTGCAGTGTAAGATTCCTGTGGATATGTGATGGGTTTGGGAGAGAGTGAGTTGAGAGTGATGAGGTGGTTAACTTACCCTGGCAGAACGGATGAGAACATTCATGGAACATTCATCCTCTTCCTGCACTGGATTGCTGATCTCCTCTGTGCTCTGGTGGCACTGACCACCAGTGCCACCACCTCCCAGGCCGGATCGATAACTCTGGTGGACCTCCTGCAGCCAGAGTAGGGGTACAGGACATTGTAGCAGCTTTCCACAGCATCCAGCAGGTGGCCCAGAGAGTTCTCACTAAATTTGAGGGCTGCCATCATCTTTGCTTTTGGGGCCACCTGTCGCCTGGAGCAGTCCTGCTCTGTAGATATGAAGTAGGCTGCTTTCTGATGTGCTCTAAATATGGTGCCCGGAGCAAGGGTACGCTGAGGTTACGGTGAGGTGAGCAAACCCAAGCCTGCCCACCAGCGATCCAGAATTTTTCCCGTGAATGCATTATTACTGAGGTGGAACATGCTGGGAAGGGGACAATATGGCATGAAAACCCACCATTGCGGCTGGCAGGTAAAACATCTGTTTTCATGCCTGTTATTGTACTTAGTGCAAACCTGAAATGATTCAGCTCTCTGTTTCTCTCTTCACAATTGACCAAATTGAATGTTTCCAGAATTCTCAGTTTTTATTTACCCAACTTGCCCCAGTTCATTTTCCAGAACTAAATTCAGCACTGCTTCTTTCCTTGTTGTGTTGGGAACACAGAGATTAAGAATGCTCTTGTGCATATTTAAGGACTTGCTCCATCTCTTTGCCTCTAATGCTGTTACTATCCCACGCTAGTGTCTTTCTTGAAGTCAGCTCCACAAGCATCCAGGCAAAACTCCTACAAAATCAATTTCAATCCACTGGACATTGTGTCCGGATGGCTGAAAAGTGTCTCCCCACCAAGTCTTGGGTTCTCAACTCTCAAACGGCCAACATTTCAAGGGAGGGCAAAGAAAATAGTTCAAAGACACCCTGAAGCTCTCCTTGATGTGTAGCAGCATTGACATTAATGACTGGGAGGAGCTTGATACCAATCACTCAAATGGCGGCAACATGTCCATCAATCTACATCACATTTTGACTCACCATGTCTTAATGATGAGGCAAAGTAGCAGCCGTGAAGGCAAGAAAATGAAACAAATCCTGCACTGTGCATCCTGCTACCTCATGGGACATCCTGCCCTGTATACTCAAGGACCTGTGGGTCAAGAATCAGCCTGTTCAGTCACTTAAAGATCCATGGCAGAAACTGGCGACCCTGAGCAGACATCATCCTTGAATTGAGGCATAGCTGCTACCAACAGCATTACTATCCCAGTATGTCTTACGATATAGTCCCCGTTAATACTCCTGTCAGTTTTTACATCTTTTTGTAACATGCCTTCCCACAATTTGTTGGTTTTTGGTGCACACCTGGTAACTGTTCTTTAATTCTAATCAAATTCACTCTCTCCTTGGGCCTTCAATTAGATCATCCCTCTCCTGTGTTTTCATAGTTTACTTGATCAATACTGCCACCCAAACCCCCCACTCCTTTATTTTCCTTCCCTACCTTTGGTGAACAGCTTGCAGCCAGGGATAGTAAGTTACCAATTCTCCCCTCATTTCAGCTAGCCTATGTTAATGCTACTATATTGTAATCCCATGTCATGATTTGTGTCTGCAGCTCACCAATCTTATCTCCCGCACTTCGTGCATTTACATATATACATCCAAATCCATCTTATACTGCTTTAGATTTGCTGTCTTTCTGATTCCTCCTATTTCTGAACTCTTCTTCACATTGGTGTTATTTCTCTCTCTTCGTGCTCTATGCACCTTGTCTCTCCTCTCTAATATTTCAACCTGGTGACCATCCTCCAGCCAAATGATTTAAACTCTTCCCCCCATTGTACTGTGAGGTTCTTGGGAAGAGAAACAGCCAGAGACAGACCAAAATTTAAAGTGCACGAGTGCATGGCTCCTTTATTAAAAGAGCTTCTTCCTTCTGCTTGGAGATTCCCTCTGCTGGTACAATTATGTATGGTATGAACAAATGCACATATTGCACTTTTCAAAACACTAATACATTACACTACTGGTCAACTTTCCTGCAAAAATTTTGGTACCATCTCTTTTGAGATATACCTGTTCATCTTGAACAGGTCCCTCCTTCCCTAGAGTTAGTCTCAATGCCCCAGGAATCTGAACTTCTTCCTCCTGCACCATTTCTCCAGCTATGCGTTAACCTGTATAATCTAGCTTTCCTATACTCAGTAGTACATGACACTGGGAGTAAGCCAGTAATTGCACCTTGGAGGTCCTGCTTTTTAACTCCCTGTCTTATTCCTAAAATTCTGACTGCAGGGCCTCAGCCCTTTTATTTCCTGTGTTATTGGTTCCCACATGGGCCATAATTTCTTACTGTTCCCTTTCCTCTCCACTGAACATATTATTTACCCTGACATTAGGAATGGGATAGCACATCATACAGGACTCACGTCAACCGTTGCAGACATGCCTGTCTCTCCCTCTGATTATTGAACCCCCATGATTACTGCATTTCTGTACTTTGCTGTATCCCCCTGTACAGTCATTTGCCCTTCAACATTGTGAATGTGTTCTAGACTGAATTTCCCCAAGGTGTGATCACTCTCAGCAGTATTCAGCACTGAAAACTGATTTGAGAGTTCCACGCTGCTGGAGGATTATGCAGAGCAAATGCTTGAATGTAGATCCGATTGCCCGGTAATTTATATAATTGCTATTAGTGATTTGTGGGAACTTGTCATTTAAAACTGTTTCCTTTGCTTAGTGGCTACATTCAAAATTAATTAGTTGTCTGTGAAGCACCTTGGACGTCCTGAGGACAAAAAAGGCACCATAAAAAAAGCTGATTCTTTCTTTCAGCACAACCTGCATTCATACATCGCCTTTGAATTAGAAAAATATTCCAAAGTGCCACAGAGAGGTGCAAGGAAAATGGCCATTGAACCAAACAAGGAGAGATTAGGGGCAGGGAGTTCCTCAGAGTCACTTCCACTCTGCCACCATAACTTTGCAAAAATGCAGCAGAATAAGTATTTATCAAACATGCAATGAGGTTATAATGGTGGAGCAGCAGCAGCTTCGAGGATGTTCCCAGGTAACACAGAAACATAGAAAATAGGAGGAGTAAGTCATTCAGCCCTTGGAACCTGCTCCACCATTCAATAAGATCATGGCTGATCCTCTATCTCAATGCCATAGTCCCACTCTCTCCCCATACCCCTTGACACCTTTAGAGTCCAGAAATCAATTTATTTCCTTTCTCAAATATATTCAGTGACCTGGCCTCTGCAGCCTTCTGTGATAGAGAATTCCACACGTCTGCTACCCTCTGAGCGAAGAGGTTTCTCCTCATCTCCGTCCTAAATGGTCTATCCCGTATCCTGAGACTGTGATCCCCTGTTCTAGAACCGCCCCCCAGCCAGAGGAAACATCATCCCTGCATCCAGTCTGCCCATCCCAGACAGAATTTAAGATGTTTCAATGAGATAAGGTTGAATAACCAAAATATCTGTCAAAGTGGTGAGTTTCAAGGAGGGTTTTAAAGGACAACATGGAGGTGCTGAAGTGGAAGATTTTAGGGAGGAAATTCCAGACTCATGGCTCTCAGTGATGGAACAAAAAGAGGGAAAGGTTAATGAGAGGCTAGAGTCAGGGAAATAGGGGGCATAGAGGAGTGATCATCATCATTGGGAAAGGGTGGTGAAGACTAAATGTGGAATGCAGTATTTGCAGACAGTTTTTAAATAATGGAAAGTGGAAAGGAAGACACCCAAGCATTTACTTGGCAGAACTATCCCCCACAAAGATCAGTTACTGTACTCCTTTTCTATTTCTCAAGATAGGCACCGGGACCCTTCAATATGTGCAGTCTTTTAAGATTCAGCACTTTTTGTTAACCAGGACCATTCATCCAATGATAAAAACAAAAAAACTGCAGATGCTGGAAATCCAAAACAAAAACAGAATTAACCTGGAAAAACTCAGCAGGTCTGGCAGCATCGGTGGAGAAGAAAAGAGTCAACGTTTCGAGTCCTCATGACCCTTCAACAGAACTGTTTCCTTCTCCACCGATGCTGCCAGACCTGCTGAGTTTTTCCAGGTAATTCTGTTTTTGTTTTCCATTCATCCAATGACCTGCTGCAGCAGGTGTTTGTGATTTGTAGATGAGGAAGGACATCCTTGCACTTATGAACACTTCCAGTATACTCCACCATATTTAGTGCATGCATAATAGGATAACAAACGATGTTCTCACTGAGGATTCAATTTGTACTGTTGGGGAAAGTTTAAACTAATTTGGCAGGGGGAGGGGATGCAGAGAATGGCAGAAAGAAACAAACGGGAGCATAGTGGTAATGTTGGAACGGTAGCCCTGGTTAGGAGGCATCCTGTAGATGCTGGTGTATAAGTTGACTTTTGAAGTTTGAAAAGTCCTTCCACAGCAGGAGTCAACTAATATGCCAAGTATAAAATGTAAACTGTCGGTGTTGGTGTAGATGGTTGTCATTTTGAAATGCGAAGAAAAACAAAAAATTGAAATTAAATCAAATGCATCATGTTTTATTTAATGAAATAATTCTACAAAGATAGCTTGAACTACAGTAATAAAATTTTAAAAACTGTCCAAATGTTCAACGTTTCAAATTATTCAGCATCTGATGAAGTAATCGAATTCATCCTGAGTGCCTTTGACTATGGCATTATCGTATCCCACTCTGGATCAGACGTGTGCTTTCGTTTTCATAATCATCCCTCCACAACAAATCATCTTCCTCTGCATCCATTGAATTGGATATTCCCCATTTTTGAGTGATCTGATGACAGTTTATGCATTAATAACATCCCATGATTTGAGGGCAAAACCACAAAATGCATCAAGTGGGGTAGCACTCTATGGGCAGAATTTTACACTGATGGGATTTTACGGTCCCAATGAAGTCAATGGACTTTTGAATGGCTCAACGCACTTTACAGCCCCACCCCTGCTGTGACAGGGCTGTAAACTTCCACCCTATGTGAAGGTTTTTCTCTGTCAACCATCCGCCAATTTCATTCGGCATCAACATGACACTTGAATGGTTTGCTGAGGTACACATTCAGAAGTTGAACAATGGATGTTAGACCCCCTTGTATAACTGCAATTTGGCATTATTTCTTCACAAGCACCTCTTTATCTCATGGGTTGTATGGTATCTGAACACGTCCTACACTTGCATTCTTTGTGCAAACAACCGGGATGCCTATTCCACACATTATCTATCCACAGCACTCCATCTTCATCTATCCAGCCGACATGCACAAAAAACTCTCCCAGGGAACTTGATTTTCGGCATGGTTTTATATTTGAAAATTACCATAGGGTTTAATTTAATTCCATCAACCACGTAGGCTAGTTATCACCATGGATCGTGTCTTCTCACGTCCTGTGGTTTTTACTAGAATTATTTATGAACCCTTTCATTTCACAGTTTGGATGTTGGGCATATCGAAACTCATGGGCATTTTCATCCATGTTGCCAAGGTGACATAATGGGTACTTGTGTTGTTGCCACTGTCTGATGATGAGTCTCTGGAAACTGGTAGTTTTAGCATTGATAGTCTTTTGGTAGAGTCTGAGCAACCTTGGTCTTCTGCTGCAGCACTAGACAATTTCATGCCATAAAACGGCTACATCAATTAACTGTTGCTCTGAAATCTTCGATAGAATCAGGGTTTGATTTGACACATTTGAGTGTATTACACATTGCATTTCTGGTGATGTTGTAACCATTCTGATGATTTTCATGGACCTATTCTGATACATGCTTCTCAAGATCAGGCCATTGACTTGTCTGGCTCTCATGGCGCATTTCGTCTTGGGCATTTTCTTCAGGGGAGATTCCTTCTCCTTTCATTTTCACACCATTTTCTCACTAACAGCAACTTTCCTTGCTGCAGCTCATTTATTTGATGGGATTGCAAATGTTTCAATTTTAGCTTGAAACCAGCTTTGTACTTCAATCTTTTTGCAGGAGGACCCATTTCTGTTGGTAGGTCACCATGTGTGGCCTGCTCTGTGTGGGAGATCTTAAAATCCCACGCATCTTCTTGGTAACACAGCCTGTAATGCCTGCTTGATTCCATCTGCCAACATACAAGGCAATATAACCCTAAACCTACACTTCTGAGCTGAAAATTTGAGGCTGACTTCAAATGCAAATAGAGCCCTAAACATGCATAGGCAGAATTTTTCACTGGGCAGGCAGGCACACGCCCAACCTGCACATGCATATAATAACACGTGATGACGTCGGGACTCACACGATATTTCAGTTGGCGGGCGCGAGCAGGAGTCAGAGCCACACCCGTCATTAATTAAGAGTCCAGTTATGGCCATTAAAAAGTCGATTGACGCTGATTTTACATTGCCCGTGCGATTTCGCGCTCATTGTATGGGCAAAACGGGCAGGCGGCCAGCCAATAATTTGCAAAACCTCAGCCACAAGCGGGATAAAAAGGGTTAGCAGCATTTGCCAGTGTGAGTAGTGAGGAGTTTGGTAGATAGTTTACTGCTGGTGACTTGTTGGTACTTGGCAGCTTCATCTCTGTTCAGGGATGCATTCTTAGCATTTCCAGGCTTCATTTCAGGTCTCCTTGGTGTCTCCGTGTGGACCCTTCCAGATATTAGACAGCCTTTTGTAACCCTGGTAATGGGGATTATGGTCTCCGCTGGAGGCACCTCCTCTGAGGAGGAAGAGAGGGGCAGAAGGGAGAGGAGGTCAGGTGTCCCAATGAAGCTTTCAGTGGAGTGACCTGTGGGAACAGAGGCGCAGACACAAAGGGCACAGGGCCAACCTGAAGTCCAAGGCATTAGACGCAGAAGACGCCACTATCTTGCTGCCAGGATTAATAGATAGCGATGCAGCTACTTCAATATGTCTGAGGTGCAATGCCAAAGGAGGCTCCGCCTCTCAAGGGAGACAGTGACCTCCATTTGTCAGAAGATAGGGCCTGAGATCACCTCCAACTGTGTGGCTAGACACCCCATGCCAGCGGCTCTGAAGGTCACAGTGGCTCTCAACCTCTATGCCTGATGAATCCAGTAGTGAGTCAGAAGAGGAGCACGATGAGGGGAATGCTGAGGGCATGGAGGCAGACCTCAGTAACCTCCAGGGAGGCAGGGACACGAAGGATGCCTTGATCCAATGCTCCTTCAGCTAGGCTGCCAAATATCAGCTTCAAACGCATGCCAGGGCTGCCACCTCCATCCCAGATGTCTGAAATGACTCTCCTTTGATCCCAAACTCCAATCAGTGCCTGTACAATAAAGTTTAAAGCCACTCATGTCCATTGCGTACTGGTGTACCCTGCGCACCCCCCCAACCCCTTCGCTGGCACCAGCATTGGAGCCAGCCTGCTAACTCTGCTGTCCTGTTGTCCTTGCTGATCTTGACGGTCGTCTTCTGGCCTGTGCTGGCCCCACCTGGAAGGGAGTGGCCAGTGCCACAGATGACATCTGCTCAGTTGCCGCAGCCTCATCAGATGCCATGGTTACCAGCAGAGGGGTGGACGATCTGCTGCCATCATCCAGAGCACCCTAAGAGGAGCCCACAGAGATGACAGGCAGCTTGTGCGCCAACAGGAGGTTGCTCTGGATCTCCCTGCTCGCCATTGATGGATGGGCACCTAGCTGGGATACTGGGTGCCTCACGCATCTCCCACACAGACACTGACCACTTGAGGTCAGCGCTTGTGTGAGTGCTTGCAGGTCCGAGCGCCACCCCAGGATCCCCTGATCCTGTCCCTGGAGCTGCCTTTCCATGAGAGTCACCACTCTCTCAATAGAGGAGGCAGTGCACTCGGCCATGAGGGTTAACTAAGTGCTGATGCTCAGCATGGACTCCTCCACAATGGAGACCATGGCATGCAGACCCTCATGGGTCTCCACCAGATCCTCCTGCGCATCTTGCTGGACATCCAGCATCTGCCGCCTAATGGATGACTCCTGAGGCTCATCATCTGCCTTTGACTGCTGGCACCCTGGGCACTCTTTGCCTCCATCTGCTCCTTAAGCAAGAGTGAAGTGCCCTCACCACTGTGCACCAACATTTTAGCCACCAATCTAATGCCCACCAAGGTGCTGGTATCTGCACTGGTGCCTGGTTCAGAGAGTGGGTGTGACGCAGGTGAATCTGGAGCCTGGCACTCCTCTGGCAACAGGGGTAGCTCTTCAGGGTCCTGTGATTGGGTCCATGGTGGCAAATCTAAGGGAGAACAACAGATATCATTAGTTTAAGTCATCACACTGTCACTGTGCATGCCAGGCACCCTGGTGAGACCATGGAGATCTGCATCATGGTGCCATCATCTTTCAATGATCCATGCAGAACCAGTTTTGAGGATTCTGTCAATGATAAGACTACACAAGAATGTTTGCACCATCTGAAAGTCTCACCTCTTTGCACTGCACTCTTACCTTCATCTGATACGCCAGCCTTGCGGCGGCCATTTGACCAAGGTGCATGCTGGCTGTCCATCTCCAAAATATTGGGCTTGCACCTCGTGAGGATTAGGAGGATTTGGGGGTCAGCAACATTTCAATATGATTATGGGCCATCTTGTCCTGAAAGGACAGAGGAGCATTGATTAGTCCACTCTCGACCTGCAGCGCCATTGCAGCCTGCCCAACCCCAACTGAGGAACACCTTGCAGGGCACATCGAGTCATGGCCCTCGAGGTGCAAGGCACTCAGTCCAAGCAGCCAGGGCTCACCTCCTTTCCCAGCTCTGGCGTCCTTGATGGTTGGCATGCAGACTTTGATGCCCCTGAGCTCCATGGGGAGAGGCAGACCTTAACACTTCAACACACTGAATCATGCCAACATGGTACTCACCCTTCCTGAGTGCAGCAGGTCGTTAAACCTCTTGCGGCACTGGGCCCAGGTGCGCCGCACAACATCATGGCTGCTGACCTGGGCTGCCACCTCCTCCAAGGCTCTTTTTGTCAGGTGCAGTGGCCTCTTCCTTCCATACCTGGGGCAAGGGCGTCCCTCCTGGCAGCCATCTCCTCAAGGAGGATGGCGAGGCACTCATCAGAAAACCGGGGGGCCAAGTGCCATGCAACCTCCCCTCCCTCATGGCATCGGCAGCCGCACTGGAAGCCATAATTTCCTGTTGAAAACACCAAAGATGTTTTCTTCCCTGGCAGCCTTCCAGAGGCTGCCTGAGCCATTTTTAAACTTGCCACTTGGTCCAAAGGCCCCCAGATCTGTTTGGCTCTTCCCGGTCAGTGAGGAGTGGCATTTCAGACTGTGCAGGCCTTAATTTGCATGTTCAAACCCACCACGGCAAAAGGGGAATGTAAATTCAAGACCATAAGATGTAGGAGCAGAAGTAGCCATTCGGCCCATCAAGTCTGCTCTGCCATTCAATGAAATCATGGCTGATCTGATAATCCTCAATTCCACTTTCCTGCCTTTTCCCCATAACCCTTGATTTCCTTACTGATTAAAAATCTGTCTATCTCAGCCTTGAACATACTTAACGAGCAGTCTCTCAGCCCTCTGTGGTAAAGAATTCCACAGATTGACTACCCCCTGGGAGAAGAAATTCCTCCTCATTGCTGTTTTAAATGGGCGACCCCTTACTCTGAAATTATGCCCTCTGGTCATGAACTCTCCCACAAGGGGAAACAACTTCTCAGCCTCTACCCTGTCAAGCCCCCCGAAGAATCTTATATGTTTCAATAAGGTTGCTCTAATTCTTCTAAACTCTAATGAGTACAGGCCCAATGGACTCAACTTCTCTTTATTAGAAAATCCCTCCATACCCAGGGTCAACCTAGTGAACCTTCCCTGGACTGCCTCCAATATCAGGATATCTTTCCTTAGATAAAGGGACCAAAACTGTTCATTGCATTCTAGGTGTGGTCTAACTAGTGCTTTGTATAGTTTTAGCAAGACTTCCCTATTTTTATGTTCCATTCCCTTTGAATCAAAGGCCAACATTCCATTTGCCTTCCCTTTTACCTGTTTAACTTGTATGTTAGCTCATTGGGATTCATGCACGAGGACCTCCAAATCCCTCTGCGCTGCAGCCTTCTGCAGTCTTTCTCTATTTAAATAATATTCAGCTCCTCTATTCTTCCTGCCAAAATTCATAACCTCACATTTTCCCACATTATATTCCATTTGTCAAGTTTTGCCCACTCACTTAACCTGTTTCTATCCTTCTGTAGACTCCTTGTGTCATCCTCACCACTTGCCTTCCCACCTATTTTTATGTCATCCATTGGCGATAGTACATTTACTTACCTCACCTAAGTCATGAATATATATAGTAAATAATTGAGGCCCCAGCACTGATCCCTGTAGCACTCAACTAGTTACAGGTTGCCATCCTGAAAATGTCCCCTTATCCCAACTCTGTCTTATATTAGTTAGCCAATCCTCTGTCCATGCTAATACGCTACCCCCAGCACCATGGGCTCTTATCTTATTAAGTAGCCTCATGTGCAATACCTTATCGAATGCCTTTTGGAAACCCAAATATATTACATCTACTGGTTCCCCTTTATCTATGCTGCTTGTTACCTCCTCAAAGAATTCTAATAAATTTGTTAGGCATGATTTCCCCTTCATGAAGACACGCTGATTCTGCTTTATTAGATTATGTATTTGTAAATGCTCTGCTATTACATCCTTTATAATAGACTCCAACATTTTCCCAATGACAATTGTTAAGCTAACTGGCCTATAGTTACCTGTTTTTTGTCTCCCTCCCTTTTTGAATAAGGGTGTTACATTGGCCATTCTCCAATCCTCTGGGACTTTTCCAGAATCTAAGGATTCTTGGAAGATTACTACCAGTGCATCCACAGTCTCTGTAGCTACTCCCATTAATGTCCTAGGATGCAACCCATCAGGCCCAGGGGAATTATTGGCCTTTAGCCCCATTGGTTTCCCTATTACTTTTTCTCTAGTGATAGTTATTGTATTTATTTCCTCCCTGCCTTTTGCCCCTTGATTATTTTAGTATTTTTGGAATGCTATTAGTACCTTCTACCATGACGACTGAAGCAAAGTATTTATTCAACTCCTCTGCCATTTCCTGGTTTCTCATTATTAGTTCCCCAGCCTTATTCTCTAAGGAGCCTATGTTCACTTTGGCTTGTCTTCTTTTTTATATGTTTAAAGAAGCTCTTACTGTCTATTTTTATATTGCTTGCAAGTTTACCCTCAATGTTTATTTTCTCCCTCTTTATTTTTTTTTGCTCATCTTTTGTTGATTTTTAAAGCTTTCTCAATCCTCTGGCTTACCACTAATAATTGGCACATTGTATGAATTTTCTTTCAATTTGATACTGTCCTTAACTTCCTTGGTTAAGCATGGTTTGTTTATCCCCTTCCTTGAATTCTTCTTCCTCACTGGGATATATCTTGAGAGTCATAAACTATTTTCTTAAATGTCTGCCTTTGTTCATCAACTGTCTTTTCTGCTAAATTGATTTCCCAGTCCACTCCAGCTAATTCTGCCCTCATTCCATTGTAATTACTTTTATTTAAGTTTAGCACATTTGTTTCCAACCCAAGTTTCTCAAAGTTTCTCTCAAACTGAATGCTATATTCTACCATATAATGGTTACTGTTTCCTAGGGGATCCTTTACTCTGAGATAATTTATTAAGCCTGCCTCACGACAAATTATCAGATCCAAATTAGCCTGATCCCTAGTTGGATTCACAACATATTGTTCTAAGAAACTGTCCCAAATACATTCTATGAATTCCTGCTCATATCTGCCTCTGCCAATTTGATTTTCCCAATCTACATGAAAATGAGAGTCACCCATGATTAATGTACTGCCTTTTTTACAAGCCCTCATTATCTTCTGATTTATTCCCTGTCCTACAGTATAGATACTGTCAGGGGGCCTATAGGCTACTCCCACCAGTGTCTTCCCCCACTTGTTATTTCTTACCTTCGCCCATATGGATTCTACATCTTTCGATCCGAGATCCTTCCTAGCTATTGTACTTATTCCATCTCATACTAAGAAAGTTACCCCAGCACCCTTTCCTTCCTGCCTGTCCTTTCGAAAAGTCACATACCCCTGAATATTTAGTTTCCAGCTTTGATATCCTTGTAACCACGTCTCTGTAATGGCTATAAGAACATACCTATTAAACTTTATTTGTGCCGTTAATTCATTTATTTTGTTCTGAATACTGCGTGTATTTAAGGAAAGGGCTATTAATTTTGCCTTTTTACCATTTTTTCCCCCTTTGACGCTATTTGCTACTGTCTTTTTATGTTTGTACACTCTGTCTCTTCTTGTCACACTCTGGGTATCATTACCTAAATAGCTGCCCTGCAAGGCTGTCATATCCTTTTGCTTTGTAAGCCTATGTATCCCCTTTCCAGAACCTACCCCACCACGCCACCCCCCCCCACCCAACACACACACACACACACACACACACACACACACACACACACACACACACACACACACACACACACACACACACACACACACACACACACTCCCCTATTTAGTTTAAAGCCTCATCTACAGCCCTGGGTATTCAGTTCACCAGGACACTGATCCAAACATGCATTAAGTGAAGCCCGTCCACCAGAACAGCTCCCTTCTACCCCAGTGCTGGTGCCAGTGCCTCATGAACTGAAACCCATTCCTCCCACACCAATCTTTGACCCACGCATATAACTCCTTGATTTTATTTACCCTATGCCAGTTTGCCCGTGGCTCAGGTAGCAATCCTTAGATTATTACCTTGGAGATTCTGTTTTTTTAATTTAGTTCCTAACTGCTCAAATTCCTTCAGCAGAGCCTCCTTTCTAGTCCTATCAATGTCATTGGTACCAACATGGAGGACGACAGCTGGATCCCTCCCCCCCCACTCCAAGGTCCTCTCCAGCCCTGAGGAGGTGTCCTTAACCCTGGCACCGGGCAGGCAACACAGCCTTAGGGGCTCACGCTCACGGCTGCAGAGAACCGTATCTATCCCTTAATTATACTGTCCCCTACCACTACCACGCTTTCATTTCCTCCCCCACTTGAATGACTCCCTGTACCATGGTGCCATCATCAGTTTGCTCAACCTCCCTGCAGTCCCTGCTGTCATCCACACAGCTTGCAAGGACCTCATAACTGTTGGACAGTTGCAGGGGCCGGGGTTCCTGAAACGCTACCCCCTGGGTCCCCAAACCTGCTTCACTTGCAGTCACAGGGACTCCTGTCCCTGGTCACAGACCAAATTCGAATTACCTAGTCTGAGGAGTGTGACCACCTCTTGGAACAAAGTGTCCAGGTAGCTTTCCCCCTCCCTGATGTAGCAAAATGTCTGCAGCTTTGACTCCAACTCTTTAACCCGAATCCAAAGTTCCTCAAGCTGCAAACACCTGGTACAGATGTGTTCACTCTGGATCTCCATGGTGTCCAGCAGCCTCCACATGCTGCAGCAGCAACACATCACCCATCCTGCCATCGTTATCATATTTATTCATTATATTAATTAATTACACTAGTATCCCCACTCTTTACACTTTATTATAATTATTTTTTATACACACCAGTACCGATCTTGAACTTAACAAGCTATCTTTAAGAAAAAGAGAGAAAAAGGACTAGAGATCTAAACACAAACCAAAGACCTTATTTTTACTTTAAAGGATAGAAATATTCACCAATCCTACTCACCAATCAACTGCTCTCCATGCTCTTTTCCCTCTCACATTCTTTAATGGTCTCACACTTTTCTCTCACTGTTTAAGGCCCCACTCCTCTCACACTTGCTCCCTCTAAATGACCACACTCTTTCTCTTACACTCACTCCCTGTAAATGACCATGCTGTTTCTCTCACACTTTCTCCCTATAAATGACCATGCTGTTTCTCTCACACTCTCTCCCTGTAAATGACCATGCTGTTTCAACTACTTATTAGATTTGGGATAAAAAGCTCGTCTCAGAAATGGTGATCATGAAACTATTGAATTGTCATAAAAACCCATCTGATTCACTAATATCCTTTTCGGAAGGAAAATCTCTTGCCCTTACCTGGTCTGGCCTAGATGTGACTCCAAAACAGCAACAATGTGAATGACCCTTAACTGGCCTCTGAAATAGCCTAGCAAGTCACTCGGTTGTATCAAAGTGCTAGGGAAAGTTGAATAAGAATAAAACAAAATGGACCATCCAGCAGTGAACTAAATACCAGATACGACAAAATGGCACCCTACCCAGTCGACCCTGTGAAGACCAACCTCACCAACATCAGGGAACTTCTGTCAAAATTGGGAGAGCTATCTCAGAGACTAGTCAAACAACAGCCTGACATAGTCATAATCACTGAATCACACCTTATAGCCAATGTCCCAGGCTCATCCATCACCATCCCTGGGTGTGTCCTCTCCCACCAGCAGGACAGAACCACTGGAGACAGCAGGAGAGTGGTAAGCCATCAGGAGGGAGTTGTCCTGGGAGTCCTCAATATTGCTCCATGAAGTTTCATGTCTTAAGGTCAAACATGGGTAAGAAAATCTCCTGTTGACTACCACCTAATGTCCTACCTCAGCTGGAGAATCAGTACTCTTCCATGTTGAACACCACTTGGAAAAATCACTGAGGGTAGAAAGAGAACAGGATGTACTCTGGGTGGGGGACTTCAATGTCTATCACAAAGGGTTACTCAGTGGCACCACTACCAACCAAGCCAGCTGAGTCCTGAAGCGCTGGAGTCCTGTATCTGCAATCTAGACTGTGGCAGCTGAGAAAGAGCCAACAAGAGGGTAAAACTCACTTGAGCTCATCCTCACTGATCTAGCTGTCACATTTGCTTCTATCTATGACAGTATTGGTAGAAGTAACCACTGCACAGTCCTTGTGAAGACAAAAGCCCATGTTCATACTGTTCTATAATGCTGTATGACCCAACCATCGTGCTAAATGAGATAGATTTAGAACAGATTTAGCAACTCAAAACTGGGCATTTATGAGGTGCAGTGTGCAATCAGCAGTGGCAGAATTGTATTCAACCACAACCTGTAACCTCATGGCCAGGCATATCCTCTGCTCTACCATTATCACCAAGCCCTGGATCAATGAGCAGTGTAGAAGAGCGTATTAGGAACAACACCGGGCATACTTAAAAATGAGATGCAACCTGGTGAAGCTATACTGCAGGATTACCTGCATGCTAAACAGCAGAAGCAGTATGCAATAGACTGAGTTAAGCGACCCCACAACCAATGGATCAGATCAATGCTTTGCAGTCCTGCCACATCCATTGTGAATTGTGAACTGGAGGAGGAAGCTTCACAAACATTCCCATCCTCAATGATGATGCAGCCCAGAACTTCTGTGCAAAAGACAAGACTGAAGAATTTGCAACCATCTTCAGCCAGGAATACTATGTTGATGATGCTTCTTGGCATTCTCCCAGCATCACAGGTATCAGTTTTCAACAAATTTAATTCATTCACATGATATCATGAAATGGCTGAAGGCACTGGATACATCAAAAGCAATGGCACCTGACAACATCTGGCTGTGGTGCTGAAGACTTGTGCTCCAGAATTTGCTGCGCACCTAGCCAAGCTGTTCCAGTACAGTTACAACACTGGCACCCAAGAATGTGAAAAATTGCCCAGGTATGTCCTGTCCACAAAAAGCAAGGAAAATCCAATTCTTTCAATCAATGCTCAATCATCAGCAAAGTAATGGAAGGTGATGCTAACTGTGTTATCAAACAACTCTTCCTTGACAACAACATGTTCACTGATACTCAGTTTAAGTTCCAACAGGGCCACTCAGCTCTAGATCTCTTTACAGTCATCTCCAAACATGGACCAAAGAGCTGAGTTCCATAGGTGAGGTGAAAGTGACTGTTATCAAAGCAGCATTTGACCAGGTGTGCCATCAAGGAGCACTAGCAAAATTCAACTCAATGGGAATTGGAGGAAAACTCTCACTGGTTTGAGTCATACCTAGCACAAAGAAAGATAATTGTGGTTGTTGAGGTCAATCATTTCAGCCCCGGGACATTGCTGCAGGTGTTCCTCAGGGTAGTGTCTGAGGCCTAACCAGCTTCAGCTGCCTCATCAATCATGCCTCTCCATCATAATGACAGAAGTGGGAAGAGTCATAGAGTTATTCAGCACAGAAACAGGCCCTTTGGCCCATCATGGTCTTGCCAGCCATCGAGCACTTTTCTATTCTAATCCCATTTTCCAGCACTTGGCTCATAGCCCTATATGCTATGGTGTTTCAATAGCTCATCTAAATGTTTCTTAAATGTTGTGAGGGTTCCTGCTTCTACCATCTCCTCAGGCAGTGTGTTCCAGATTCCAACCACCCTCTGGGTGAAATTTCCTTTCCTCAAATCTGCTCTAAACCTTAAACTGAGGGCCCCTGGTTATTGACACATCCGCTAAGGGGAAAACTTTCTTCCTATCTATTCTTTCTATGCCCTTCATAATTTTGTATACTTCTTTCAGGTCCCCCCTCAGCCTTCTCTGCTTTAAATAATGTTCACTGATGATTGCAGTGTTCAGTACCATTCACAACTCATGAGAAACTAAAGTAGTCCATCTCTGCATGCAGCAAGATCCAAAAAATATTTAGGCTTGGGCTGATAAGTGGCAAGTACCAATCACATTACGCAAGTGCCAGGCAATGACCATCTCCAACAAGAGAGAATATAACAATCTCCTCTTGACATTCAATGGCATTATCACCATTGAATTCCTCACCATCAACATCCTGTGGGTTACCATTCATCTGGACCAGCCACATAAATACTGTGGCTATGAGACCAGATCAGAGGCTGGGAATTCTTCGATGAGTGACTTACCTACTGACTCTTCAAAGCCTGCTCACCATCTAGATGGTACAAGTCAGGAGTGTGATTAGATACTTGCCTGGATGAGTCCAGCTTCAACAACATTCAAGAAACAGGACAAAACAGTCCTTAAACATCTACTCCCTGCACCACTGATGCACATCTACAAGATGCACAGCAACTTGCCAAACCTCCTTCAATAGTACATTCCAAAACCACAGCCTCTATCACCTAGAAGGACAAGGAGAGCAGGCACATGGGAACATCACCACTTGCAAATTCCCTCCAAATCCCACACAATGCTGACTTGGAATATATCGCTGTTCCTTTACTGGTGCGGTCAAAATCCATGTCCATGCCATATGCAGCAAGGCTGGACAACACACAGGCATGAGCAAATAAATGACAAATAACATTCCTACCTCATAAGTACAAGGCATTTATCATCTTCTCCAAGAGAAAAATCTAACCACTGCCCCTTCAATTGTATTACTATCATCTAATTACACCTCTCCCACACACCCCACCTCCCAGTCCCCAACACACTCCATCATCAAAATCCTAGGTCATGGCCAGAAGTCATGGTTTAGGAAGGAATTATTGAAGAAATCTTGACAAGTTGCTGCAAAGCTCCTTATAAATAGTAGAAACTGTGTACTGGTGGTGGAGGGTGTTCATGTTTAAGATGATCGATGAGATGTCAATCAAGCAGATGATCCTAGGATCATCATTGATCAGAAACCTAACTAGACCAGCCACATAAATACTGGGGCTAGAACAGCAGGCCAGATGCTGGGAATTCTGCAGCAAGTGACTCAATTCCTGACTCCACAAAGCCTGTCCACCATCTACAAAGCATAAGTCAGGAGTGTGATGGAATACTCTCCACTTGCCTGGATGAGTGCAGCACCAACAACATGCAAGAAGCTTGACAGCATCTAGGACAAAGCAACCTGCTTAATTGACACCTCATCAATTACCTTAAACATGGACTCACTCCACCACCGATACACGGTTTCTACTATTTATAAGGTGCTTTGCAGCAACTTGTCAAGATTTCTTCAATAATTCCTCTCTAACCCATGACCTCTGCCACTTAAAAAATGAGGCCAGCACGCACATGGAAACTCCACCACCTGCAAGTTCTCTTCCAAGTCAGATACAATCCTGATTCATTGGATCAAAATACTGGAACTCCCTACCTAACATTACTGTGGGAGAACATTCATCACAAGACTACAGCAGTTCAAGAAAGTGGTTCACCAGGACAGTTAGGAATGGGCAGGAATTATTGGCCTTGCCAACCATGCCCACATCCTGAATGGATTCAGATAAGGCCAATGGCTGGTCCCTGTTCTCATGGCGCATTTGATCTTGGCACATGTTTGCAAGTAAAAATTCTCAACTCAAGATGTGCTAATTTTAATGATTTGAGCACAGGTAGATTGGAAAGGTAATTGCAGGGTAAAGAAGCAATGAAGCACCTCAGAGAAGAAATGATTCAAGCACAATGTAAACATTTGCCTTTGAAGGGAAAATGCAGAACTTCCAGGACTAATGTGACTTGGGTAATAATGAAATAAAAGTTAAAATAAAACAGAAAAAGGAGACTTACAACAAATGTCAGCAGCAAGATTCAGTCAACAAATTTTAATAGCAAGATAATGGAAAGCACAAGAGAGAATTGGAAAATTTCAAATGGGAAACAAAGAGAGATTATGAGAAACAATTATCAGGCAATATTAAATTTCCCTCTAATAGGTATAAGTTCAAGCAGTTAGCTAGGGAAATAACTGGGTCTTTTAAGAACCCAAAAGGAAATTGTCATGCAGGTCTGAGGACATGACAACAATATTAAATGAGTAATCTGCTTCCATCTTCACAAGGAGTCAGTTGGTGTGAGAGTTGCCCTAATAGAATTGAGGAAAATTATTGATGGAATAGTAATAGAAAGGGAAGGCATACTAAAAAGATTAGCATTACTGAAAGCTGGTAAGTTAGCTGGTCCAAAGGGAATGCATCCTAGGTTACTGAAAGAAGCAGAGGTAGATATTGCAAAGATATTGGTCATAATCTTTCAAGCTTCATTGGACACAGGTGTAGTGCCAGAGAATAGAAGACTTGCGCTATAATGCTATTCATGAAAGGAGAGGGATAAACAAGGAAACTATAGGGCAGCCAGCCGAACATTGGGGGTGGGGAAGCTATTGGAAACCATCATCAGGGATCAGAGAGTCAGCAAGAATTTGTTAGGGCAAATTGTGTCTAATATGGTTGAAGTTTTTGCTGAGGTAGCAGAGAAGGTTGAACAAGGTAGAAACAAAAGGCATTTGACAATGTGCCTCACAGGAGGCTTATCAAGAAGATGGAAGCCCATGGTATTAAGGGGAAAGTGGTGTTATGGAAACAGAATTGGCCCAGTGACAAGAAGCAAAGGATGGTTTTGGATGGATTTTGTTTTTGAGCTGGGAGGTGGCTTGCAGTGGTGTTCCTCAAGGATAGTTTTGGATGCATTACTCTTGGTAATTTTTTTGTTAGCGACAAGGAGCAGGTTTGGAAACAATATTAACAAGTGTGTAGAAATTGCAAAGTTTACTTCATAAAATATTATATCATGATAAGGATAGTTACAGTCATCACGGTGACGGCGACAGGATGGTGAGATGGACAGAAGCGAGACTGATAGAATTCAATGTGGAGAAGTGTGAAGCGATGCACTTTGGGAGCTCTAATCTGGAAAAACAGTACACCACAAAGGACACTATTGTAAAAACTGTAGATGAGCAAAGATACCTTGGTATCAGTATGCACAAATCCTTATAAGGTATCAAGACAAGTTGATAAGGAAGGTAGTTAAAAAGGCACATGAGGCACTTGGGTTTAGAAAAAGAGGAATAGAATATAAAAGCAAAGAGGTTAAGTTCGAACTTTATGGGCAGGATTTTCAGCTCAGCAGGCAGGTGCACTCAATGGGTCCGGGATCGGCTGGGGAACGGACTGCCAACTGCAATCGGCCCCCGACTGCGAATTCAAGCTGGCTGGCCATTAATTAAGTGTGCACTGAAAGGCTCAGCACTGCTGGGATGGGAGCAGGAGGAGGGCAAGCGTTAAAGTCAGTGCAGGCACAGGTGAGCGCTCACAGAAAGCTTCCCGAAGGCAAAGAGCTACCTCAGGGAGTTGAAGGCAAGAGCAACCTAAAATAAAGATCACCCAAGCCAGAAAAAAGTGTCCAAGCTTCATAATCAATCACCTGAAAATGTAGATAATGAAAGTGCTGTCCATAGAAATTTATTTTTATATTGATTTATCACTGAAACCTCATCCCGCCTGTGGGTGAGGTTCCCTGAAAAATGGAAAGGCCGCCTGGCCGATTTGCCTGACCGCCAACCATAATGTTGGATGGGCAACGAAAAATCTCTTAATTGGGCATTAATGGGCTTAATTGCTCTCTTAATTGTCAGCGGGTGCGCTTGTGAGTTTAGCGCACGCCCACCAACCGAAATATCACATGAGTACACGATGTCATCACGCACTATTTCACGCTCAAGTGGGTCAGGCATGTACCCGCCCACTCAGTGAAAAGCTTTGCCTATGAATCACAGTTACATATCCGCTGGAGTATTGTGGACAATTCTGTACTCCACACTTCAGAAAACATGCATAGGCCTTAGAAAGGGTACAGAGGAGGTTTACAAGGATGTTACCAGGAATTCGAGACTTTATTATGGGGAGAGATTGATAAAGTTAGGATTGCTCTTTCTGGATCAGAAAAGTATACTACTTGTAAGTTGAACCTTTCATACTGTTATGGGGATCATGTGACCTTACAGAAGAATCAGCCCTGAGCACGGGTAATCTTAGGGGCTGAGCTTTCTAGCCTTGGTCTCGGTACAAGCATGTAGCTTAATCAGGCACTCTGTGAATAAAGCTTACTGTTTCTTACAGGAAACCTGCCCGGTACTTCAAGTTTATTACAATTGGTGATGAGGATAAATAGCTCCAACGCTGCATCTCGCTTCTTGAATGCGAGTATTTCAATTTTTAAGGGAAGAAAGAAAAGTATATTCATCAGCAATGCCACTCTTCAGCAGAATTGACCCATCTGACTCATCTATCGAGGACTGGAGTTTGTACATAGAGCACCTAGGTTTCCACTTCATAGCAAACAAAATAATGGCAGAAGAGGAACAGAAGGCAACTCTCCTAAGTGTCTGCAGTAGCAAAACGTATAACCTAATTTGTAGTCTGAAGGCTCTGAATGTGCCAAATTCCAGATCCTTCAATGTGCTAGTAGACCTCATGAAGGGACATTTTCGGCCTAAACCATCAGTGATCATGCAAAGATTAAAGTTCATCTCCAGAGTAAGGGCCCCTGGTGAGTCGATCACAATGTACATCGCAAAGTTAAAACAGTTAACAGGGCACTGTGACTTTGGTGACGCTTTAAAGGGAGTGTTGCGAGATCATTTGGTTTGTGGCATACATGGCAACGTCATTCAGTGCTGTTTACTTGTAGAAGTTCATATAGACATGAAGTGAGCCATGGAGATAGTGCTAGCAATGGAGAATGTTGAGAGGGACCTGCAGACTTTGTAGAGTGTGCAACATGGCATCGTTCTGCAGTTAGGGCAGGAACCTGCCACCCGGCATGGTGCGAAGACCAGGGAGGCAACCCCGGTGGCAGGGCATGATCCCTACCACTAGAAAAACAAAAATAAATACTGGAAGCAGCTCACCAGTAATTCAGAAATTAAAGTGTTATCTATGTGGGGTTAATCATGTACCCAAAACCTGCAGATTTAAAGAGGCAGAATGGCACTATGTCACAAAAAAGGGCATGTTGTAAAACAGTGCAGGACTAAATCAAGACAGCCATTCAGACAGTAGATCAAGTTAAATGAAGAACACATTATAGATGAGGCAGAAGCTGCGGATACTGACATCTGTTCCCTACGCAATCTAAAGGCCAGGAAAAGTGAACCAATCACTGTTACCCTTCAAGTAAATGGAAAGCCTCTGCTCATGGAGGTTGACACAGAGGCATCGACCACAGCCATGGGAGAACACATCTTTAAATACCTCAGAGAAGGTACTCAACCATTGAGTTTGGAGCAAACCACGGCTCAGCTAAAAACGTATACAGGAGAGGCAATATAGGTGAAAGGTATCACCTCTGTACCTGTATCCCACAGGCAACAGACAACCCAGCTGGCAGCAATTGTTGTAACAGGTGAAGGGCCTAGCCTTCAGAGCTGTGGATTGGTTGAAAAAAATTAAACTCAACTGGTCAGAAACTTTTCAAGTCAGAACAGGAGGAATTCCTGAGTTGGTAAAAAAGTATGACAGGGTATTCTGAGGTGAGTTGGGGAAAATACAAGGCCTACAAGCAAAAATATACATGGATTCTGAAGCAACACCTCCGTTTTTTAAAGGTAAGACCTGTACCTTACACCCTAAAGGAGAAGGTGGATGTGGAATTGTGCCATTTGGAGGTTAGGAATTATCCAGCCAGTCTAATTTTCAGAATGGGCAGCACCCATAGTCCCTGTGATGAAACCAGATCAAACCATTCACATCTATGGAGATTATAAATTAACTGTGAACAAGGCTGCAGAATTAGACAAATACTCAATCTCAAGGATTGAAGATCTGTACACTAAACATGCAGGAGGGAGATCCTATGCTAAAATGGACATGAGCCATACATATCAACAGCTAGAGCTAGACAACACATCAAGAGGGTATGTCGCCATAAACATGCACAATCGCCTGTACCAATATGTAGGTACAGCATACCCTATGGTGTGTCATCTGTGCTGTTTTACAAAGAACCATGGAAAGCCTACTGCAAGGACAGCCCTGAGTTATAGTGTACATTGATGATGTCCAGATCACAGGATCAATGGAAGTAAAACACTTGGCCAAACTAAAAGAGGTTCTGAAAAGACTTTGGGAGGCTGGTGTACATTTGAAAAAAGAGAAGTGCACTTTCCAATCAACTGAGGTCACATATTTGTGTCATCAAGTGGATGCCCAAGGGCTGCATTGATTAGAGGAGAAAGTCAGGGCAATCAAGGAAGCACCGTCTCCTACCAACATCACTGAGCTCAAGTCTTTTTTGGGAATAGTAAACTATTAGGGTTGCTTCTTGCCTAATCTATCTACAGTGTTAGCCCCTTTACACTTATTATTGAATAAGAGCTACAGATGGTCCTGGAAGGCACAGCAAGGGGAAGCCTTCATAGAAATCAATAATATTTTACTCTTGTCATGTCTGCTTGTGCACTATGACCCATCTAAGGAATTAACACTAACTTGTGATGCATCTCCCTATTGAGCGGGATCGGTATTGTCACACAAGATGGAGGATGGATCTGAAAGACCAATAGGATATGTGTTCAGAACCATCTCTGCAGAGAGAAAGGTTACTCATAAATTGAAAAAGAAGGCTTATCTGTCATATTTGGAGTAAAGATGTTCCAAGAATATTTGCATGCTTGACGCTTAACCAATAGTGTCACAGCACAAACCACTGTTGGGTTTGTTTAGTGAAGGTAAGGCAATCCCACCAATAGCCTCTGCTAGAATTCAAAGGTGGGCTTTAATTTTGTTGGTATATGAATGTAATTTTATGCACCGTCCGGGTGAAAATGCAAATACAGATGCTCTCAGTCTTCTTCCTTTGCCAGAGAGCATTATGCATGCTCCAGTACCTTAAGAGGTTGTCCTTGTGTTGAATTTCCTGGATTCCTCACTGGTCTGCGCAAAACAGATAAAGAATTGGACACACCAGGATCCAATTTTTTCAAGAGCCTGTGAACAGGTATTGCAAGGATGGTTAAATGCACAAGTCACTGAAGAGTTAAAACCATTCTATGTCCATAAATATGAACTGATATGTCAAGATGGTATCTTGTTCTGGAACGCAAGAGTCGTCATCCCTTTGCAAGGAAGAGAACCGCTATTGACAAAGCTTCATAGTGCGCATCCTGGTATTTCAAAAATGAAGATGCTCGCACAAAGTTACATCAGGTATAGACAGTGATATAGAAAAAAATGATTTAACACTGCCTCCAGTGTCAGGAACAGCAGAAGTTGCTCATTTCAGCTCCATTGCATCGTTGGGAGTGGCCTGGTCAACCCTGGGTTAGACTACATATAGACTATGCAGGTCCTTTTTTAGGTACCATGTTTTTAATGATCATTGACGCACAAAGTGGATGGATGTGTTTGAAGAGGGATCACCTACATCATGTGCAACTATTGAAAAGCTACGCCAATGTTTTAGTGTATATGGCCTACTGGAAGTTATTGTGTCGGATAATGGTACTGCTTTCACTAATATGGAATTCCAGAGATTCATGAACTTAAATGGGATTAAACATGTCAGAACAGCACCATATCCTCTTTCATCCAATGGGTTAGCAGAAAGAGCAGAACAAACCTTTAAAACAGGCATGAAGAAACTATCCAAAGGGACATTAGAAACATGAATTTCAAGGTTTCTTTTCAACTATCGCACAACTCCTCATGCAACCACGGGTTCAACACCGTCTGAATTGCTAATGAAACACCACCTTCCCACAAGATTGAGTCTAGTATTCCCTAACTTAGAGGGGAAGGTGAAGATAAAGCAGAGTAGTCAGAAAGTGAAGCATGATGTCCACAGTAAGGACTGAAAATTTACCACAGGAGAGACAATTTTTGTGTGAAATTTCGAAACTGGACTGAGATGGGTCCCTGGTACAATCATCTCCAAAAAAGGACCTTTATCATATCAAATGGAAGTGGAAAACAGGATTGTTAGGAAGCACGTGGATCATCTCAGAATAGAGAGATACTCTCCAATAACCGATTACCCCACCTGAAATCAAAGTTGAAACTTCAACCCCAGATCGATCAGTGCCAGAACGACAAAGAAAAGACATACCGATGTCTCTGTTGAAGTAAATAATTCTGAACTGCCATTGTCTAGGGATGTCCCTGAAGCTGCAAATCCTGGCCAAGTCAATCCAATGGAATAGTCTCAAGTTGGAGTGTTGTTGGAGCTCTACCTGAATCAGAAAAAACACCTCAAAGACGAAATTTATAATTGCGTGAACTGTTTATATATGTATATGGTATGGGTTAAGAAATTTTTATAAATAAGAGTGGTAAAACAATGTTAAAGGGGGAGGAATGTAGTAATTGTAAGTTAACCTTTCATACTGTTATGGGGATCATGTGACTGTACAGACGAATCAGCCCTGAGCACGGGTAAACTTAAAGGCAGAGCTTTCCAGCCTTGGTCTGGGTACAAGTAGTAGCTTCCTCAGGAGGTCTGTAAATAAAGTTTACTGCTTCTTACAAACCTGCCTGGTACTTCAAGTTTATTTAAGGTTAAGAGGTGATTTAATACAGGTTTTCAAGATGAGAGGTTTTGATAGAATAAGTAGAGGAAAATTGGTCCCTCTGGTGATTGGGTCAATAAATAAAGGTAATGGATTTAAAATCTTTGGCAAACAATCCAAAGAAGAGACCAAGAGCCTTTTTTCATTCAGACTTGTCAGGTATGGAATGCTCTATCTGAGCAGATGGTGGAGGCTGGTTCAATAAATAATTTTAAAAGGGAGTTGGATTTGAGGACAAGGGGTTTCCTTCCCTGTTGTACATTTCTATGATTCTATAACAGAACCATTTTGAGTCTGTAGCCATTGAGACAGTCACAGTAGTTTGTTAGATAATAGAATATTCAGCCAAAGAAAGGACAGCTAGGTGTTGCCTTGGATATAGGGTCAGGTGCACACTTTGGATGATGACAAATGTTTTGCAGAAACCAGAAATTCTGCCATAATTTATCAGTGACAAGCATGTCAGAAGTGGAGATGTTCACTGAAGATTTCACATTGTTAAATGCCATTTGCAACGCCTTAGAATCTGAAGCAGTTCATCTGCATGCAATAAGGCATAGACAGCATTCAGGCTTGGGCTGATAACTAGCAAGCAAGATTCACATAAATGCATGCAATGGCTATCTCCAACAAGAGGGAATCTAGCAACCTCCTATTGACATTCAACTGCATTGCTGAAACCTCACAATCAACATCCTGGGGTTACCATTGACCAGAAACTTAACTGGATCAGTCACATAAATACTCTGGTTACAAGAGCAGATCAGAGGCTAGGAATTCTGCAGTGAGTAACTCACCTCCTAACTTCTTAAATCCTGTCCACCATCTACAAGGCACAAGCCGAGTGTGTGATGGTGTATTCTACACCTGCCTGGATGAGTGCAGCTCCAACAACACTTAAGAAACTCAACACCATCCAGAAAAAAACAGCTCACTTGTTTGGTGCCTCATCACCACCTTGAAAATTCACTCCCTTGACCTCCAGTGCGGAGTGATAGCAGTAATGTACCACATGCAAGATGTATTTTAGAAACTCACCAAGGCTCCTTCTACCTTTCAAAACCTTGACCTCTACCATCTAGGAGGATCAGGGCAGCAGACCCATGCGAATAACACCACCCGCAAGTTCCTCCAGTCACATACCATCTTGACTTGGAACTATATCACCTTTCCTTCATTGTTGCTGGGTCACAAAAAGCAACTCCATTCCTAACAGCATTGCGGGTACATCTGTTTCAACAAGGCTTTTCTTACTCTATGGCTGGAATTTTTAGTTCGGTGGACGGGCACGATCGGCGGGCCTGGAATCAGCCAGGAAACGGACCGCCGACCGCGATTTCACACTGGCTGGCCAATTAACAGCCAGCCAGAGTGAAGCACGTGCTGAAATGCTCAGGGCTGCCAGGGTGGAGTGAGAGAAGTGTGGGGTAGGAGGAGGGTGGGTGATGAAGTTAATGCAGGCACTTACAAGCACTGAGAGAAAGATCCCTGAAGGCAGAGAGCTGCCTCAGGGAGCTGCAGACCTGAAAATGTTCCAATACAGTTTTAAAAATCAGAAACAAAATGCCCAAGCATCACAATTAGGCACCTGAAAATATAAATGATAAAAATGCTACCCACAGGTATTTATTTTGTATTTTATTACGGAAACCTTGCCCTTGGATGAGGTTTCATGAAAAATGTAAAGGTCGCCTGGCTGATTCGCCCATTCACCAACTGTAAGGTTGGACAGGTGACGAAAAATAGCAGACAACTGTGCCATTAATGGGCTTAATTGCCCACTTAATTGTCAGCGGGCATGCTTCTGACCTTTGCGCACGCGCGCACTGAGTGAAATATCGCACAAGATGATGTTGGGATGCTCATTCAACGTCATCTTGTGCGATTTCATACCTGATCGGGTCAAGGGCACACCCGTCCAATCAAAGTAAAATTCAGTCCCATGAGTGACTTGAGATAATTGGCGCATAGTTTTTCTTGAAACTATTCATTTACATTATTTTAATGATTTCATAATAAGTACATAGTTATATGGACACAGGTTATTCCGTGTCTTGCTCCCTTGGAGCCTCTTGATCAACTGGCCCTGATATCATGCTTACATCGTCATTAACAGAATCTCATTAACATAATAATTTAACCCTTTACATCACCCCCAAGTATAATCTCAAAGCTGTTAAATTATTTTGTTAAGATTTTTACAAAGCTTTTTACATTTGCACTATCTCCCCTGAAAGTCATAACCTCATAAGTTAAGCCTGTCTAGTGCTTTGACCACTCTCCCTGATCTCATCTTGAGTATTCTCATTTGAGTGTTCCTGGACCTGAGCGTCATTTCTGGGGGAGTTTGCGGTAGAGTCCCTCTCATCAGTCTCATCGTGGTAATACTGGAATGATTATCTCCTTGCAGCTTCTAGGGGTATTTAGGGGTATTCCTTTGGAGTACCTCAGTTGATGTTTTTGTAAGGTATGATCACTGCTGCTGAGTTTAGTCTATGACTGTACCTTCCGTCTGATGGCCTCTGATGGCCAGGTTTTAATTTGGGTGGCATTCTCGCTATAGGCTGGTGCTTATACAAGCTGGACATTTTCTGTTTGCTCATGAGACCTTACTTGGCCATGGACTTGTAAAATGATTGGATCTGAGTTGTTGTTGCGATGAAGGAGGTCGGGTCTTTAGCCTTCTCCCCATCAGTAATTCAGCTGGCGAAAAGCTTTCCCTTGATGGTGTTGCCCTGTGATTGAGTAAGGCTAGTTCCAGATCATTGTACTTTTTCAATCTAAATTGTGATGGCTTTTACCCCTATCTCTGCTTCGCCATTCGCTTGTGGATGGTGTGGCAGAATTATCATATGGTGAAACCCATTTTCCGCTGTGCATTGCAAATGTTCATTCATGAACTGTGGACCGTTTTCTGAGATGACCTCATCTGAACGGTAGACATAATGTATTTCAAAGTTTTTTTCCATAGCATCTGCAGTTGAAGTCTGCTGATTTCCAACCAGCGAGAGTAATAATCAATGGCTATAAGTTTGATTTTTCCTCTGAAGTCAAACAGATCTATCCCTAGCCTTTGCCAAGATCTGGATGGAAATGTAGACGGCAGTAATGTTTAGAAACATAGAAACATAGAAACTAGGAGCAGGAGTAGGCCATTCGGCCCTTCGAGCCTGCTCCACCATTCATTATGATCATGGCTGATCATCCAACCCAATCGCCTGCTCCCGCTTTCTCCCCATATACTTTGATCCCTTTCACCCCATGAGCTATATCTAACTCCTTCTTGAAAACATATAATGTTTTGGTCTCAACTACTTTCTGTGGTAATGAATTCCACAGGCTCACCACTCTCTGGGTGAAGAAATTTCCCCTCATCTCAGTTCTAAATGGTCTAACCCATATCTTCAGACTGTGACCCCTGGCTCTGGACTCTCCCACCATCAGGAACATACATCCTGCATCCACCATCTCTAGTCCTTTTAGAATTTTATAGGTTTCTATGAGATCCCCCCTCATTTTTCTGAACTCCAGCGAATATAATCCTAATCGATTCAATCTCTCCTCATATATCAGTCCTGCCATCTCAGGAATCAGTCGGGTAAACCTTTGCTGCACTCCCTCTATAGCAAGAACATCCTTCCTCAGATAAGGAGACCAAAACTGCACACAATATTCCAGATGTGGTCTCAGTAAGGCCCTATACAATTGCAGCAAGACATCCCTGTTCCTGTACTTGAATCCTCTGGCTATGAATCACAGAATCACAGTTCAGAAGAGGCCCTTCAGCCCATCGAGTCTGCGCTGACATGTGAGAAACATCTGACCTACCTACCTAATCCCATTTACCAGCACTTGGCCCATAGCCTTGAATGTTATGATGTGCCAATTGCTCATCCAGGTACTTTTTAAAGGATGTGAGGCAACCTGCCTCCATCACCCTCCTAGGCAGTGCATTTCAGACCATCACCACCCTCTGGGTTAAAAATCTTTTCCTCACATTACCCCCTAAACCTACTGCCTTTCACCTTGAACTTACGTCTCCTTGTGACTGACCCTTCAACTAAGGGGAACAGCTGCTCCCTATCCACCCTGTCCATGACCCTCATAATCTTGTACACCTTGATCAGGTCGCCCCTCAATCTTCTCTGTCCAACGAAAACACCCCAAGTCTATCCAACCTCTCTTCATAACTTAAATGTTTCATCCCAGGCAACATTCTGGTAAATCCCCTCTGCACCCCGTCCAGTGCAATCACATCTTTCCTATAATGTGGCGACCAGAACTGCACACAGTACTCCAGCTGTGGCCTCACCAAGGTTCTATACAACTTCAACATGCCTTCCCTACTTTTGTAATCTATGCCTCGATTGATGAAGGCCAACATACCATTTGCCTTCTTTACCGCCTGCTGCACCTGCATGCTTACCTTCAGCGACTGGTGTACAAGGACACCCAGGTCTTGTTGCACATTCTCCTCTCTCAAATTATAGCCATTTAGATAATAATTTGTCTTCCTGTTTTTGTTACCAAAATGGATAACCTCACTTTTATCCACATTATGCTGCATCTGCCATGCATTTGCCCACTCATGCAGCTTGTCCAAATCACACTGAAGCATCTCTGCATCCTCCTCACAGCTCACCCTCCCATCCAGCTTTGTGTCATCTGCAAATTTGGAGATATTACATTTAGTTCCCTCATCTAAATCATTAATATATATTGTGAATAACTGGGGTCCCAGCACTGATCCCTGCAGTACCCCACTAGTCACTGCCTGCCATTCAGAAAAAGAGCCATTTATTCCTACTCTTTGCTTCCTGACTGCCAACCAGTTTTCTATCCATCTCAATACACTACCCCCAATCCCATGCACTTTAATTTTACATGCCAATCTCTTACATGGGGCTTTGTCGAAAGCCTTCTGAAAGTCCAAATAAACCACATCCACTGGCTTCCCCCTCATCAACTCTACTAGTTACATCCTCGGAAAATTCCAGTAGATTTGTCAACCACAATTTCCCTTTCATAAATCCATGCTGACTCTGTTCGATTTTGCCACTGTTTTCCATGTGCTCAGCTATTAAATCTTTTATAATGGACTCTAGAATTTTCCCCACTACCGACATCAGGCTGACTGGTCTATAATTCCCTGTTTTCTCTCTGCCTCCCTTTTTAAATAGTGGGGTTACATTAGCTACCCTCCAATCTGTAGGAACTTTTCCAGAGTCTATAGAATCTCGGAAGATGACCGCCAATGCATTCACTATTTCTAGGGCCACTTCCTTAAGTACTCTGGGAGGTAGATTTGCTGGCCTTCAATCCCATCAATTTCCCCAACATCATTTCCCCACTAATACTGATTTCTTTCAGTTCCTCCCTCTCACTAAACCCTGTGTTCCCCAACATTTCTGGTGTGTTATTAGTGTCCTCCTTTGTGAAGACAGAACCAAAGTATGCATTTAGTTGGTCAGCCATTTCTTTGTTCCCCATCATAAATTCCCTTGTTTCTGACTGTAAGGGACCTACATTTGTCTTCACCAATATTTTTCTCTTCACATACTTATAGAAATTTTTACAGTCAGTTTTTATGTTCTCTGCAAGCTTACTCCCGTACTCTATTTTCCCCTTCTTAATCAATCCCTTGGTCCTCCTTTGCTGAATCTGTTGATTCATGGCTGTTGATGGCAAAAGTATGCTTCAATGGATTTTGAAATTCCCAGTCACCACACCTTTGTTGTGCCAGTGCCCTGCATTTGGTAATGCTCAAATGACCACCATGGAGTTTTTGAAGAATGACTTCTCGCATCATTCTCAGGATTACAAGCCTGTTATTGAAGGCTAGAAGTTCGAGTCCTCAACATTATTAAGCCAGCCCATTAGTCTGATAAGATTGTGATCCCAGCCCCTGTGTCCAGTTTAAATTCTGCTTGGTAATCTTTGACTTCCAGCTCTACAGACCAGAACCCCTTATTAGAATCTTTTATTTCCCCCAGGAAATCTTCATCCTTAATGTCTTTGTATCCAATTTGCTGTACTTTAGAATGATGAGAAGCTTTTTCCCCAACTTCAGTTGTGCATTAGATTTTCAGAATCATCTAAAATGTCTGGTCTTGCCACAGATAAAGCATTCAGCTCCTCCTGCTGGGCATTCGCTTTGCCTGTTTTTTGCCACCCCATGTGGAACATTTTAAAATAGGTGGAAGGGTTCTTCCCACCCCTTCAGTGGTTTTGGTGGGCTTTTTCATGGGGTTTTTGATGGGTGGGGCTCCTGACTTTGGGCCTACAAGCTGGACCAACCCCTCCTGAGCCTCAACATCTCCCTGAAGTACACCCCAGTTCTGCTGCCGCAGCTGTGCCTGCCTTACAAACTGTTCGGCCTTCTCTAATGCTAAATCCTCTTTGTTTTGGCTTGCAAAAGGTCTAACAATGTAGCATTGAGCATGCCCACTATGATGCGATCGCGAATTAACTCATGCTTTAAAGCTCTGAGGCCGCAACTGCTGGCCAGTCAAATACAAATCATTAATAAATGAATTAATAGATTCACCTGGCCTTTGGCTCTTTTGGTCAAATCTCGCCCATCCAATGACCAGATTCTTTTAGGGCTGAAGTAATTATGGAAAGCCTTCATAACACCTCATGGGATGCTGAGTTCTCCTCCACTCCTTGTCTCACCAGGACATCATCAGTTATGGCCCCAATCATATACCAAACATGTGTTTTTCTGCCTTTTCGTGTAAGACTGAAGCTGTTCGGTACCTTTCAAATTGCCTCCTTCAGAGCTCCCATTGTTGGCCTTACTGCGTTTGAAGGGTGTGGAAGAGGTAGTGGCTGTTCAATGGCAGACGACATTGTGCATGGTTCATTGTCCCCTGCCAAGGTGTGTTTCAGTTTTGTCCTTCTTCATTGCAAAGTCGAGCTGTTCCAAGTTCTTGACCTATGGGTTACCAATCTGTAGTCTCAGTTTCTTAAACTGTGGCCTCCAGCACTGCCTCCGTGTTTCAACAAGCTTTTGCTTACTCTATGAAGTGACTTGAGATAGTCAGTATACAGTTTTTCTTGAAACTTTTAATATTTACACTATTTGCAAAGACTTCATGGCAAGCACATGGTTCTACGGACACAGGCTATTCTGTGTCTAGTTCTCTGGGAGCCTCTTGGTCATCTGACCCTGATGTCATGCTTTCATCATCATTAACATCATTGTCTCAGTAACATAATCATTAACCCTTCACAGTACTCCACATAGACTGCAGTGGCTCATTAATCACCTTCTCAAGGGCAATTATGGATGAGCAACAAACGCTGGCATTGCCGCCAATGCTGCCATCCCATGAAGAAATTAAAAATAAATAAATAAATAAATTGGCATCAGTAGGATACAGCGAGTCTCTGTATTTGAGAACAAATCAGTTCAAGGTTAATCCTGGCTTTTATTCAAGGGTTTCTTATGCAATTGACTTATTTCCAAGAAGTTCAAACACTTGGATTCACACATAATATGGTTACATTTTCTTTAAATTAATCTGCATAAGCACGTTACATTTTAGTGAACTAGCTTTCCTCTAATTTTCTCTACGTAGTCAAAGGTGTGTCCATAGTCTCCTGTATTCAAAATTGGCCTATATAATATACATTATTTTAATCCTGGACACTACTTCTTATCTTCTATTAGAAACTGTAGCAATTAAACACCGAGTTTGAAATGTTAGAAAGGTCAGAAGCTTGTTTTACTGCCATGCTTACCATTTCCCTTTTAAGCAAACAAGCCTTATCTGCTCTAAGCAAAGTAAATTTGCACATTAAGCTCCTTTCAATTTTATGATACAGAGAGGATGATCAACAAAAGAGGTTTTCCCCGGGGAGTGAATTTATTTTACAGTGATTAACTTGTTTGATGTGGTAAAGTAAAAAACTACAAAGCCTTTTTTAAAAGTTATCAGATTGTCTTGAATTGGAAAGCAATGATTTAACACCACAACTCATCTTACTTGTGATTAGTTCAGTTTACTATCAAGTGTCTTTGTTTTTGGCCAATGTGGAATTCTTTTAACTGGTATGTGAGATGAAGGCTGACAATTGAAGAGTTTGTACGAAGTAGTCTGGAACTGAATGATGGTGATACCACACTGTTATTGTGAATGTTGTGCATACAGGTAATAAAAAAGAATGGTAGCCATACTGCAATATCATGAGTTAGTGCTCCCGCTTGTCAGAACGGTTAGTTGTACAGCTGTAACCTTTAGAGGATGAAGTGTGTACTTGTGCCCAAGGACAAAATGGGACAATAGGTTACTGTGTAACCTTGCCTGGCCTAGTCAGGTCATTGAACCTTTTGTGGTACTGGTCTACAGTCCTGTGCATTAAAAAGTTGGCTTTCAGAACCAGTGTCACCTCCTTCCACATTACACATGATCTTTATTAGCAGACTTCCTGCCATGGATACGTGGCATTCCATCCGTATTTCATCCAGCAGTGTTTGTAGGTTGAACTCAGCATAGCTTTGGCATCTTCCTCCCTGCCTCTGTGCCATGCTTTTGCCTTAACCTTGCCTGTATCTGTCAGGCTTAACTATATTCATTTAAAATGTAACAGCAATAACTTGTATTTATATAAAAGCAAAATACTGTGGGTGCTGAAAATCTGAAATGAAAACAGAAAATGCTGGCAAAACTCAGCAGGTCTGGCAGCATCTGTGGAGAGAGAAACAGAGTTAACGTTTCCAGTCCGCATGACTCTCCTTCAGAGCTAAAGAGAAGTAGAAATGTGATGTGATGGATTTTACACCCCCTCCCGATGTCCAGCCTCCCACACCACCCCCGATGTCTGACCCCCTCCCCCCATCCCCACCCGACCTTCGAACACCCCCACCCCCCAAATCCTTTTCATTTACCTTAGGCACTGACCTTCTACCTGGTCTGTAAATTTCAATGGGACCTTTAGATTTACATGCTTTACGGCAGCTAGTGCTGTAAAAAATGGGGCATTTCCTCCTTTAATTGGATGGTGCTAGACTTCGACACTGGACTTCGGAGATAGCTGCACTGCCTGGATCGCACCTGGCCTGAATTGGAACTGGACAGGCACAGAAGAAATTTGGCAAAGGTAAGTGGGCACAGAGCAGCAATCCGACGCTGATTGCCGCTCCGAGGGAATTACGGCCCATTAGGTCAGTTGACCAAATGCTTGGTCAAAGAGGTAGGTTTTAAGGAGGAAAGAGGGGTTTAGAACTTAAGGACTTGGCAGCTGGAGGCACGACTACCAGCGATAGAGTGATTAAAATTGGGAGGCCAGAATCAGAGAAGTGTAGGTATCTTAAAGAGTTTTGGGGCTGAAGGAGATGACAGAGATAGGGAAGGTTGAAGCCATGATGGATTTGAAAACAAGAATGAAAATTTTAAAATCCAGGTGTTCCCTAACCAAGAGTAAATGTAGGTCAATGAGTACAGGGGCACTGGGTGAATAGGATTTGGTGCGAGTTGAAACATGGGCAGCTGAGTTTTGGATGACTTCAAGTTCATGAAGGATAGAATGTGGGAGACCAGCCAGAAGTGCATTCAAATAGTCAAGTTTAGAGGTAACAAAGGCATGGATGAGGCTTCCAAGAGTAAACAATCCGAGATGGGGCAGAGTCAGGCAATGTTACATAGTTGGAAGTATGCAGCCTTAGTGATGGTGTTGATATGTGCCAGGAGCTCATCTCGAGGTCAAATAGGACACCAAACTTATGAATGGCCTTGCTCAGCCTCAAACAGTTGCCAGGGAGAGGGATGGAGTTGATGGGTAGGGAACAGCATTTGCAGCACCGACTGAAGACAATTACATCAGTCTTCCTTATTTTTAATTGAAAGGAACTTTTGCTTATTGAGTGCCAAATGTCAATTTCAGAGTCAGTGGCGGCATCGAGAGAGGTAATTGTGTGTCAAAGCTAAAAGTCATCACCCTGCATGTGGAAACTGACCCTGTGTTTCAGATGATGTCATGAGGGGTAGCATATAGGTGAGAAATAGGAAGGGGACAGGATATATTTTTTAATATTCATTCATGGGATGTGGCTGTTGCTGGCTGGGTGACCATTTATTGCCTGTCCCTAATTGCACTTGAGAAGCTGGAGGTGAACTGCCCTCTTGAACCACTGCAGTCCATATGGTGTAGTTACACCCACAGTGCCAAGGGTTATCATTTTTATGACAGCAGATTTGAAGGAGCCGTAAACAATACCAGTTAATATGGGAGCCAGAAACAGAAGCTAGGTGGTTAGCAGTTTAATGAGAATAGATTCAATGATGAAAGATGGAAAAGGATGTGAGTCCCATTATCAGGTTGAGCTTGGAAAGGGGATGAGGGGTGATAGGAAAGAAATTACAGAACAATATGAGTTTTAGAGGACCTTCAGCCCAGTGGACTAGAAGATGGAAGGGAAGTGGCAGAGGCAGCTAGTCGGTTGGTCTGTTTTATTGACAAAGAAGTCCACAGCTTCTTGTTGTTGGCGGTGAAGGTAGAGGAGGCGGGGAGAAAAGTTTAAGAGTACAGTGTGCAGTGGAGAAAAGAAACAGAGGCTTATCTTTATGTTCCAGGGTGATCCTAGAATGGTGAGCCATTTTAGCAGATGAGCGAAGAGCCAGTTGTCCGCCATATCCATTCAAACCTCAATCATTGTACTTAAGGGAATGGAAATGGTGGTCATACTGGGGAACTAGCCAAGATGAGAGGTAGTAATTGTTTTAATGGAGACTGGGCCATCAAATGTAGTGGTGAGGGAGTGGTTGAACAGATGATCAGCTGTAGAAATTTTGTGGTGAATGGAGGGCCAATGTTTAGATAATTATGATTTTGAAAGTGCAGTTGTAAGTCAATTGTGAGAGTTTCTCCAGTGGCAAACACTAAAATAAATAGGGCTTAGAGGGGCAAGTGGCATGTGGGTGGAGAACAATACAAAGAAGTGATCAGAGTTGAAAACAAAAACAAAAACAGAATTACCTGGAAAAACTCAGCAGGTCTGGCAGCATCGGCGGAGAAGAAAGGAGTTGACGTTTCGAGTCCTCATGACCCTTCGACAGAACTTGAGTTCGAGTCCAAGAAAGAGTTGAAATATAAGCTGGTTTAAGGTGTGTATGTGGGGGGCGGGAGAGAGAGAGAGAGAGGTGGAGGGGGGGTGCTGTGGTTGTAGGGACAAACAAGCAGTGATAGAAGCAGATCATCAAAAGATGTCAACAACAATAGTACAAAAGAACACATAGGTGTTAAAGTTAAAGTTGGTGATATTATCTAAACGAATGTGCTAATTAAGAATGGATGGTAGGACACTCAAGGTATAGCTCTAGTGGGGGTGTTTTTTTTTAAAAATAATGGAAATAGGTGGGAAAAGGAAAATCTTTATAATTTATTGGAAAAAAAAGGAAGGGGGAAACAGAAAGGGGGTGGGGATGGGGGAGGGAGCTCACGACCTAAAGTTGTTGAATTCAATATTCAGTCCGGAAAGCTGAAAAGTGCCTAGTCAGAAGATGAGGTGTTGTTCCTCCAGTTTGCGTTGGGCTTCACTGGAACAATGCAGCAAGCCAAGGACAGACATGTGGGCAAGAGAGCAGGGTGGAGTGTTAAAATGGTAAGCGACAGGGAGGTTTGGGTCATTCTTGCGGACAGACCGCAGGTGTTCTGCAAAGCGGTCGCCCAGTTTACGTTTGGTCTCTCCAATGTAGAGGAGACCACATTGGGAGCAACGAATGCAGTAGACTAAGTTGGGGGAAATGCAAGTGAAATGCTGCTTCACTTGAAAGGAGTGTTTGGGTCCTTGGACAGTGAGGAGAGAGGAAGTGAAGGGGCAGGTGTTGCATCTTTTGCGTGGGCATGGGGTGGTGCCATAGGAGGGGGTTGAGGAGTAGGGGGTGATGGAGGGAGTGGACCAGGGTGTCCAGAGTGATCAGAGTTGGCCTTATCTGTGACTGGTATGTTGGCTGAGTGAAAAGGCATGCTCAAAAGCATGGCCATGAATATAAGTTGGGGAATTTACGTGGAGGGTGAGATCAAGGGAGGATAAGAGGGCAGTACATTCAGAGGAGAGAGAGCATGATGAATTGAGATGGAGATTGAAGTCACCAGGAATAAGTCACTGGTGCAGAGGTTGGGCGAGAAGTGAAGACATCTTGGTGAAAAAATTTTATGGTAGTTGGGGGAGGATTTTCCCCTCTTCGAGCGGGCGTGCTGGGTGGACCTGGAGCAGCCAAGAAACGGTCTGCCATCCACGATCGGGCCCTGACCGCAATTTCATGCTGGCTGACCAATTAACGGCCAACCAGCATGAAACGCGCACTGAGGTCCTCAGCACTGCTGGGGTGGGAGTGGGAGGAGCATGAGCACTGAAGTTTGCGCATGCGCAGGTGTGTGCTCATTGAAAGCTCCCTGAAGGTGCAGAGCTGCCCAGGGAGCTGAAGGATTTAGAAATTTAAAATAAAGATTTGAAAAATAATGGAAACTTGTCTCCACATTATGAGGGGAATAGATAGAGTGGACAGGATAACATTGTTTCCCTTGGTGGAGAATTCTAGAACCATGCGACATAGATTCAAGATAAGTGGTAAAAGGTGTAGGGGAGACATGAAGAAGAACATTTTTACACAGAGGGTAGTGGTTGTCTGGAATTCACTGCCCAAGTTGGTGGTAGAGGCAGAAACTCTAAACTCTTTTAAAAATTACCTGGATCTGCACCGTAAGTGCTGTAAGCTGTAGGGCTATGGGCCGGGTGCAGGAAGGTGGGATTAGAAAGGGCACCTGGGTGTCCTTGGGCTGGCATAGACAAGATGGGCTGAATGGCCTCCTTCTGTGCTGTAACTTTTCTATGGTTCTATGGTTCTATGAACAGGGACATGTTCAAAATGAGTTTAAAGAATTTTTACTGTTTTTTTATTCACTGTTGGAAACCTCAGCCTGCCTGTGAATGAGATTTCTCAAAAAATGCAAAGGCCACTTGGCCTATTCGCAAACCTGCCAAACGTAAGGTTGTACGAGCAGCGTAAAATTCAACTTAATTACCAGCTTAAGGAGCATTAATAGGCCTCTTAATTATCGGCGGGTGTGCTGCCAACTCTCGTGCATGCCTGCCGACTGAAATATAGCGCGAGTGCACAATGATGTCGGGATGCCTGTCTGACGTCATCACGTGCATGTCAGGTGCGCACCCTGGACACCAAGCTGAAAATCCTGCCCTTGAGGTTTTTTTATTCCTTCCTGATGTGTGTGCATTGCTGGCTAGGCCAGAAATTATTGCCCATCCTCAATTGCCCTTGAGAAGGTGGTGGTGAGCTGCTTCTTGAACCGCTGCAATCCATGTGGTGTATGTACACCCACAGTTCTGTTAGGGAGGGAATTCCAGGATTTTGACCCAGCGACAGTAAAGGAACAGTGAAATATTTCCAAGTCAGGATCATGTGTGGCTCGGAGGGGAACTTGCAGGTAGCAGTGTTTCCATATAACTGCTGTCCTTGTCCTTCTAGGTGGTAGTGTCATGGGTTTTGAAGGTGTTGTCGAAGGACCCTTGGTGAGTTGCCTCAGTGCATCTTGTAGATGGTACACATTGCTGCCACTGTGTGTAGACGGTGGAGGGAATGGATTTTGTTGATGTGGTGCCAATCAAGCAAGTTGTTTTGTCCTGGATGGTGTCAAGCTTCTTGAGTGTTGTTGGAGCTGTACTCATCCAGGCAAGTGGAGAATATTCCATCACACTCCATATACCCTGTAGATGGTGGACAAGCTTTGGGGAGTAAGGAGGCGAGTTAGTCGCCACAGAATTCTCAGCTTCTGATCTGCTCTTATTTATATGGCTGAAATATATATTGGGTGGGCGAGAGAGAACAAGGATTTTAAATGAAAAGTGAGCGAGGGAGAACAGGGTGAGATATTCAAAGGAGGAGAATGGGCCAGAGGATTCAGGGACAAACCAAGGTGAGATTTGGTAATAAGATCCACACCACCACCATGACAGTCTTAATGGAAGGCAAAGTCAGATGGTGAGGCTTTATTTAGGGGAAGGTGTCATCACCCCTCAGCCAGTTGTTGCCCAAGGCCATGATGTGATACAATCATCCATAATAAGTTTAAAGATGACAAGGGCTTTGTTCATAAGTGAACAGGCATTCTGGATTGACATACCAAAAGTGGAAAGCTGATCCACCGATGGATTCCACAGGGTCAGCTTGGAAGGGATGAGTTGAACATGGAGGAGATTAACCCCCAGCAGCCACACTGGCCAGGAAGGTCAGCAAGGAAGTAGGATGGCACAGTTGGTTCAGTGTTTGTAAGGAGGTAACACCAAGTGCCTTAATGGGCCTTTTGGAAGATGCCAAGAGAGGCACAGATAGAGCTGTACCCTTGTCTGAGAGGGTGTCAAGTTAGAGAGTAGGAAGTTTGAGGAGTGCTGGAAGGTTGGGGTAGGAATTTGGGAAGGTAGGGTACCAGAGAGAGGAGAAATTCATGACAACAGTAGGGGGAGGTCTAGAAGGCATACAGAGAAAAGAAATGGAAGAAAATACATAGAATTGTTGTGCTCGGATCTGAAGGGAAAGCCAAACTGCATGCACAAAATGGGCATGGGGAAAAGTCAAGTTACAAAGGCTTAATAAAAAGTTAATAATTATGTCAATTAAATAATTATGTCAATTATGTCAATTATGTCAACTTAATAAAAATCAAGTTACAAAGTATTAATAAATCCAAATATTGTAACATTCAGTGCTGACTAATTGACAGAACTCATGGAATTATACTACCTTCCAACAATATAATATGCGCATATTAAAAGTATCAGGGTAAAATGTATCATTACTGGGACCTGTGAAGCAATCTTTTAAGTATAGAGAGTGTGTTTACATATGATTTTGAATCTTCTAACATTGATTCAGAAGACAACAAGCTGATACATATTGGAAACAAAATTTGGTTCAAAAGCTTTGGATTTTTCCATCAATAATTTTGGAATATTACCTTAAATTCTTGTGGAATTTTACGTTTTGTCTATTTTCAAGGGATTTGATAAGTACTGTTGGATACCAACATATCCATTATGTGCTTAGGTTATGCAAGGCATATCATATTATTAAGTAAGAATTTTATTGTTTTTGAAGTTATGATTATGAGCGGAGAATAAACTAATCCCTAAATATTATATTTCCAACCCCCAGATATGAAATAGAGCAGTGTGAATTGACATAATTAGATGGAAAAGCTTTAGAAGTGACAATAGAATATAAAATGTATGGGAATTACCTGGTGTTATAATTGCTACATGTTTAAACAGATGCTACAATGTTGCCTACTGAATATCTTAATTGCTAATTTTGGATATGTAGTGATACAAGAAGCAAGCTGCAACATTTTGGCCTCTTGAAGGACTGAAGTGATATAAATCATGAGAGCGAAGTTTGTGTAATTTTTCAATATTTGTCTGTTTTCTGAAAAGTATTATTGTGCATATTTATATGGAGATAGTTAAGGTCCTGTGACCTTACTGTATTGTGAAAGATTATTTCTTTCTTGGTGGCTAGATGTAATTCCAGTTCTCTGGTACAACACAACTACAGTACCTACAAATAAAGGATGCAACATTCAGCTCTATAATGCCCATAATTTCACTGCTGTGGGTGTTGGTTTAGTCCCAAAGTGACATGTGTGCTGTTTTCATTCCTTTCCAACATAGTTTGCATGAAGACTTATGCCTTAGCATGGGTATTATGAGTGTGTGCTGCAAGGATGCAGAGTAGGCAGATAATATGTTAGTCATTAAGGTTAATTTGACACCTGCACTGCTGTTTTGGACCTTGCCACTTTAGTTAATGTGCTCTCTTAAATATGTCCAGCTAACCATGTGCATTCAACAGCACAAAAGACATCACCCCCTGCCAGCACAATTTAAAGGTATCATCAACTGCTTCCAAGTTAGTTGCTTATTACTTTCCAGTGATTCTGCTTGAGTTTGTGGAAGTTTTGTGGGAGCTGGTTACAGGTGGGGCTGAAGGGAGTGGCGCTGCACAGAGGAAGTCAGTGGTTATGACTGCAAGGGCTCTGGGTACACCACTTGCTACCAGTAATGGGTGCCATTGTAGCAGTCCTACTTGGGCTGCAACAACAGTGGGAGATGGTGCAGAAGCAGCAAATAAGAATTGCTGCTTGCTGGGGTTTTCCAGGGGCACTTTTCTTACCTCCATCTATAAGCAAGGAGCAGTGTGTGCTCATCATCTGCAATTCATGAAGGAGATGCTGACAGAACTCTACCATCTATTGGAAGGACTTGCTGCCTGAGGGCAGGCCAAAGACCGTGCAGCCAGTAGCTGTGAAGATAGCTTCAGCCATCAACTTCTACATATCGGGATCCTTCCATGTTGGGACAAGAGGCATAGCCAACATCTCCCAGTTCGCCATCCATTGCTGTCTCAGAGAAGCGACAGAGGCTCTGTATTCCAGGAAAGTGGACAACTAAATGTTTCCTCTGAACAGAGAGAAACAGGCAGAATATGCAAATGAATAGTGCGCTGTCTCTATTCTGATGGCGTGACTTTGTGGGCATTGCACCTTAATGCTGAGATCTGTAAAAGTTACCACTTGGGCAATATGTAGCTGAGGTGTGACCACACTCAGCATATCATGCTGATGAATGCCTCCTATCCTACATGATGCATTCATTCTACACCAGTCAGCTGTTCCAGCAATTTTCCAGCCACCACATCAAACCAGAGGGGTAACAAGGGCTATTTGCTCTGCACCTGGCTGATGACCTGCCTCCGCAATACAACCACATGTGACCAGGATGCATGAAATGAGAGACATGCTGCAATGAGAAACATTACTTAGCAGATGATTGGATGTTGAAGTAAAGGTTTTACTGCCTTGACAGCTCTAGAGGAGTTCTCCAGGACTGTCTAGAACAGGATATTTTGATTCATTGCGGTGTACAGTATTTTCTACAGCCTGGCAATCATGAGCACAAACAGCCCTTGCCACCATGGATTTAGCAACAACTGCAGGAGGAGGGGAAAAAGGAGGAGGAAAAGGAAGCGGAGGAAGGGAGGAGGATGGGAGGAGGCAGCTGTCACATCCACATTTTATTTGGGCCATCCGTGATGGTCTAATTTGGCTTCAGTTCCAATGAATACAATTGCAGATCCTCATTGCCCAACAGTCGCACACCTTACCCTTACTCAGTTCCAGACCATTACAGCATATCCTTGGCTGCATGCCATGAAATAAAACCAACAGAAAACAACCATTCCATAAAAGCTTTATACAGCAAAATATCCACTCATGTAATCACCCTTGTGCACTTCCTTAGTGTTTTACTTGCAGCTGCCTTTGCTTGTCCTACTGCTCCTGCCCAGCACTCCTCAGTGGCTGCAGCATGGCTGCTGGAAAGCTGCTGACTTTCATGGCGTGGTACTGCAATGGCCTTGAAAGATGCCCTTGAGCAGTTTTTTAAAAATTCATTTACAGGATGTTGACATTGCTGGCTAGGCCAGCATTCATTGCCGATCGCTAATTGCTCTTGAGAAGGTGGTGGTGAGCTGCCTTCTTGAACCACTGCAGTCCATGTTGTGTAGATACACCCACAGCGCTGTTAGGGAGGGAGTTCCAGGATTTTGACCCAGCAACAATAAAGGAACAGCGATATGTTTCCAAATCAGGATGGTGAATGACTCTGAGGGTACTTCTAGGTGATTGTGTTCCCAACTATCTGCTGCCCTTGTCCTTCTAGATGATAGTGGTCGTGGGTTTGGAAGATACTGCATAAGGAGCCTTGGTGAATTCCTGCAGTGCATCTTGTAGATGATACACATTGTTGCTACTAAGTGTTGGTGGTGGAGGGAGTGAATGTTTGTGGATGTGGTGCCAATCAAACAGGCTGCTTTGTCCTGGATGGTGTCAAGCTTCTTGAGTGTTGTTGGAGCTGCATTCATCCAGGCAAGTGGGGAGTATTCCATCACACTCCTGACTTGTGCCTTTTAGATGGTGGACAGGCTTTGGGGAGTTAGGAGGTGAGTTGCTCGCAGCAGGATTCCTAGTCTCTGACCTGCTCTTGTAGCCACAGTATTTATATGGCTAGTCCAGTTGAGTTTCTGGTCAATGGTAACCCACAGGATGTTGATGGTGGGGATTCAGTGATAGTAATGCCATTGATTGTCAAGTGGTGATGGTTGGATTCTCTCTTGTTGGAGATGGTCATTGCCTGGCATTTGTGTGTCATGAATGCTCTTTGCCACTTGTCAGTCCAAGCCTGGATATTGTCCAAGTGTTGTTGCATTTGGACATGGATTGCTTCAGTATCTGAGGAGTCGCGAATGGTGGTGAACATTGGGTCTTGAAAGCACAGCTTCAGACTGCACCAATTCAGCATGGGCAGCAGTAGTCTGTGATGGCTGGCTGTCAGGGAACAGTAAGGGCAATGAAGGAATGGCAGTCATGGTTTTGGGAAGCTGAATGCTGAGAGAGAAAGTGGGTTCATGCTCCCTCTGGAGCAATGTCTCATCAATCCTAGTAATATGCTGAAGAAAGATTTCTGGACTGCAGTGGGACCCTGAAAACCATTTTGAGCACTGCGTGCAGTCATGAGGCAGCAGTTTGTGTCTACATAGCAACAATTACAAATGTCATGACCTCAGCCTCAGATTCCATTGCAGAATCTCAGGCCTGTTGTCACATTTTTGCAAGTTCTTCCTGGTCTTTAACTCTCCTTTAGCCAGTTCCCGACACTGCTGCAGCCAGAATACATCTCATCTTTAAAGGGTGCAGGCCGGCTTTAAGCGGTGCTAGGCTCACAAAACCTGGGCTCCTGGCTGAAGTATGCAGCCACTCAACTGGACATTCAGCATTGAGCTGCCCGCTCCCTCTCTCCAGGTGCTATGACCTGAGAGGGAGTTAGGCAACTATGGACCTCCATGTGTTGGTCCATGGTTATGCTTGGCAAAGTACAGCAGTGGTTTGCCATTGCCTTCTGCAGGTTCTGGTTGCCCAGATTACCACCCACCATAGGCATATTGGAAGGATTTGCAGGTTGATAATCCCAGAGTGGGGCTCAAACCTGGAGCTTCTGACTCAAAGGCATGGATGCTACCCACTGCTCCACAAGATCTCTGAACTGCATGCAGCAATCATTGTAGCAAGCAAGTAGAATGAAGTTTGCATGTTGCCTGCATCATTTTGCAAGAACACAGGTTAATTGCCATTCTCATGCCGACTTTCAGGTGCTATTTAATTCACCCAAAACCTGGATGCCTACTTGATTCCTTAAAAATACAGTGCCACCACTGCTGGGCAATATATATCTGGGCCACTACTGATGTAAAAGAAAATAATCCTGCCCAATATATTAGAAAAGAAAGTTACTAGGCCATGAGATGAAGGCTGTTGGTTTATCTTAGGATTGTCATTAATCAATCTTCACTCTAATAGTTTATGATAGCAGTTAAGAAACTTGATTAGATTTCAAAACAAAAGTAGCATCAATGGAGATATGAGACAAGTTAATGCTTCAGGTGCGACCTTTTCCACATATGCCAATTGACCTGTTGAGTGTTTCCAGCATTTTCTGTAATTGCTCCAGATTTCCTGCATACTTCAGTTTTTCAGTTTCTGTTTTGATTAGACTCCAACTCTCTAACTCACTCTAATGTCTCCAAGTTTCTGCCCGTAACAGTTCTGTATTCCAAAATCTTTCTATTACTTGTACAATTGGTAATATATAACAGCAACTTGCACCTAAGGGATGAAAACATCACAAAGCAATTGTCAACAACAAAAGTTAGGGAAAGGACTTGAGTGAAAGAAATACTTTTGGAGTTGGATTTTGAAGGAGGGGAGAGCCAGAGCAAAATGGAGTGGCTTAGGAGTGAGGAGTCATGATAGTTGACAGCTCTATAATTGGATGGATTAGAGTGAGGGAAAAATACACAATAGATTCAGAAGAGTGGCAGATACAAGCAGGAACATAGGATTGGGAGGTGGTGCAGAGATGTGGTGCGTAAGGTTTTTTTAAATCTGTCTGTTCGGTGATGGGAACTCATGGAGGTCAGTGATGAAAAAATTTGTAGTTTGAGCTAAATAAGTATGGGATAGAATACAAGCATCAAGGAGACTCGAAAGAGTTACAAGCATCAAGGAGGGTGGACACCTAGCTGCCAGCAGTTGGATGTCAATTGTACTCATTAATGAGTCAATTGACCCCTGTTATCCCTGAGCCCACCGCAATTTAGCTGCTTACCCACACCCTCAGAAGGCCCTGCTGGGTTTGTCAGTGGCCTCCTGGGGTGAGGCAGGTGGGGAGGGCTGTCTTGTGGTCAGGCACTGTACCCCAAATTGAGGGACCCAGCATAAGGCTGAGCCTCCGACCTCCTACCTCTCCCGTGACGCCCACCCTAAGACCTCCATACTGCCCTCACTTGGGGTCCCACAATGATCCTGGATGCAGTGACCCCAGCAGCCACTGCTCTCACTGGCTCTGGCAGCAGGGGGAGCTGCTGGCCTCTGATTGGCCTCTGAGTGGGACCTCTGTTGTTGGGGTCCTCAAGTGCAAGGAAAGCCCACTGGTAGGTTGTTAAATGCCTGAATGACACATGGGTCCATTGGGCCTCCCCCACAGAACTGATGGGCGTTCCCCACCGGTTCGCCAACTGGTGGGCAAGATCTCCATTGGCCTGACAAAATCCCAGCCTTAGATTTCTGGTGTACAGTAATTGGCAACAATTACCACAAATGATATGTGGCTGTATTTCATTGAACTGCTGGTTAACCATGCAGAAGAATGTTTATCTGGCAAAGGGATATTTAAAGAGACATTTGGCATCAATGCATACTGGGGGTTTTAAAGGGCAAATAAAGATTTCCATTTCTTTCTACAGTATACTATTTGTCTTTATTATTAAATGGTCTGCACGTCTGGACACACCTTACTTTCTCATCATTCTTCAACATGCTCATTAAAGATAAATTAGAAAAGAGTGATTTCATTTTGATAAAACTTTTTTATCTTTTAGACCCACCATTTTAATTTCAACAGGCCCTTGCTAAACTAATTTTGAACTCCGCTCTTGGAATAACCCTACTTTGGAGCTAGCTAGTATTTATAAGAATGAGGCATAACATTCACAGGAATTCGCTTCAGGTTTTTGATGTTGGTGTTGAATTTCTGTTTAAAGATGACTATTGTCTGCACAACAAAATGCCAGCTTGGCTCAATGAGTAACACATCTGCCATGGATCAGAAGGTTGGGAGGTTGAGCCCTGAATTAAGATTTGAGTGCATACCCTAGGGAGATACTGCAGTTCAGTCAACTGACAGCATCAAATACAGATTAACTGGGTATTCATTGTGTTGTCATTTGTGGCACTTTGGTGAATCTAAAACAGTTTCTGTTAACTAAAGGTATTAAGGAACATGGGGAAAAGTGGACACGATTGAGTTAGACCACAGATCAGCCATAATCTTATTGTATGGCAAAACAGGCTTGAGGGTTAAATGGCCTATACTTTTTCCTGTGTTCCTAGGTACGGTGTCTATCCATATCACAATGAATTATTTCAAAGCATTGTGTTGTGTGTAAATTATGTGGAGCACAAACCCCAGCATAGACATTGGGCTGAATAACCTGTGTCTTAGCTTTAAATTATATGTAACATGTAAAGTATTCCTGTACATTTCTGAGGCACTATATCAATTCCAGTTCATTCCTTCTTACTTACGGGAGGAGAGTTCCATTGTCAGCTGTTCCATATTTTGAACAAGACAGTAAATTGAGGTCCTGTCTGCCTATACAGGTAGAGATATCATTTTGCTTTTTAAAATCATTGACTGTCTTTCCAATACTTGTTCAAGCTGTAGTTCTGTTGACACTTAAAAAAAAATCACTGTTCTGTGAAAACTGTCATTTCCAGAAACTCAAGCATCTGATGTGGAAGCTGTGAATCCAAGTCCAGGTGGCACAGAAGGCACCCAAGATCAGTTAGCAGGCACCAACTTCAGATTTATACCAGCTCCTGGGCATGTCATACCAGACAGACTGTTTGAAACACGCAATTCAGCTGATGCACAGATGGGAATGAGGGCACGACTAAACTACAAGCAGAAGCCAAGAGAGCCGCTGGTAAAAATCAAAGATTTTTTGAAATCATTTGAAAAATTTGGATTAAATTACTGTTGGTTAGCATGTGTTCTGGATTTCCTTTACCATTACATGATGGGTAACTTAACATCTCACCAGCTCATTCATCCAAATACAACATTCTAGAGAACGGTAACCCTGGTTACACTTATTTTGCTTTTTTTGAAATCGTATTTCCCCTCTATTATCTCCTCCCTGCCATTAACACTGCTGCATCCTGGGTTATGGTTCCAATGGTACTTTGCTGGGACAGGTGCTGTCGATGGTCTATTTGATCACAGTACACAATCCAGCTAAGCCTGACCTTATCCTCATCCGTTATTCACGCGCCGTGAAACTTTCCAGTATCTAGATAAAAATCAGAAGTGAGAACACTGGGAATTTTCCACACCTAAACCAATGACAATGAGGCCAATTCTTGCTCTCTACCCCTGCTGTGACTTGGATCTGTAAGTCAGAACATGCCTATGGTCAATTCCGGGACATGCTGGTCTCTATAGCCTAGAGATTAACTACTCCACGGGCAGAATTTTACATTCCCCCACTGGCAGGCTTGTAGGCAGGATTGGCCATAAAAATAGGGGCAGAAGTAGGCCCTTCAGCCCCTTGAGTCTGCTCTGCCATTCATTAAGATCGTGGTTGATCTGTTTGTGTTTCGAATTCCACATTCTTATCTACCCCCGATAACCTTTGATTCCCTTGCCTAACAAGAATCTATCTGCCCCCGCCTTAAAAATATTCAATGACCCCCGCTAGAGAGTTGATTAACAAAGTTGATTTATGAGGATGCTGCCAGAACTGAAGAATTTTATTTCCTGGTTAACTTTAGCTATGAGGAAAGATTAGTTCAGCTGGGATTGTTTTCTCAGGAAGACAGGAGGCTGAGCAGAGATTTAATTGAGGTGTATCATTTAAGAGGTGCCTGGATAGGAAGGACCTATTCCACTTAGCAGAGAGGTCAGTAACCAGGGGTCATAGATTTAAAGCAACTGACAGAAGGATTAGAGAGGAACTGAGCAGTAATCTTTTCACTAAGAGGCTAATGAGGTCTGGAACTCACTGCCTAATAGGGTGACAGAGGCAGGAACTCTCATTACATTTAATAAAATAGTTGGATATACACTTGAGCTGCTGTAACTTACAGGGGTATGGATCAAGAGCTGGGAGGTGGGATTAGTCTCGATAACTTTTTCAGCCAGCTTAGGCACAATGGGCTGTATGGCACCTTTGGTGTTATAAATCTTTCCATTTTTCCATGTTTCTTTGGCCTGACAGGACATGAACAAACTCATTTTCCAGGGATCATTTGCATTTTTGAAGCTCACTCCTCAGCGTTTTCCAGGGAATCTGCCAAGATGGGAATGAGCATTGGCTGTAGATGGCCTTGGGGACCTGTTTAAGTGTAATATTTCTGGTAGCTTCTCTGGTCAAATTTGATGGCCTTGGGGACCTGATTCAATGTAATATTTCTGGTAGCTTCTCTGGTCAAATTTGAAAATTGCTTTGAAAATGATAAAAACGAGTGGATAGCTAAACAAATGAAATCATTTTGCAATAAATCGGCTAGTCTTCTCTTGACCCTTTCCAAATGAGGTGGTCTCCTGCCACCTAAAGCAATGTTGGCTGTCAATGATGAACAAGTGTGCCTTGTGTTCAGCATTGTTATGCCAAAATGCCTTAAGTAGGTCATATAACATGTTTCTGTTATTTGCATAAGATTACAGTATGCCCACCTATAAATGGGCACTGCCTTCTACTCCATTGCTACAGTTCCAGCAGAATTCTGAGGTGCAGTGCAATGTGAATGCAAAATTGAGGGCCCAAATATTCTTCATCTGACATTCATTTGAAACAATGGGCCATAACGTCTGAGCTCCAGGTCAGTGTGACTGAGGAATACCTCAAAGATGTGCTGGGCAGTTCCCAGCTAAGGGCTGCAGGGCAATTGCCGAGGAAGTTCATACTCCTAAACAAAAACAGAATTACCTGAAAAAACTCATCAGCAGAGAAGAAAAGAGTTGACATTTCGAGTCCTCATGACCCTTCAACAGAACTGAGTGAATATTAGGAGAGGGTGATATATAAGCTGGGTTAAGATGGGCGGGGGGTGCGGAGGGTGGGGGGGGGTGGTGGGGGGGAGAGAGTGAAGTGGGAGGTGGTGTGGTTGTAGGGACAAGCAAGCAGTGATAGGAGCAGATAATCAAAAGATGTCACAGACAGAAGAACAAAGAGGTGTTGAAGGTGGTGATATTATCTAAACGAATGTGCTAATTAAGAATGGATGGCAAGGCACTCAAGGTACAGCTCTAGTGGGGGTGGGGTGGAAAGGCTAACAGGACATAAAAGATATAGATTTAAAAATAATTGAAAGCGGTGGGAAAAGAAAAATCTGTATAAATTATTGGAAAAAACAAAAGGAAGGGGGAAGAAATGGAAAGGGTGTGGGGATAGAGGAGGGAGTTCAAGATCTAAAGTTGTTGAAATCAATATTCAGTCCAGAAGGCTGTAAAGTGCCTAGTCGGAAGGTGAGGTGTTGTTCCTCCAGTTTGTGTTGGGCTTCACTGCAGCAAGCCAAGGAGAGACATGTGGGCAAGAGAGCAGGGTGGAGTGTTAAAATGGCAAGCAACAAGGAGATTTAGATTTTTCTTGCAGACAGACCGCAGGTGTTCTGCAAAGCAGTCGCCCAGTTTACGTTTGGTCTCTCCAATGTAGAGGAGACCACACTGGGAGCAACGAATGCAGTAGACTAAGTTTGGGGAAATGCAAGTGAAATGCTGCTTCACTTGAAAGGAACGTTTGGGCAGTTGGATTGTGAGGAGAGAGGACTGTTTTTGTTTTGAATTTCCAGCATCCGCATTTTTTTGTTTTTAATTTCATACTCCTGATGGGCAATTGCCGTGCACTGGGAGCCATCTGATAATGCAATTTAAATCACAAACTTCAGATAGTTCCAACTGTCTTACATCAATAACGGCACAGAGAAAGTTAGAAGAATTAAAACCATGTCTAGCTTCTGGGTAACCCCTGTTTAAAAATAAGGGATTGCTCATTTAAGGCAGAGATGAGGAGAATTTATTTTTTCTCAGAGGGTCATGAGCCTTTGGAACTCTTTTCCTCAAAAGGCAGTGAAAGCAGAGACTTTGAATATTTTTAAGGCAGAGCTGGATAGATTCTTGATTAATAAGAGGGTGAAAGGTTATCAGGAATAGACAGGAATGTAGGGTTGAGGTTACATTCAGATCAGCCATGATCTTATTGAATGGTGAAGCAGGCTCAAGGGGCCGAGTGGCCTACTCCTACTCCTAATTCGTTTGTTCATGTAACTATTGTACAGTCCCATGCTAATACCATCTTGGGACTCCCGCCAACCCCCGACTAACCCCACCACCCACCCCACGGGGCTCTTCCCCTACACGGGACTCCCCTCACACCCATGAGAGTTGACCCAACATGGGACACCCCCAACCCCACCGAATACACCGCAGCCTCTCCTGTCTACTGCCCCCATAGGAGACCCCTCAACCCACGACCTCCAGGGGACACCCCCAAACCCCTGAATAACCCCCTCAAGCCCAACCTGACCAACCCTCCCTCTCCGCCAGCTGCCCAATTGTCCAACCCACTGGACTGTCTGACTGCCAACCATCCCCTGCCCGGGTTTTCAACACCAACCCCCCTAAGTCCTTACCCCCCATGAGTGCCCGACCCTCCCCAAGTGCCTGACTCACCCTCCCTCTAAGTGCCCGACAGTGCCTTAGAAAAGGAGGCATGGGCTCCTCGCATCCAACTCTGAAGCCCTCGACACTAGACCCGGGCGTGTGCTGCCCTATATAGTTCTTGCCTGGCCTAAGTTGGAATGTTGGGTGAGAAAGGATTGGAAAGATTTGAAGATTAAAAAAAGTAGGAGCAACTCGACTCTGATTGCTCCTCTGCAGAGGTTCACGCCCATTATCAGCATGTGACATGGAGAAACCTGCAACAATTTTTGAAAACTGGAACTTTGATGTTGCAAGCCAACTTTCAAAGCAAAGTATTTACAGCATCTCATTGTGTAACATGCTTAGTGATGGTATGATGCTATCCTGTCTGCGTCAGCTGCAAGTATGAAGCCTACTTCAGTCGATTTTCTAGCAACTTGGAAAGTTGCGCTGGTATCGAGATCGCCTGATGGGATAATTGTGCCCTGTTAATGTTCTGAGTTGACGGTGGGCGAAATTTAATCCAGATCATTGCAGTGGGAAACATGGTAGCCAGGCCCATTTAATTGTGGGAGAGGCTGCGCAGCAGGCAAACCTCCCGTGATTATGTCAGAGGCGGAAAGAGGCCAATATGAGAAATTCACCCACTTGCGGCGGGATGTCAAATATGTTAATTAGTGAGCCAATTGACACCAATTATCCCTGAGCCCACTGGAATTTTGTGGTGGCTCAGGGATTAAATGGGCATTGCATGGCAAAGCCCAGCCTTCAGAAGGCCATCCAGCAAACCCTCGTGGTGGGGGGGGGGTTCCTCATTGTCAGACATTGTGTGCCCAAACAAGAGACCTGACATCAGGAAGGGTGGTGCCACAGAAAGCCACCCCCTGCTGTTTTATTTAACTTTTAATATTTGCACTGGGGTAACTTTGCAAGGTATGAAGAAGCATTTCTAGATGGGAGTGCAAGAGACAAATGTTGTCCATTGTATATAGTCCTATCCATTAGTCATGTTCTGGCAGCACAGCCTCATGAGCACAAGGTTACCATAACCGTAGCTATGAATGGTGTTTCAAAACATGGTTCAATCTTGATTTGGTGTAAAATTGGGCTTGGATAATCCATTTAAACTGTATTAAGGCATTTTTCTTGCCATGCACAGGTGTGCAAGCTGGAGACAAATGGGCTCAGCTTGTATCATAATTTTTATTACTGGTAAAAATAAACAGGATCAAATGAGTAGGATGTACGTATATGTTCCGTCAGCTGTTAGTTTAGACAGTAAATGTGGCAGGATTGGATTCACATGGGCCACATAACACTAATTGTAATTTTTGCAAAAATACTTTATTTATTGAAAGGTATGTCCTTCCTTATTTGCTAGACTGACAATCAGATTCATTCTATAAATGTCATCAGAAGTTTTCCATGAAAATGTCACAATTACCAAATTCAGCTCTATATAATGTTGATAATAGAATATTCCTGTTCCTTAATGCATTGCACTTAACGGGTGGAACCAATCTGAATCTGACTAACCTGTTATGACCATGTAAAAGATGTTTTCAGAATGTGGTCCTTGAGCTAAGAATTTGTGTGTGCATGTAGCCCCTTTTAAATTTGAGTGGCTCAATTAAAAATAACCCAGCAGACAAGCTTTAGTCTTAAACAAAATAAAGGTTAGTTAATTACAAAGGCTACTGCTGACAGTTAATTAAATAAAAAATGATAAAGTTATCAACAAAAATACAAATACAAAGATTAAAAGCAGATAAAGATAAAAAAGATACTCAAAAATGAGATTTTGAGTCATTCTTTGTGAGATAGCATTGCGGGCCCTTTTTCCTGAAGTGAAGGGGTTGAAACTTGGGGTTTGGTTAGCAGTTGCGATGGCTTCTGCAGTCGATCAGTCATTGTTTACGTTTTTAAGGTGGACTCAGCAGATCAGTAAGTTTTGGGGAGAAAGAATAGGTTTCCTATTCCTCACCCTATCTACGGTTATGGCTTTTGCAGATTGCTTGGACTTTTTCATCAGAAACAGCAATTGATTTCTTAATACATTCCTCTTTGTCCTCCCTTGATCAAGAACCCTCTCTGAGGTTGTTTCTCAGAGTTCTTCCTCGTGTTCTGCACAATAAATGGCTGTTCGCAACCTGTCTTTATACAGTTCTAGGGCTTAAAATGGCTGCTATCATGTGATCTGGACAAAATGCCAAGCCATCTTCCAAATAAGGCAAGTGGCCATCCCAATCAGCAATCCGAAGTCCCCTTATCAACTGCAGTGTTGAAAAGGGACCAAGGAATCCAAAACCTTCAGGGAAAGACATAGGCTGGGATTTTATGTCTCCGTCACGGCGAACCCGCTGTGGGAAATTCGGTGGCCCAGACAAAAGCCCATTGAATTTTGTTTGGAACCGGAAAATCCTGGTGGTGGGCAGGGCTGGAAAATTCTGCCCATTGTTTGTTTGGGGACTCATTGAATTTCAAAAGTCTTTCCAAGCCTATGTATGTCTAATTGTAATCCACTCAGAGCCTTCTGGAATTTGACAACATTTCAGTCCAAAAAAAGGTCAGGTGACTTTTGGCAACCACCTTTAAGCTTTCTTGTTTCCATTTAAAAAGGAAGATTAGCTTTTTTTTTACCGAATCTATAGTATCACAACTATATGTTCGTGACCAGCCACAGATTAAACTCCACCAACTCCCCATACACTTTACTATTAATTAAAATTGGAACATTGGTATGATTTGGCTCTGCTGCCGCTGCTCACATTCTTGGACAACAGAAGGACTATGCAACTTACACAGGTGTGTACATTTTATAATCCACTGTAACTCCTGCTAATGCAAGGTGGCCACTGAAACAGGCCTGCATATGCACTCTAGCCCATGCATGCGTGGAAAGCAAATTCAGCAATAATCAAACAATCAGATCCACAATTCTCTATTTAGCTTGATCCAAAGTATCCTGCGATATCAAGTTAAATTTAAAATGCATTGGCAAGTGTGCTTTATAATAATGAACATATATAGTAATGTGTTAATGTTATAGTGTACATTATAAATCTGTGTGAACTATAAATATATAGAATACATATATAAATATATGGTTGGTATTGAGAACCTTGCTTTTTCTGATATATATATTAATGATATAGACCTTGGTGTGCCGGGGACAATTTCAAAGTTTTCGGATGCTACAAATCTTGGAAGCATTTTAAACTGTGAGGAGGACAGGGTAGAACTTCAGCAAAACATGGACAAGTTTGTGAAGTGGGCAGATAGCTGGCAGTTGAAGTTCAATATGGAGAAGTGTGAGGTGATCCATTTTGGTAGGAAGAACATGGAGAAACTATATAAAATAACTCAAAAGAGCTGAGGGACCTGGGTGTATATGTGCATAAGTCATTAAATGTGGCAGGACAAATAGAGAGAGCAGTTAATAAAGCATACAGTATGCTAGACTTTATTAACAGTGTGTTACGACCAGTCCCAGGCAAAGTCCCCCAATTTGTTAACTTCCCGAACAGGACCCCAATTTTGTTACGTTCCAGGGTGAGGAGGAATGAGTGGGCTCCCCTTCTTTATTCAACCCCCTCGGGTGGTCACAATAAGGTTAATTTTAAAGGGACCCCTTCCCCCTTGGATACCTTCTCCCAGTCTAAATGTATTTATTTTTTAGAAGGAGCCAATTTATCCAGGCTATTCTTTTTAGTCAAAGAAAGAGTAAATTTATTAGTTACTAAAAACCTGAAAAAAACAATAAAAATACAACACTCAGATCAGAAATTAGAAGTTAAGAGTCTAAATAACAGTTAAAAAAGATATACAAATCAGTTTTTGGCTTGTCCACGAAGCATAGGTGACGGAACAGATGATTCCAGTGGAACAGACTTTGACAGTTTTGCAGTTGGTTTGGAGGCACTTAGCTCTGCAGGATAGCTGAAGAATCTGTCCTATTTCCTTTTTGATTCTAACTTCTACTGAACCTTGACTCCTCCAGCAACAGAGAGAAAGAAAGACTTCATCTGCAACTGCAGGGGTTATTAGGCTTCACCTGTAACTGCAGGGGTGACTAGTTGGCCTTCTTCTTCTTGCTGTCACACATACACAACACATGAGCACACACTGCACTACTCTGCAGATAGCTTTTTAACATGTTTTTCCCTGTGTATTCCTGTAAGGGAAAATATCTTGCGCCCAGAGTCTGTTTCCTTTCATCTCTGACCATTTTACACATTCTGAAATATAAATAAACAGGAGTTGGCGTTCAGATGACTGCTGAGACATAGTAAACAGTCTTTGACTCCGCAACAACAGGAGATTAAAATTCAGTCTTTTGCATCTTTCCTATCTCCCTTTCAAATGTCTCTGCTTGAAGAAGACCATGAAACCTTTTTAGATGCAGCATTCCATGTTCTCTCAGGGCAGGTCTGTCAGAGGAGGGAGTGGCATAGTGGTTTTGTCACTAGACCAGTAATCCAGCAACCTAGGAGTAATGCACTGGGGACCGGGGTTTGAATCCCACCATGGTGGAATTTGAATCAAATAAAAATCTGGAATTAAAAGTCATGATCATGAAACCATTGCAGATTATCATAATTATCTGATTCACTAATGTCCAATAGGGAAGGAAATCTCCTGTCCTTACCTGGTATGACTCCAGGCCCACAGCAAAGTGGTTGACTCTCAAATGCCATCTGAACAAGGGCAATATATGTTGGCTGTGCCAGTGATGCCCACATCCCATGAATAAATAATTTTTTAAAAAGTATAATCCACATAGGAATTAGCCATCTTTTCCTCAGTGCGCTTGCTTGTATTTCTTTAAAAACGCACGCATCTTCCTTAAAAAGTTTAATATGCCCATAAGGAATTTGTGGCCGTAATTAACTTTTCATGACAAGTGGCATAGACTACAAGAGCAAGGAGGTTATGCTGAGCTTGTATAATACACTGGTTAGGCCTCAGCTGGAGCATTGTGTACAGTCCTGGGTACCACACTTTAGGAAGTATGTGAATGCATTGGAGAGAGTGCAGAAGAGGTTTACAAAAATGGTTCCAAGGAATCTTCACTTATGAAGATAGATTGGAGAAGTTGGGACTGTTTTCCTTGGACAGAGAAGGCTAAGAGGAGATTTGATAGAGGTGTTCAAAATCATGAGGGGGCTGGACAGAGTAGATAGGGTGAAACTGTTCCTGCTTATAAAAGGGTCGAGAATGAGAGGGCACAGATTTAAAGTGATTTGCAAAAGAAGCAAATGCGAAATGAGAAAAAACTTTTTCACACAGCAAGTGGTTCGGGTCTGGAATGCACTGCCTGGAAGTACGGTGGAGACGGGTTCATTCAGGGCATTCAAAAGGGAATTAGATGATTATTTAAATAGAAACAATGTGCAGGGTTACGGGGACAAGGCAGGAGATTGGCATTAAGTCATAATGTTCGTTTGTGAGTCAGTGCAGACACAATGGGCTGACTGACCTCCTTCTGCGCCGTAACAATTCTGCGATTTTGTGGAATGATCGTGAACGCAGATTCTTATACTTCCGGTATATATTTGTGTTTGGTGTGGTTTCAGTGCTTGAGCAAAGCATCATTGTTTACTTATGTGACTAAAACAAATTAAATTAACCGGGACAAAGAATGATGAATGGGAATGTTGCCTTTAAACACAAAGTTCAGATGGAGGTGTGAAAGTAATGAATATGCCTGATAAATCAAAGCTACTGGATCAAGGGGAGAAAATACAGCTGTGATTATTTGAGCAGCACCATTTTTGGTCCTGGCAGCTGCCGACTTCATCGCTTGCTATGACGTAAGGGAGTAGCAAAATCGACTACGTATGCCTAGTGTTAGTAGTGAAGACAGCATTTATAATTGACTATGGTCTGTTCCTTACCTATGTGCCTTTGTACTTAGCAAACTTTCTGCTCTGTTTGTTTTTCTGCCTTCATGAAGAGTCTGCCTTGCTATGTCATTTTATTGAAATCATTATTTGGGCTTTGTTCCCCCATCTCTTGATTTCCCTTGAATCCTGCAGGAAGAGGAGACTGAGGGAAGATAACACACCATTCAGCAGCTTTGGGTGGAATCTTCCTTTCTGGAGTCTAAGTCCAGTGGTGGCATTCTCATTGGGCAGCAGGATGGCTAGTCATGCGCAAATTTCTAGAAATGTTCAGCTCATTAATTATGCATCCATGAGGATCACAGTGAATCTCGTGATAGGACGGGCAGGAAGTCACCCACCTTGCCATTACCTCATGGGGTCGAAGGTCCTGGCTCCATATTTAAACAGCACCCAGAAGCTATTCACTCAATGCAGGCCAGGAGCTCCCCAATACTCCTCCAGACTCCTTGCAGTCACAACTCATACCTGAAGAAACTGGCAGATGTGAGCTCCCACATTCTGGGAAATATGAAGGCACCTCTGGCATTGCTTCTCACCCATTTCGAGATAAGAACATCGCTTGCAATACATCCATGGTTGGGTCAATGCTCACCATTTCAGTGGACCCTGTTTACCAGCATCTTGATCTTCTTGAGACCCTGCTGCCTCTTGTTGTTCAGGCCATTACTCTTCCTGGCCCTGTGCCAACCTGTGATGGGCCCTCCCTCTGTTCATCTGGATGAGAACCATGACCAAAGCAGGGTTACCTGCATCCTGCATTATCAACACCCCAGTGGATCTGTGAAAGAATTGAAGTGATAAATTTAGTGAACTTGTCTTTCACAGGTTTCTCTCCATCTCAAAGCCAGCAGGCAAGTATAAAGCCCTTCGCCTGGGCTCCTCCGAGACATGGCATCCCCACCCCAACTTTTCAGGTGAAGGACATCCTGGAGGGCAGAGATGGGTGTTCCTCCCATTCATACATGACCATCCATGGAGATATTGCTGTTTGACCAGGATGATGAGAGTCATGTGCAAGAAGCCTCCCTCTGACACTATTCTGCTTGCCTCCAATAGCCTCAAGACTTTATGGAGAGATCACCACCTTGGTAGCATAGAAAGACTAACCACATGAGCCCTTGCCAGCCATGTCCATTCACCCAGGAGAATGGTTGTTTAGGGTCGTGAGTTGGCTACCGTCAACCAGCTGGGCCCCTTGGAGGCATTCCACCTCCCTCCCTTCCTTGTCTATGCCTCTGACTGCAGCCGATGGCAAATGGCACAGAATGAATGGCAGCTCCACACATTACTGGGATCTCGATGCTATGAGACCCATGAGTAGGGGACAAACCTGCTGCCATGTGGGCTTCACCCGAGAGAAGAGAATACAACTAAGCATGGTTGACATCCAGTTGCTGCTTAATTATTAGAATGTTGCTATAGTCGGCCACTTGTGCTGACCATGAACTCCACTCGCCCAAAAAGACCCTCCTCCCACCTCGAGGGATCTCACTGATTGACTAATTGCAGGGTCATGTCAGATTTGAAAAATAGTGTGCATCACCTTCCAGACTTGGTCCACCACCTTCTCCCCTCCCCCTTCACCCACCAACTTCCCTCCCACCATTACCCTTGATCCACCCTTTTCCCACCATTGAACCTCCCCGTTTTACCACAGACCATGTCACAATCCACTTCCACATGCCTTCCCTCCCCTCAAAGCTGACACCGCTATCGCCCCCAGGCCAATCCTGACCCTGATTCCTTCTGTTATCTGAGCCACCTGTCTAGTCTCTCTCCTTGACCGCCCACCCCCCATGAGACCTTCAGCTACCAAACTCTCACCCTGAACCTGCCACCCTACCACATACCACTCCCCCCTCTGACTGTGACAGTTCTCTCCTATCACCTGTAGCCTGAGTTCACAAGCCCCCCAGGACCCCACCGTCAACACAACTGACCTCACCCTCTAAGTCGCTCTCTCCCTTCACTTCCCCAGACACTTTATCCCCTATCCTTCTCAGGACATTCTTCTCACCCACTTTCCCTGCTTGGCCTGCCTCCCATGTCCAGCCTTGTTGCAGCTTTTGCTACCAGCACTCAATATGAATGAAGTTATGTGAGGCCCCCAAGAAGACATAGTCCACATCCACTGATCTCAGAGTCATGAAAGAGGTGAAGCCCGCAGGTGCGCACCACTTATATACAGTCGTAAAAAAGAACTTTCTAAACTCTCACTGGCAGGGAACCTAATTTGGAGGGCGAACTTAATTCCGGCAAAGTGGTCTTTTTATGAGCATGCATGAGATGCTAATACATGCAAATGGGACTCCCGACATTCTTTGTCAGGAAACTCATCCTGCCTTGAAAGGGAGAACAAAATTCCAACAGTTTATTCTGCTGTTGGGAAACAGATTTTTTGCCTCCTGCCAAATTAAGTGCCCCTGGCTGCCACAATTCCTGCGGCTGACGGGAGTGGAAAATTCCACCCTTGGAGCTGAGCAGGTGCTTAATAGTACACAGTTGAAAAGAAGAAAGCAGAATAAGGATGGAATTTATAAAATTAACGCACAAGAAGCCTAGTCAATATTCTTTGTGCAATGTCTTCAATGACCACATGGAGGCATGATCGCATTCTTTGTTAAATCCAAAGTTTCATAAGCTAAAAGGTGAAAAGTCCTTGATGCCTCATTTGTATTTCGTTACTTTCCTTAAATAAATGCAGTGATATTTAAGAAAGAGACTCTGATTTTTTTTTTATTTTCTTATTTTTTGAGCAGCTTTTCTTTCCTTTCAGATAAATATTTAGTAGAAGAGTTCCAATGTGAAGAGCAGGAGAGAATCATTTCAGTTAAGAGGTGGGAACCAGCCTAGCTCCACTGACTTCAGGCAAAAGAATCACATTTTACCACATTGTTTCCTCTAGTCAGTAGATACTGTTAAACTTTTGGCATCATGTTAAACTAAAAAGTGCAGCTTCTGACCCATTCTGAAACAAATGCCACTGAATTAAATACCCGCTAATGCACACATTAGATGCCTGTGTACTGACATCAGTGGAGTGAGATTGCTCTTTTTCCTCCTCTTCAAATGTCTATTTGCTAGGGTCTGTAGGAGGGTCCTTTGATTAGGGGATTTTCTATTCAAAAAAGATGGTTATTTAGATCCATTATTGTTATTCAGACTGTTAAAGTTGTCACTGCAATAGACTTGGTGCTCTGATGAATTAGATATTAGCAGAATTTTTCAGCTAGTGTGAAGGGGCGGGCCCAACGCACCGACGCATTAAATGACACGCGATGACGCTGGGCATGCGTCCCGATGTCACTGTGCGCCATTGCGATATTTCGTTTGGTGGGCGTGTGCCAGAGCCAGCTGCACAGCCATCAAAATGTAAACAGCTTATTAAGGCCATTAAGAAATTAATTGAACCACCTGTGAACACTGACCGGTTGGCGGGCAGGTGAAAAGCCCAAGTGGCCTTCATCTTTTTAAGGAAACCTCATCCATGAATGGGATGAGGTTTTCTAAAGCTTTTATTAAATAAACAAACAAAATTTCATAAATATAAAAACATGTCCCAACTCATGTGACACAGTCACATGAAGGGATATGTTAAAATAATTTTTTACACCTTTTAATTAATAATTTTAATTTCGATTCAATCTCCCTGAGGCAGCTCCGTGCCTCAGGGAGATTGAAGCGCTCTTTCATGCGCATGCCCTTAATTGGCCTGCTCGCGTAAAATGGTGACGCAGAGCTGATCGCAGGTGGTGATTGCAGGCGCCTGCCCCCGCCTGCTCCTGCCAAGCCCGCCCGCCATATGAAAAATTCTGCCCATTGTTTTATTCCTGGGATGTAGTTTTGAACACAGCCCAGTCTAATTGTCTAATGGTTGCAAATCCCTTTTGTCTGCTGGCTGTATAAGTGTTTTGGGGGCATTTTAATGCAAGCCCTAATAGGTATATTCTTAAAGTGGGTAGAAAGTAGCTATAAACTAGTATCCTCACTTAGACAGGTGAGAAGGCTTGGTGTCACAAGTGGAAAATGTTATAGTAGTGCAATATTTGTTCTGAGAAAGGGTTTAGATGCATTTTAATGGACAAATAACAAGACATATACTCTGTGTCTAATCATATTTTAGATGAGTTTGAAGTGCTTGTTCCAGATCCTCAGTAAGTGAAATCAAAAATATGTCAATATTCACCTTACTTCCACCACTGCTGAAAACCTTTGTCACATTATTGCCACACCCAGGCTCATCACCAACCACTCCTCCATGTCCTCCTTACACAGGCCACAAGGGGTATATGTTCAACTTGTTTTCCAGGTGTATAACTGGCATTGCTGACCAACAGGTATGAAAGTCTTGCAGTTTTTATAACAGGCAGCCAATCCATATTGGCAGCTTTACACCCAGGCAGCAAGTTCGAACTCTTTGTACAGCAGTCAAAACTTTGCCACTTGCATTGTCTTGCACGAAGAAAATTATTCTGTATTAACATCATTTACTTTGATGAGAAAAAGTACACAGGTGAAAAATTCATTCATAATTTCATTTCTTTTTTATGTTTTCCAATTTGCTTGTTTATCATGTTATTTTTTTCTGCTGTATAAAACATTTCCTCCCACAAACATTATTCTGTGGCTAAGAGAGTGAGTGGATCATTTGCTCTCAGGTCTCAGATCTCTGCCATGGGCATTCTAAAATTACTAACTGTGAAGTTCAGGATGATGGTCTGAGATCACTTGTTGTGACTGAGTATCTGACTGCTGCTTGGTGCCTCTCAAACGATCAAGGTAAGCCTGACAAATATTAGGTTCAGAGTTAAGGATTCAATAGCATAGCTCACCTTTGTTATTTAATATGTGATACAGCAACTCACTGTATCACCAGAAGATACATTAGTAATTATTTTCCATTAAAGAGGTAGATTATCAGGAATATGTGGATATTGTATCAACATGATTGACATTTGCCTATGCCTCTCCCTTCTCGACTATTCTCAGAAACCGAGGGCTAAAGGGTAGAGGTCAGTGACATCGGTACACAAATAGTATTGTCCTAACTGATCCCTTAGGAAAACACTTGATATTTTTAAAATGAGACTAAGTTTGCAATTTTAGTTCAACCTGTACAATAAAAGGATTATAAAGCTCTGCAGGTTTCATTTAACCCTTTGTAATTTTAAAGATTCATTTCTGAACTTCACCATAGGTTTAATCCAAATATGGAGGCAAGAGCTGACTTCAGAAGGAAAGATGGGAGTAGCTGCCCCTTGACATCAATGCAGCATTTGATCTAGTGTGGCAACAAAGAGGCTCTAGTAAAATTGACGTCAATGGGGAAAACAGCAGGACCTGGACAACTTCCAGGCTTGGGCTGACAAGTAGTAGGTAACATTTGTGACTAATAAATGCCAGGTAATGGGCAGCTGCAACAAAACCCAATTCACTCCCATGAACATCAGGCACTACCATCACCAAGAACCCCATCATCAACATGCTTGGGTCAAGAGGTTGAACTGATCCAGTCATTTTAACACCAATATTAAAAAAACAGAGACTGGATGTCCTGCAATGAATGGTTCACCCCTTGACCTCACAAAGCCTCTCCATCAGAATAGTGATGGAATACTCACCGCTCATTTAAATGATTGCAGCTGTAAGGCAACAGCATTCATGAAACTCAACATCATTCAGAACAGAAAAGTTCTCTTAATTGGTGCCCCGGCCATTGAACTCAAATATCACCAGTGCACTATAGCTGTTATAGAGTCATAGAGACATAACAGCACAGAAGGAGGCCATCCTGCTCATCTTTTGAATGAGCTATCTACCAAACAAAATTGTAGCAAATCATCATACCTAATTTAACATCACCTTCCAGTTTTACATGAGCAGCATGATCATAAGAACACTGTCACTTCCAAATCCCCATTTAAATCATATGTCATTCTAAATCTAGATTACCATCATTCCTTCATGATCATTAGGTCAGAATCCTGAATTATATCGAACACTATCATAGAAACAATTTCACCACAAGAACTAGAGTGGTTCAGGGAGAAATCTCACCACCACAGCCTACATAGGAATAAATACAAGAAGACAGCCCAGCAAATGCAGGCCAGTCAGTTTAACCTTGGTGGTGGGAAAGCTTTCAGAAACTATGGCCAGATTCTTTGGGTCGGCATAAGGGGGCAGGTCCCGCTCGCCAACACGTAAAATGATGCGTGGTGAAGTCAGGCGTGCATCCCGAATTCACCACGCATCATTCAGATCTTCAGTTCAGCAGGCGCGCAACAGAGTCGGCTGCTCTCCCGCTGAACTGTCAAAGGCCTATTAAAAACTAATTAAAGTAATTAATGGAACTGTCCGTCCAACCTTAAGGGCAGGCAAAGAGCCCAGGCAGCCTTCGCATTTATCATGAAACATCATCCACGGGTGGATTTATAATTCAAATAAAATTTTTTATTAAAATTCATTGACATGTCCCAGCTCATGTGACACTCACATGAGGGGACATGTCTGAAAATGTTTTTTTCCTCTCTTTATTTAAATTTTTCAAAATGTAATTAAGCTTCCTGAGGCAGCTCTATGCTGCTGGGAGATTTCTGTGTTGTTTCGCGCTAGGAGGGCCTTAATTGGCCCACCCACATAAAATGGCGGCGTGCAGACGATTGCGGGTGCGCCCGCCCATACCCACTTCCGCTTAGCTCCCCCCCCACCCATGGGGAGAAAATTCTCCCCTATGACTCAAGACAAAATAATCACTTTGGGAAATGTGGGTTAATTAAGGAAAGCCAGCACAGATTTGTTAAGGGCAAATTGTGTTCAATTAACTTGCTTAAGTTTTTTGATGAGGTAGTGGAGAGGATTGATGAGGGTGATGCCATTGGTGTGGAGCACATTGCAAAAGGTATTCGACAAATTGCTGCATAACAGACTTGTGAGCAAAGTTCCAGCTCATGGAATGAAAGGGACAGTAGCAACATGGATACAAAATTGGCAGAGAGTAGTGGTGTGCAATTGTTTTTGAACTGGTGTAAAGTTTTTAAGTAGAGTTCCCCAGGGTTGGTGTTAGGACCCCTGCTCTTCCTGATATACATTAATGTCAATTACAAAAAACAACTTTCTTTCTCACTGATAATAGAGGACAGGCCTCAGAGTTTCCGCGCATGTTGGGACTGGGAGCATGCTGTGCATGTGCATTCCAGCATTTTAAATTCTATGGGCAGAGGACTATGATCCCTAGCAGGCTATGAGTTTCAAAACTGTGCGGCAGTATCTCTAGCCGTGCGTGTTCTCTTCCAGGTTTCTCTTCCGGCTGCTAAAAGGCTCAGCCATCTTGACACCAGTGCACCTATGAAAAAGGGAAAATGGCACAAAAACCTGGGTCATGTTACTACAGTGGAGCATGTTTGCAGAGAAGAGTACCAGGCAGGGGACAGGGAGAGTGGACAGGGAGACGTCCCAAAGGGAGAGTGGTCAGGAGAAGGTCCAAAATAAGAAGAAAGAGGAGTGGAGAAAGAAGCTCCAAGCTGAAAAAGGAATTCTCAGATTATTAAGTGGTGAGAGCTCAGGAGAAGCCCTGGTGATTGAAAAGGGCTTGGGAGAAGCCCTGAAGATCCAAGAAGGCAGCAGAGGTTTGGTGTCTCCATGCTGTGGATCATTGAGATGAACATAATCCTTTGCAACAGTAGTCTGTTTGGCATGGCCAAAGAGCTGAAGTTGTGTTTGTGAGTTGGTGCTTGAATGCATGCTTGGGAATCCAGGCAATGGAGTCTTGGGAGACAAGACTGAAGGTGGGATGTCATTGATGCCATCCGAGTTGGAGTGACATTTGGAGAGAATTCCAAGATTAGATTTTCATAGATGAAGACTGTAATCCCTCGTGAGAGGGAATGAGTTTGGTTGATTCACAGCGTTACTGATGTGGGTTGTTGAGAAATTCATGGAAACTGTCTTGGTTGCATCTGGCATTTATTGTGCAGTGTGGTGTGTTCAACCACAGTTTGTCTGCTAACTCAGATGTACCTCAAATTACCTATTCATTTTTTTTTGTTCATTTGCGGAATGTGGGCATTGCTGGCTAGGTCACCATTTATTGCTCATTCTAATTGCCCTTATGAAGGTGGTGGTGAGCTGCCTTCTTGAGCCACTGCAGTCTCTGTGGTGTAAGTACACCCACAGTACTGTTCAGAGGGGAGTTCCAAGATTTTGACCCAGCAACAGTGAAGGAACGGCCAAGTCAGGATGGTGAGTAACTTGGAGGGGACTTGCTTGTGTCTGCTGCCCTTGTCCTTCTAGATGTTCATGGTGGTGGGTTTGGCAGGTACTGTCTAAGGACCCTTGGTGAGTTTCTTCAGTGCATCTTGTAGATGGTACACGCTGTTGCTACTGTTCATCGGTGGTGGAGGGGGTATGTTGGACGGGGTGCCAATCAAATAGGCTGCTTTGTCCTGGATGGTGTTAAGCTTCTTAAGTGTTGTGGGAGCTGCACTCATCCAGGCAAGTGGAAAGTATTCCATCACATTCCTGACTTGTGCCTTGCAGATGGTGAACAGTCTTTGAGGAGTCGGGAGATGAGTCATTTGCTGCAGATTCCTAGCCTCTGACCTGTCCTTGTAGCCACAATGTTTATATGGCTAGTCCAGTTCAATTCCTGGTCAATGGTGACTCCCAGGATGTTAATAGTAGGGTTTCAGTGATGATAATGCCATTGAATGTCAAGGGGTGATGGTTGGATTCTCTCTTGTTGGAGATGGTCATTGCCTGGCACTTGTGTAGCGCGAATGTTATTGCCACTTGTCAGGCCAAGCCTGGGTATTGTCCAGGGCTCCCTACATATAGACATGAACTGCTTCAGTATCTGAGGGGTCACGAATGGTGCTGAACATTGTGCAATCATCAGCGAACATCCCCACTTCTGACCTTATGATGGAAGGAAAGTCATTGATGAAACAGCTGAAGATGGTTGGGCCTAGGAGAGTAACCTGAGGAACTCCTGCAGTGATGTCCTGGAACTGAGAAGACTGATCTCCAACAACCTCAACCAAGTTCCTTTCTGCTAGGTATGACTCCAACCAGCGGGGAGTTTTCCCCCGATGACAATTGACTCCAGTCTTGCTAGGTCTCCTTGATGCCACACTCAGTCAAATGCCTTGATGCCAAGGGCAGTCACTCTCACCTCACCTTTGGAATTCAGCTCTTTTGTCCATGTTTGAACCAAGGCTGTAATGAGATCGGGAGCTGAGTGCTTTTGGTGGAACCCAAACTGGGCGTCAGTGAGTAGGTTATTGCTAAGCAAGTGCTGATTGATAGCACTGTTGATGACCCTTGACAAAGGCATTAAAGAGGGTGTCAAAATAGTTCATAAGAATAATTCCAGGTATGAGGAACTTCAGTTACGTAGGTGGATTGGAGAAGGTGCGGCTGTTAACCTTGGAAAAGAGAAAGTTGAGAGGAGATTTGGTAGAAATATTCAAAATCATAATGGTTCTGTACAGAGAGGTTCTGTACAGGGAGAAACTGTTCCTATTGGTGGAAGGATCATGAAGAAGTGGACACAGATTTAAAGTAATTGGCAAAAGAAGCAATGGCGAGATGAGGAAATCTTTTTTTAACACAGCAAGTGGTTGGGATCGGGAATGCACTGCCTGAGAGTGTAGTGGAGGCAGATTCAATCATCACAGTCAAAAGGGAATTGGATCATTATCTGAAAGGGAAATGTTGCAGGCTGTGGTGACAAGGCAGGGCAGTGGCACTTGATTAATTGCGCTTGTGGAGAGCCAGCACAGACACAATGAGCCAAATAACTTCCTCTGCGCTGTAACCATTCTGTTTCTTTGACATCTCGTTGGACATCAACCACTAAAAACACACTTGAACAGTTTGTAATGATCACCGGTACAAGAAAGTACGATTACAGCCTTGAAATCACTCCAATTTGTTTGTTACTTTGTACCATAAATTTCAAATGTGCAATTTTATTCTCCTATAAATTGAGCCTGTTTTTTGTCAATAGCCAAAGCGGTCAGTGTTATTGGTGTATGATGATGCTCTTATCAAAAGATTAATGATTTTGATTTAACAATTGAATATCTATTCAATAATTATCAAAAAATTATAAATTAGGAAAAAAGGACTTGCAATTATCTAACACCTTTCATGACCTCAGGGCATCCTAACGTGCTTTACAGCCAGCAAAGTACTTTTGAAATGTAGTCACTGTTCTAATGTAGGAAATACAACAGCCAATTTGTGCATTGCAAGCTCCCACAAGCAGCAATGTGATAACGGCAAGATTTTGTGATATTGATCAAGGGGAAAATATTGGCCAAGACGCCAGGGATAAGCCCCCTGCTCTTTTTCAAAATTGTACCAAGAGATCTTTCACATCCTCCTGAAAAGACAGAGAGAGCTACAAGTTAACATTTCATCCAAAAGAGAGTGTGCTCCAGCAATGCAGCACTGAATTTTGAGTCTAGATTTTTGTGCTCAAGTGTGAATGGGACTTTAACTCACAGCCTTCTGACTTAGATGAGAGATTGCTACCAGCTGAGCCAGGGCTAACAGTAAATATATAATAAAATGACTGTGGCCAGTATATATATCACTGATTTTTAGTTATCATGTTTCAATTAAGGAAGAGTTAATAATGTAGAATATTTACATTTGTGTTTTCTCAGATATTTTGTGGAGATAAATGTACATTAAAAATAAAACTATATCATATCAAATCCATATTGATTCTACACAGGGCCCCTGCCAGGAGGAAATGCAACGAGCCATTGAAAGGATAATTGTGATTCAACAGCATGCTAACGAAGAGCTTTACAGGTTTCACATCCCAAACTGTGATAAGAGAGGATTCTATAACCTGAAACAGGTATGTGGATTTTTGCTGTTAAAATGATAGTGAGGGATATAGAATTCCAAAAACAAGAGTAGGTCATTCAACCCTTAAGTTTGCACAGTAAATTAGATAATGGTTCTTTTGTTGTGTGGTAGGGGTTTAGGTAGGGTTTTGGGGATTGGCTAGTCTCCCAAAAATATGCTGCTCAGGTCTGCAGTCTCTTTAACAATAATTGTTTACTTACGGCAAGTATTTACACATTTGGACCTCCACATGAGTTCAGAGCTTCTGCTCTCTTCAAGATCCCTCTTACTATTCAGTCAAACGATGTGACATCATAATTATATCAGCATCATGTATGCTTCTGATGTTAACCCTTTACTCTGGCATATGACATCATGGCACATTTACTCCTTCCATGCCTTCTAAAGTGTTAGACATTGTTTGCTGGAAAATTTCTGTAGTGCTCGTGATTCCAAAGGGCAATTTATTGAAACAATAACGACTTAATGGTGTTATAAATGTGGTCAATAATCTGGATTCTTTGTCCAGAGGCAACTGCCAAAATCCACTGTTCACATTCAATTTGGTAAATATAATATACCTGACCAGTTTGGCAAGGCTCTCATCCACTGAGGCCATCAGGTGGATCTCAGGCTCCACTGATTTGTTTACTTGAGTTAAATCCACTCAGATTCCTATAGATTAATTTGGTTTTCAGACTGTAACCTTTCCTGAAAAACATTTTGTTGGCATGGTGACCAGTGAGGTAACCCCTTGCTGCTGCATCTTTTCAATTTCACCCTTTGCTTTGTCCAAGAATGGATGAGGGACTTTCCTTGGTGTAAAGAGGCAAATTAGTTTAGGATGATATGGTACTCAGTCTTTAATTTCCCTAGCCCTGTAACCAATTTTAGGAATTCATTTTGGAATGTAGTGCTGTAATTTTCATCAGCAACTTTGTCGACCTTACAAATTAATTTCAGTTTTAGGCATGCCTTTCTGCTTAGTAGAGAGCATTCTTGACTTTGAATGACATAGGGAGGTTTGAGCATTTCTCAATCTTTATATTTCAGCTTTGCCATGAGTTGGCATGAGTCGGTACCCCAGGACCTTGTAATTTGATAGATGAGGGTTGCAATGTAACCTGCTTGAACCATTTAACATCACCTGATAAATTAGAAACCCCTGCTCTTGTATCTTACTTAAACTCTGTTGGATGTTCATCCAATTCAAATTTAACACTCCAGCACTCATTTTCAGGGTCATTTATCTCCTCTAAGACGGTTAATTCCTGTTCTTGCCATTCTTCCACTTGTGTGGTTCGGTTTTAAAATTTTCCCCCTCCTTTTACAGGTTGTCAGTGTTTTCGAGCAACAAACAGTTTTGAAGTGGCCCATTTTTCAACAGTTATGACACTCTGACACCCCCCCTGCTCCACCCCCCTGGACATTCTTCCCATTTTTGTGGTTTGTTCCTGCCACACCAGAGACAATTCAAACTGGTGGTTGGCACGCTTTCCCCTATTTTCTCAGGCTTAAGCTATGGTGTGCTTACATTTTACAGCCTACAAATTGATTGGTCTCACTTGATCTCCTCCATGAGACCACTGCTTCCCCTCGAATGAACACCCAAATCGGTTTCCTAAGTTCCATTTGTTTTGTGATCTGATTTCACCAGCTTTAAATCCTCTCTTGTCTGTAAAAAATCTAATTATGCTTCATTTAGGACCTTGACTACAATTTATTGCAAATCAGCTCGCCTTTTAAATTCCATAAGCATAGTCCTCTGCCAGCCTATAGAGATTGTTGATGAATGAATCCAAGCTTTTGCCTGGCCTTTGCTTTCTTCTATTTAATTTAGCCCTCTTGATTATTAAATTCCAATACACCCTAAAATAAGAGTCAAAGGCATGCAAGACTTCATAAGAAGTTGAAGTTTCATTAACACCCTGTCATGCTATCATGTTATCAGCGATAGATCCTACAGCATAAATTAGAGTACTGACATGATCTTTTTGGTCTTTTTAATGTAATCCTGAAGCAGTTCTATACCTTGTGAACTTTTTTCTCCAGTTGTCCCAGTTGTGGGCGTTCTGCACTCTGAAATGGTTCTGGGAGTGGTAGTGTGGATTCCATGCTTCTGCTGAGCCCTGGAATTGTTCCTGTTTCTGTGCTGCTGCTTGCTGCTTCAGGCCTGTGTTCACTGCTATCTGATCTCTAGATCTATGTTACAGCTTGCATCTGCTGCTCTCGCAATGTTCTGTTCTCTTGGTGAGTCTTCTAATTTTTTTTTCTTTTATTCTTCCTTCGAGGATCTCTTCCCTTGCCATCCCTGTAGCTTATTTCAATTTTTGTTGAGTTTTTTAATCACTGCTATCATGTTTCATTATGTGATAGGGGTTTGGACAGAGTTTTAGGGATTGTCTAGTCCCTCAAAATGGTCGAGTCCATAATCTCCTTACACATAACTGTTTATTTACAGCAAGTATTTACAGATTTGGGCCCCTACACAAAATTAGAACTCCTCCTGTTCCAGATCTCTCTTACTTCTCAGTCATGTGATCTGACAGCACTAATACATCAGTATCATGTATGTTTCTTATGTTAACCCTTACAATGGTAGATCAAAAGCACAACTCTGATCACATTCCTTGGATCCATACCTCTTAATACTCTTGCCTAACAAAATGCTATCAATTTCAATTTTGAAATATTCAATTGATGTAAGCTCAACAGCTTTTTTGGGGAGCGGGTTCCAGATTTGCATTACCATTTGTGAAAAGTGCTTTCTGGCTAACCTGTGAAAACCCTAGCTTAACAATTGTGTCCCCTTGTTCTGGGCTCCCTTACCAGAAGAAATATCGACTCCTGTCTTGGAGTAATTACAAAGCAGAGTTTGAGGTAGAGAGACCTGTCTGTTGAACAATCTGCATATGCTGTTTAGATTTAATATATTCTGGAACAGGCTTGTTTACGAAGTGCAAAAAAAAACCCTTCCAGTCTCATCATCCTATTGATCTCGTTGAAGTGTACAAAATTCTCCTAGGGTTCGACAGGGTATGAACATATGAACTTAAGGAATAGGAACAGAAGTAGACCATTTGATGCCTTGAGCCTGCTATGCCATTCAATAAGATCATGGCTGATCTGTTTCTATTCTGAGTTCCACATTCCCATTTATCCCCAAGAACCTTTGATTCCCTTGCCTAACACGAATCTATCTAACCCTGCCTTAAAAATACTCAATGACCCTGCTTCCACCATCTTCTAAGGGAAAGAGTTCCAAAGTCGCACAACCCTCTGAGAGAAAAAAAATCTCCTCATCTCTGTCCTATAAGGGTGACACCTAATTTTAAAATAGTGGCTCCTAGTTCTGGGCTCACCCGGCAGAGGCAACCTGTCCACCTTGTCAAGACCATTCAGGAAGTCACCCCTCACTCTTCCGAACTCCAGCACTCTTCTGAACAAGCACAGCCTATCCAACCTTTCCTCATAAGACAACTTGCTCATTCCAGGTATCAATCTAGTAAACCTCCTTTGAACCACCTCCAACACATTTTCATCTTTCCTAAAATAAGGAGAGCAAAACTGCACACAGTATTCGAGATGTGGTCTTACCATTGCCCAGTATAACTGAAGCATTACTTTTATGTTCAATTCCTTTCATAATAAGGGATAGCATTCCACTAGCTGTCGTGATTATGTGCTGTACCTGCATACTAACTTTTTGTGACTCATACATGAGGGCCCCTAGATCCCTCTGCACCTCGGAGTTCTGCAGTCATTCTCTGTTTAAGTAATACTCTGCTTTATTATTCTTCCTACCAAAGTGAACAATTTCACATTTTCCCACATTATACACCATCTGCCAAATTTTTGCCCACTTACTCAACTTATCTATGTGCATCTGCATACTCCTTACATAAAAGCAAAGTACTGTGAATGCTGGAAATCTGAAATAAAAACAGAAAATTCTGGAAAAGTTCAATTGGTCTGACAGCATCTGTGGAGAGAGAAACAGAGTTAATGTTTCAAGTACATACTACTCTTCTTCAGAGCAAAAGGTCCAACTCTGAAGGAGAGATTTTCCAGCATTTTCTGTTTTTATTGCAAACTCCTTGGGCAGAATTTTGCCCTTGATGGACAGACGGGCCTCACCGACTCAGCAGCAGGCGGGCAGCCGATCGCCGCCACCGAAATGGGCCCCGCTGCCATTTTAAGTGGGCGGGCCGCCCAACGGGAAGTGCTATGCACTTCCTGTGTGACCTGGGGTTGGGGGGGGATTCCCCAACTGTCAAAGTGTGCTCTTCCGTGCATGCGCATGAAAGAGCGCACATCGCCCTGAGACTAAGTGCTGCCTCGGGGAGATCGCTGACAGCGTTTGAAAGTTTAAAGATAGAAAAATAAAAATATTATTAACATGTCCCCCTCATGTCACATGAGATGGGACATGTTAATAAATATCACAAAAACTTTAATAAAATTTTTTAAAAACCGACATGAAACCTCATCCCGCCGGTGGATGAGGCTTCATGTTTTTTCAGAAGCCTGCTGGGGCTCCTGGCCTGCCCGCCAACCTTAAGGTTGGACCGGCAGGGCCTTTAATTGATTTAACTACCCTGCCAATGACCTTAATTGGCCATTGACAGGTCAGCAGGCAGGCAGCAGACTTCGCTGTCCCCTCGCCTTCCTGAATATTTAAATGGTGTGGGCGAGCAGGCCCCGCCCCCAGCTCATCGACAGAAAGATTCTGCCCCTTATGTCTTCTTCACAACATACTTTCCTACCTAGACCCTAGTTGAAGGGTCTAGAACCAGGGGACATAGTCTCAGAATAAGAGGTCGGCCATTTCGGACCAGGAAAAGGAGGAATTTCTTCAGTCAGGGGATGATAAATGTTTGGAATTGTCTACCTCAAAGTATGAGTATGTTCAAAACAGAGGTCGATAGGTTTCTAGATACCAATGACATCAAGGAATATGGGCATAATGTGCATTGAGGTAGAAGATCAGCTATGATCATGATCTAATTAAATGGTGATGCAAACTCAGGGGGCCAGATGGCCTTCTCCTGCTCCTATGTTCCTATGTCCTTTGGCACACCAACATGTACTTACTAAATTTTTTTTTATAGCTGGTTTCAGTTCCTCTAGTGGCATCCTATTGTTATTTCCTGCAAACATGCTTGCCTAAATCTTCTCTTCTTTTAGTTGCAAGTCAAGTATTCTGGGAAAAGAAAGGCTAGCAGCTGGGGAAGGACCCAATTCCACTGGGTTCCTGCCTCATCCTTAGTTCCACAGTAATTTCCAATGGAGAAGGTGTGGGCAGGTGTCTTGTTCTCCTGGTTCCCCATTCCAAGGGAAGTTTTGGAGCATATCTTGGGGACACCAGGCTCTTCCAGATATTTGTGCAGTACATTATTCTACATAAATTTCAACTATCATTGTTAGCCCACTTCCATGAATTGTGCAGTTCATTTTGCATCTTCTAAGAGTGCTCACAGGTACCCTTATCCTTCCAGCAGAGTGCATAGACCTAGGATAACATGTTGCAATTGTCTGAGAAATAGCTCATAATGAAGCTATGCTTCTGTAAGGAGGTTGTCACAGAATCATGTCATGTCATGCAGCAAGACTGGCAACAAATTTACACAACTAATGCACTGCTTGTTCAAACCAAGATTACAGCAGTCCTAAAATTCCTCTTTCCGGACTACTGCAAGAGATTTCAGTAATATCAGTCAGCCCCCTGTTCTTGCATCCATTAATGTACAACGGGTAACCACCAGGATCTGATCATGAAGGTTTCTACCTACGATACTGGCAGCTGCCATGATGGGGAGATTCTTCACCTTTTGCACTCTTCACACAGAAGGTGAGAGGCTGACAGCCTGGGGATTGCATTGTATTCAAATTCATGATTAAACTAAAGCCCTGCCTGAGAGGTCCTCTAGTGATGCTTCCACTGGTGGACTGTTCTGATGGCTTCCTGCAATACAGCCTGCATAAGGGTCTCAATATATACCTTCCACCATCACCAACCCGCTAACTTCCCCATCCCCCATTACACGACAAATGATGAGCTGGGATGAAGTTAAAAATGAAAAGAATCGGGGATGTAACCCCAGCCTGTTACAGAGACACCCGTTGCTGGTTTTATGGAGCCAGGTGGTCATACGATGTGGAAACTAAGAGCACTTCATTAACATACTTGCAACAGAGTGCAACTGGAAGCCTGGTTTAATTTTTACAATTGCTGCACATGGCCTGGAAACCAGGCAGTGAAAGGGAAGCAGGAGCTGTCAGCTCCACAAGAAAATGTCTTTTATAGTGCTTCTTCGGCCTCCTTCCTGCAGAGTGTGGCCAATCCCACCCTCCCCTTCAAACCCAGATTTTTTTTTGTATTCGCACGTTTATTGCCCATTTTGTAGTTTACCACAAAGTAACATTTGTGAACATATGAAGTAACATTTTACAAACAGCAAAAAATAACTTCAATATAATTGTAAACATGTTTTCAGTGTATTTCAAATTATAGCATATTTTATTCAGTTTGCCAAACATGTACAAGGGATGTTGCGCTGAAAATAGTGAATGTCTTGATACAATGAACTGAGACTGATTTGCAATGTTTTCCTCTACATCCTGAATATTTTACATGGAATCTGGTAATTTGTTTTTCTTTCCTCCAGTGACTGGAGACAAACGTGAAGTGTGTTGTGACAGTTCATTTATCAATTGGCTGGAATCCCTAGCATAAAATATCTGCTTCTGAATCAGTACCACTGACTCTCCTGAAAGAAATCAGTGTTACGGCTCTCCCAGTGTGGAGCTTTCTTCACTGGGAGGACTGGAAATAATGCAAGCGTGACCCTTGATTTTTCATCTGTAGGATTTTTCAGCATTGCCTTCCTGGCACTCAGAGTGCAGAATGGAAACTTTAACCTGTTCGACAATGGCATTTCAAATGTAGTTCATGAACTATACATGTCGGTCTTCTTGGGAGTATTAACATGCCATCTAGTGGAATATTGAGGGTGCGGGCCAATAAATTAAAAAGAGCCTTTAGAAATTACATCACAGAAGACAATCTTGACGGTTTACCTCTGAAAGCACTCACGCTTCTGAATCCGAAAGTTTTGGGTCCAAGACCCACTTCAGGGACTTCAGCACTTAACCTAGCTTCAAGATGAAAAAGTGCTGCATTATTGGAAGGACTCGCTTTTAATTGAGACATAAGGTACATGACTGGTTACTCTGCTTTTGGTTGTGTTGAGTGAGAGACTAACATTGACTACGACTAAAGAACTCCCTTGTTCTTCAAATAGTGTCATAGGGTCTTTACAGCCACCTAAACAAGCAGACATTGCTTCAGTTTAATGTCTCACGTAAAAGGTAGCATCTCCAACCATTTATCTCCCTATCAGTATTACATCGAAGAGTCAGCCTGAATTAGGCCCAAAAAACCTAAATGTGCCTTGACAAGCTTCTGACACAAGACCTGCATATCTGTATCTCTATATCTGTCTGTCACTGTTAAGAATCTTATCTTTAGGGTATACTTTCATTGTATATTTTTTTAACCACAATGTACTATTTCACATTTTTCTGCAGCTACCACTTGGACAGCCTCTGTACTCTATTCTTCCTCATACTTTATCATCCCTTAATGATTTGCAAAAGAAGCAAATGTGATGTGAGAAAAAACTTATTCACACAGCGAGTGGTTCAGGTCTGGAATGCACTGCCTGGAAGTGTGGTAAAGGCAGGTTCAACTGAGGCACTATTCTCCTCTATTCTTCCTCATACTTTGTCATCCCCTAATTTGGTACTGTCAGTATAGGAATTACTGGTAACTGTTTATCAGGCATGAACAGATATCTCAAACAGCCTTTAGGCCTACGAAGGGCCAATGCCTGTTCAAGGACCCCAGTCACAAGCCGATCACCACTTGAGTGGGATAGGTGTTGGGCCTACTCCACTCAGGAGTCTGCAGTGGTCCCCAACCACTTTTCCTTTCTTTCTCAAAAAACACCATCCTATGGAGCCATAGGTGGTGGTGCTTTTCTGACTCCACAGGAAATGCAATGGCCCCTCCCCCACCCCCCACCCCACCCAGGCCTCACCACACACCTCCAGGCCACAACTTACCTGAAGGTCACTGCTGGTCAGACATGATCACAGAATCACAGAATTGTTACAATGCAGAAAGAGGCCATTCGGCCCATCGTGTCTGCACCTGGTCTCCGATTGACCATTATGACTTAGTGCCATTCTCCTTGCCTTTTCCTTGTAACCCTGCACATTGTTTCCATTTAAATAATCATCTAATGCCCTCTTGACTGCCTTAATTGAACCTGCCTCCACCACACTTCCAAGCAGTGCATTCCAAACCTGAACCACTCGCTGTATGAAAAAGTTTTTTCTGACATCATATTTGCTTCCCTAGCAAATCATTTTAAATCTGTGCCCTCTTGTTCTCAATGCTTTCACAAGCGGGAACCGTTTCTCCCCATCTACTCTATCCAGCCCCCTCATGATTTTGAACACCTCTATCAAATCTCTGTACCTGCCGCTCACTCTCAGTATACAAATCAGGCACAAGGACTAATTTATGTTATTCTCTGCAGAATATTGCAAAAGCCATAAATAAGATGCAGTGATATTCCACATCTGATTGTTCAGTATGCTTTCCTTTTGAACAAGACTGCACACCATCAGTACTAAACCCAGATCATGTGGTTTTGCATGATTACTTTGTGAGGCTACATTGGGAAAAGTTTATTTCTGCGCATTACATGTTTTTTATAAACAGTTTACCTGTTGTTTTCAAAAAGGACAATAAATATTCTGCACTTGTGTTTTCAAAGTGTGAATCGTCACTGGACGGACAGCGTGGAAGGTGTTGGTGTGTTTTTCGCTGGAATGGAAAGAGAATCCCTGGCTCCCATGAAGTGAGAGGTGATCCCCAATGTCACAGGCACGACAGAGGTGTTTCAGCATCAACAGAACAAAATAACTGAAGTGTCTTAAGAAACTGATGAGGCATTAAAATCTTTGCTTTTCTTTCACATGTTACACCACAGCATTTGAAGGTGATATCTGTATGGTTACAGTTATCTTTCTTGTATGTAAGCTATTTATTTCCTGCTTTTTTTTAGTTTAAAGATTTCATTTAAAAAAAAAAATCACATTTAAGATAGCACCTGTATAAATTGTCCAGTGAAATAGTCTACTGTTACTAGCTGCACTTTTGGTTCATTACTAATGTGCATGAGAATAATTCTATAGTGAAAAAACACATGATTGGATTACTCTCAGTTGAAAAAAGTATTATCTAAACAGTCACTGGGCACACTGCAAGTCACTATGTATAATCAATGGTAAGAACACATTTTTATTGCAAGAATGGATCTCATAGCATGAAAATAATGTCAAGCTCAAGTCCCATACCACAGACACAATTGCTGCCAAAGATAATTGATTATTGCCTCCATCAGGATAAAATGTCTTCAAGTCATACATTCATTTTTGAAGTCAATATTTTATAGAACCAAAGCATAGTAGTGTGTTTCAAGGTATGCATGTTTTCAGGTTCCAGTAACTTTTGTTAACTGCTTAAACTTCATTCTTGTGCTTTGTGACATCAGTGACCTTGCCTTTAACACACTCCTATGTATAATACTTGGTACACCTAGTATTAATCAAGAAAATTAACTCATTTGGTGCTGAAGTTTTTTTTTGTTTAAATGCATTCATCATCTAATGGTAAATTTAAATGTTCATTACAAACAAAAAAATGGTTACTTTTTTCTTGCGGTGCAAAATTACACTATTATCAGACATTTTCCAAACAATTTTGAAGTAATGAAAAGGATTAGTGTTGGCCCTTTGCACTGTGAGCCCTTAACTGAAGGTAAAAGCCTTATGTACACTTCTCCATAAAGAGTGTGATCACATTTTATTTTTGTAATCGCTATAACTAATAGTTGATATGGATTTCATCCTTTGCCCTCCCAAAATGGTTTTGCATCAACTAATGCTCAGATACGCATCTTCCAAGAAAAAGGCAGAGCCATCAATGTGCTCAGCACCTGTGGCATAGGAACAGGAAATTCATTATCAGTTCATCATCAGGAGATTAAATGAAAAAAAAAATAAGCTGTCTGAAATGGTCAGCAATTCCTTGGTCATCATTAGGAGTAACTGATCTACAATGAAGAATTTGGCTAATCCTCTTCCACAAGTTTTTCAAAAAATGAATATATCCACTATTGTCATGGAAACCCTACTGCTTCAAGAGTCACCTTTTCCAGGAGTCAATTCTGGTTGAGCAATACTAATTTTGTTTTTGCCATTTTAGCATGAATGAAATAAAATACAACTTTAATTAAACAGCTTTTACTTTAAACATCATCTTATATATTGAGCAGCTATAAAATTTACTAGCTTTTGATTTTTGCTTAAGTGTCGTTAGTCCCTGTACCAAAATTTGTGAACTCACATCAATCATAAAACAAACACATCACTAAGTGTTTCGTAAGTAAAGAATGCTTGCAGCAGAGTAGTTATTGCATTAACAACAGTACATTATTTTACTGAATGTACACAGAAGTGCCTATCAATTATAAATGTGTTGAACATATTGGCTGAGTAAAGACTGGAGAATTAGATATGGAAAGTTCGATTTCCTGCACCTGCTGGGTTATCTAATGATGTCTTAATAACCTATAACCACTAGATGGCACTCATACATTTGTTCATATTTCTCCTTTACTGTAATAAGTTCTTAATCAAAATGCTATGGTAGCATATTTCCTTTTAATGTAACTGCATCATCGAAATTTCATTTTAGAAAATCACTACATAATTATGGTCCACAATTAGTCATCTTAGCTTCAGTGAATTTTTGATTTGTGTAATTCTGTGGTACAAATTAAGCTACTGACTTGTTGCTGTAGAAAAAAAACAAATGCTTTGTGTTTATTCGGTTTAAATAATGTTTATTAAAAAACATAATTATATTAAATACAGACCATATTCTAACAGAATATTCATTTCATTTAAGGAAAAATAATCATATGACTTTTTAGTAACATGAAAGCTTTTTTTAAAGAACAAAAGTCCTTTTTAAATTTTATAGAAAGTTTTACCCGTGAAGGCTAGGTTCCTGTTTCAGACCTGCAGAACAAGACATTTCAAAATATGTAGTAACATACACTAATATTTTTACATAAGAGCACAAAGTCTGTCAGGATCAAATTGGTCACAGGCAGTTTTTAAATAGTCAAGTGGAGATTCCCTGATTCCTTTCCGAAGTGCCTTTTTCCTTGGGAACTGTAGTGCAGATTTCTTGGGAATTAAAAAAACTCCCACTCTTTCAGGGAGCTGGAAGGATATGTGGCAGGATAGAGCTGCATCACCTGGGCTGAAGAAAGCCCCCTTTCCCAATCTAAGCTGGTAGCAGAACTCACAGCTCTAGAACACAGGCAGTCCATGCCTACTGCCAGTTGCTCTGAGGTCTCAGATTGATCAGTGTCTCTTGCTCATTCTCTTTCTCTCTCTCTCTCTCTCACATACATACAGAGTCCACAGGAGCTGCAGGCTTCCTCACTTACTCTCAAAGCTATAACAGCGCAATTCTCCAATTCTCTCATAGCTAGGCAGCTGAGTGCCATATTTATCCACACACCAACAGAAGCCTCGCCTCCTCCCTTTCGAAGATCGGCACTGTGGTCAAGGAAAAAAAAGTCAAAAATTTAAATAAACCATAATGCCATATTTTCTTTAAACAAAATATAGTCATTAATGACCAAATTACTTGTCATATGCATTTAAGGATCCATGCTGTTGATTTAGTGTGATGGGGATGCTCAGCAACATTCATACTGTTAGCAAAGATTTGTCTTACACTTGTGAACCTTGCATCTTACAGCAGCAGTAGCTGCAGTAAGGGCAGCCATTCTTTCTGAGGCTTCAGCACCAAAGCATCTGTAAGGGGTGATGATGTACAATGCTCTTGGGTCGGGAGACCACAATCTTAAATTATTTGTCAGTCTCAGTACACTCGACCTCTTAGCAACTGAACAATAGGACCCTGCTCTCTAATGAATTTCCTGTTACAATCTCAGCATGTTTGAAGTGTATTTCAGTCAATATTATGTTCCAATATCAACTAAGGCGAAGTTGGTCTCTTTCTAACTATTAAAACAGGAAATGCTGGAAATACTCAGCAAGTCCGGCAGCATCTGTAAAGAGAAAAACAGAGTTAACATTGAAAACGTTAACTCTGTTTCACTCTCCACAGATGCTGCCAGACCTGCTGAGTATTTCCAGCAATTTCTGTTTTTATTTCAGATTTCTAGCATCCTCGATGTTTTTCTTTTCCATTCCTACTTAAAGCTTGGCTGGAATTTCACAATGCAGCCTTCCATCGCATCAGGCTGCAGTCTACAGATAATTGTTCCATGTTGTAAAGAGTCTGTCTACCATGAAAATAACAGGACTCACTACCTGATGGGATGATTCAGCAACTGAAGTTTCAGAGGGAGTCAACCTAACTCTTGATATGGTAAAGACTGGAAATCTGCAAAGTTTCTCCCTCAGAAAGGTAATTAGGCTAGTCAACTGAAAATCTAAAAACTGAGGTTGACAAGTTTTTGTTAGGTAATGGTATTAAGGGATACCAAGGCAGGTAAATGGAATTGAGCCAGAGATCTGTCATGGTCCTAACTGAATGACTGGGCAGGCTCAAGAGGGTAAAGAATCTACTCCTGTTCCAATGTTCTTAAACCATTTGTTTTCAGCAGCAGTTACTATTTTAGAAGTTTTCTACCTAGGATTAGTTCTATAGTTACCTCAAAGTTGAAAATAATTTGGGGCAGAAATTACGAGTGACAAAAATGCAAATCCTACTCCGTCAAAGCTCACAGATTTTAAGGTCAGATCAATAGCAAGTGACAGCTTGCTTAGTCACTTGAAATGATGGCAACTTGCATCCCAGCCCCTCAGTTAGCCAAATCACTAAACATTACAGACATAAAAGGGGTGGGATAGGTTTGACAGGATCACACCACCTTGAGTTCCTCACTCCCAACATTTCCCCAAGACATGCACAAGTTTCAGGTTAGTCCAAGATGTAAATAATAGATGAATGTTTGGCATTATTTAACATTTTTGGGAGTTGGGCATAAATACTACCCAACATTCAAACGTATGAAACATGTGCAAAAACAAATTGATTGTAAAACCTTTCCATTTATCTTGAATGTTAAGCTATGAACAAACATCAGGAATGGACTGCAGACCCTCCAATTGTGCAGCAAATATATTATTGTGAGTTTCTGCATTTTAACCAGTACATTACTTAGCTGGTAATCCAATATGTTTTACGTGTGTTAAAGACGGAACAACATTGTTTTATTGCTGAACTACTTCAAGGAATGCATCCTATGCATAATTAGGAAGGGAAACATTTATCAAATGCAAGAGGGCAGAAAGCTAACAAGGGGACAGAGACTTCACAAACCTGTTTTTTCTTGTAGAAGCCCTTCTTGTCACAATTTGGAATGTATACACCTCTGGGGCTGAGAACAGATACAGCTTTCAGGTTATTTAGGATGTCTTCCATTTCTCTTCGACAAGGACCCTGATAAATATATAGACAGAAAAATCTCATGATCATTGAAACATAGACAAAAACAAACTTCATTATTAAAATCATTCATTCAGAACAAAATTATAATTTTTAAAAAATTATTTCAAACAAGATTTTATTAATTGGGAATGCAATAACTCTGGATGCATTGAGATAAGAATCACAATGGTTGCTTATGTTTAGTGACATGCAAATACAGTTTTTGATTCCCTGTGTGTAGCATTTCCTGTGCAAGGGAGAACACACTGAATGAACACGTTAGTGTTAGATTCAGTAGAAATGCTACAAAGGAAATCTTCAATGCATTTGTGATGTCACTCCATAGAGACCAGAGGAATTCCTACCTCATGGTGGGTAGATGGTCCAAGTGCAAAATTTGATTTCAAAAATTGGAGGGAATTTAACAGGAGAATAAAAACTTTTGAAATGTATTTACATTTAAAAGGACCCACTGCTCACTCACATATTCCGTGTCATGTTTTATTTCTGAAGAAAAGTTGGTCGTTTCAGTGTTCTCTGCTTCATTATTTATTTTGTACAGCTGGGATTTCTTTGATACTTCTTTCTGCAGCAGCTTATTGTGCTGCTGGTGAGTTTTACTTTCTTGCATTCGGTGTGTGTTGGGACTCCACTCATTACCGGAGTTACTGGCATTCCTTTCTTCCTCTGAACGGTTGGTGCTCCCTAAATGTAAAAAATGAGTCACATCATTAAAGTTTGGTTCAAAATTCCGAGGGAGCAAAGGTCTTGCTTAGTGCATAAGCTGCATGATAACTACACTGAAGTGTGTGTGTGTGTGTGTGTGTGTTGGGAGCGGGGGGGGGGGGGGGTGCGGTGGATGGGAAGGAGGGTGAGGAACAGGCAAGTGTACAAAATGGTTTAACTTCACCAAACTTAAAGTTGATTCCAGCCGTCAGTCTATCCTTGTACGGCTTTTACAGTGCAACGCCGCTCAGCAGCAAGTTTTGTAATACTCTGCTCCACCAGATGGTGGTGAGCTAACATTGCCAAAATACATGCTCACTCCAATATACCAAATGCCTGCTCGTAAAGTTACCGTTGCCACAAAATTGTGCCCCAGATAGGACTGGAAATTGTATTTATTCTTATCCCCGTCTTTTCAGTAATGAAGGTTTTTAATTGCTTATGTACCATTACACTAATAGTATTATTGTCGTAACCAAAGGAAGGAAGCTTTGAAATGTTGAGAGCAACACCAGTGGGTCAGCACGAAATCCGTGCAGTTACGCTATTCCACGTGTATAAGCGAGCGATTTCTTTCAAAACAGGCGTTAACATACATCTAAACTGAAAAGTTTGTACATCGCATAGATTTGATCAGTTAACTGAAAGTACAAGAGAAGTCATTCAAGGTAGAAATTAACTTTTAAACGGTCACTACCAACGCAACTTTGTTGCCCTCCCTGACGAAAGGGCCAAGCAACGCTCCCTTGTTTAAAACATAAAGAGGCAATGTTGCCATTTCTCCCAACTCCAACAGTGAGGCTACTGTTTAAACAGCCCTCGGGTCATCACCGGCTTCCGAGCGGGTAAAGAATATAAACTCAGCATCAGGTAGATTGAAGCAATGATGCAATCACTGAACCTTTACTTCAATGCACAGGGTTTTTTTTTAGCTTTTAGAAATTAGATCAAATCTTCATGCATAGTTGCTCACCTCCTGAGAGAGAGCAGCACTTTTTACCCCAACAAGCACCAAAACCTAAAGCAGTTCTTACAAAAATAATGCTATTAACAAAAGCGAATGACTGCAGCTGCTGGAAATGTGAAATAAGGTATTAATAAGCAAGCTACAATTAAGCTGGCTTTCGCCCTAATAAGATCGGCCCTTTGTAAAATGCATGATTCTGTACCTGCAGCGGTCAGGACGCGGAGTTTCGCCGTCTGGTTAGTGCAGAGCCCCCTGCCTTCCAACAAAGCCTGTAATGGTCTGCTCTCTCCCGCCTGGGGCAGACAGGTGAAGCCGGAGGCGCAGCGCTCCGTGTACACGCCGCACTGCTGCCCCTGGCGGAGGGCACAGGTCATGCAGCAGCCGCAGCCCGGCTCCCTGACCGGCTGGCAGTCTCCCTGCAGCGGTTTGCATTGCGCCAGGGCCCGGGCGTCGCACGGCTCGCAGCGGACGACAGGTCCCAGAGAGGCGGCTAACTTGACACTCACCGCCGCCACGGCCAGCACACACAGCGCGTACACCATGGTTTATTCACACAGCCTTGCCGAGCAGACGCCGGGGTAAGGGGGGCGGGGGGGAAGGAGGGAGTGAGGTCACTTCTTTGCAAAAAAAAGCTCCTCACACACAAAAAAATACAAAAATCAAAACGGAGGGAGGTGGGAAACAAGTTTTGCTGCTCCGCGGAATTCAAACCGAACTTGTAGTAAAGTTTCCTTTTAATTTTACTTTCTTTTCAATAAACTTTACCCGCTCGCACTTTCTTCGACTCCGAGAAACCAGGAGCGAATGCAGGTTCTCTTATATCAAGAAAGCCAAGATCCCGCCCCCCGGAATATGAATAATTCACTCGCCTCCCATTGGATTTTCCCAGTTGGTTATTTGCTGATACAGGTTTCGGGGCGGGGCAATTTCTTTGCCCCCTCTCCTCCCTCCCCAAGCGATACAAATCGCCCCAGTGAATGCCACCCCGGAACACAAATCAGCAATGCCAACGTCCACTCTGGGCTAGCCCAACACTTGGGGCTATTTCAATTTACAGGAGCCACATAATCTTTTAGTCACTGAGAGATCGGCAGTCTGTAGATTAAATCATTGTTTTGCACAACAGCAAAAAAAAGTGCACAATGCTGAGTGACCTGTTCCACTGGGCTGATTAATGTGTGACCCGCACAAATTGATGATTAAAGTTGATCATTTTGCAAATAATGGATGGAGACTGTTCTCAGTCAGGCGTAAAGGCTCCTTGGAACTTCGACTTTCATTCACCTGAGCCAAATGAAGTGATTCTGCACCGATGGTTCCTATTGTTAAATGTTTAGCAGTCGGAACAGTCTCGCATGATGCGTCTCCCTAACTAAAAGCCGAACGATTCTAACTTGCTGAGATTAAAACTGACAGAGATCTCTGACACCTTGAGACGCACGTTCGCCTCCCTTGCTGCAGGAGATAGCTGAAACCCATGTTTTCCTCTCTCACTCTGAACAAGCAAGGTCGCGGCGAAGCGATCGGCGGCACTCGGTAAGGAAGGAAAACGGGAATAGAACAGCTTCAAATTAGATTGGAGTTTAGTACCACACTGTGAGATTTACCAGGAACATTGTCTCTTAGTTTCAGGGTCAGTTTAGGGTGCAGTTAGGTACCTGCACATGAATTTTGCAAGTTCAGAAACGTGTCTCCACCCCCACCCTCCCCAGGAGATTAGGCGCCGCAATCGGTTTTACTTAACGCCTTGAGATTTTGTTTTATGCAAACCTTTTTCAGCTCCCCTCAACCAACTCCCCACCTCCCCCCCCCCCCCCCCCACTTTAACATTTTTTGGTCAAAAAAGGAAATGAATTGAAAGTGGGGGGTGACGCGTTTACGGAAAGCTGCTCTCAGTGCAGTTTGGGGAGGGTTGAAGTTGTCTGTTGCCTTTTGGCGTGCGCTTTAACCCGAGCAGGACAGCCCAGCCATGGAGGCTGGGATTGTTTAAACCGTGTCCTAGCAACCGCGCACACCCTGAGCAAGCTGCTGAATGCAAGGGGGGGAAAGGATACAAAGACGTTCAGAGGGATTGGTGCTGCTGGGCTGCCTGCACACAAGTTACTGCCTCTCTGACACAATCACCCCCACCTTCCCATAAACACACACCCAAAAAAAAACTTGCACCACAAAGTAATGCCCCTCGGCACTGAGCTAAAAACGTGATCGAATAAAATATTAACGGTGCACGATTAATGTTTGTGTTGTTTTTAAAAAATGGCTATTTTCTCGGGCTATTTTTACACATGGTCGCGCAAAGGAGCAAAAATCGGGTTTGGACGGATGAACAGCCAGGAGTGAATCTGCTGCTGATGAATTGTTTTAACCCAGATTGGCTTTCTTCAAATGCAAGTTACTTTGGGAGCTCTGTGGAGATGGAAAGGAGAGTGAGAGGCGGGTAGGAAGGATTTGGGACTGGTTGTTGTTTGGGGTGGGGGGGGGGGGGGGGCGGGGGCGGTGGATGCTGCTGCCGGTGCCGGGTCTGGCACATTCATTTCCCCGCCGCCTTGATCCGAAACCTATTGTCCCAGGCAGCCCCCTCCTGAGCCGGCAGGCGGCTTAGGCTGCAACCCGCCAGAACAGCCCCGAAACTCGGCGAGGAAACAGCTCCGAGATCTCACCTCCCGGCATCTCTGCGTTAAAAAAGACAAGGTCAGAGCTAAATCACGTCCCTCCAAAATGTAAAGCCCCCTCAGCTGTTGATGCCAAGCTGGCGGTCTGTATGTGGCCGATCTCTTAGTCAAATCTATCAGTTTGTTTCCACTGATTGACAGGAAAGGCAGTGAAGCTGTAACCCACGCCGCCCGCCCCACCAACCTCTCTCCTCTCCCCAGATGCTGCCTGACCTGCTGAGTGTTTCCAACATTCACTGATTTAAAAAGAAATTAGTGACTCTTACACATTGGCACAAACACGGCTTTAATAATGCAAAATATCTTGTCTTTTATGTTTGATTTTTTAAAAATAGTATTTGGGGCATTCCAGTCCAAAATTGTGACCATTAATAATTAGGAGCCCTGGCTGTAAATTAGATTCAATTTTCATTAATTGAGATTACCGAGGGTTTTTTTTTAGATTTTTACCAGTGTTTTGGGGATTTCACTCTACGCATCCACCCATTTTTCCACGAAGGCCGCCAAGTGTTCGCTGATGGTTCCCCCCACCCCATCAACACCCCCTCCTTTGTGTCAATCTGTCACTAATCTATCGGCTCATTTCAAATAAAACTTCCGAATAATAGAAAAAAACTGTGTAGAAAATAGTTGCTTTACATGAGGAAAAAGCGATTCAATCCAAAGGGGAGAGTAGGAGAGGTCACCGAAAGCTTGGGTCAAAAGGCAGGCTTCGAGGAGGGCCTTAAATAAAACCAGGATGTGGACAACTGAAAGTGTTTAGAAAGATAATTCCCGGCTATGGGGCCTATATGACTGATCGCATGGACACTAATGGTGAAGAGATGGAGGGAGTGAAAAGCAGGTGGTGCAGAGTCTTTAGAGGTTGTAGGGCTGGAGGAGGTAGTAAATACAGGGAGGGCTAATGTCACAGAGCAATTTCATGGCAAAGACGGGAGTTCTACATTTTAAGCCATTCGGGAGCCTGGAGACAATGTAGGTCAGCGAGGATGGTCAGAGAATAAAATGGAAAAGCTGAGATGCCTCGGTTTTTTTTCCCTCAATGCCCCTGACAGTATCCTACTGTTCCGACCTCAGCTCCACCACTACAGCTTCTCTATTATCTAGCGGATGGATGGTAATACTTAAATAAGAGCAAGGAAGTTCAAATTAGTGATACTGTTAGGGCCAATATCTATTGCTCAATCGACCTCACTAGAACAGATGATCTAGTCATTTTCCCATTGTCACTTGTGGGACTGACCTTGCTGTCTACAATTTGGTCGCTATGTTTCCAACATTATAACGGTGGCTACACTTCAATAACACCTCATGGGGGAAAAAGGCACTTAAGAATATGCTGAGGTCATAAGAAGTATTATAAAAGTACTAGTTCTTTTTATGTCTCTTTCACCTTTCACTAGACACAGCTACTCCATCAGACCCATCATTTTCCGTTTGTCCAATCACAGCTCCAAATCACTCAACTACTCTTCTTTGGCCAGATGCTCGCTAATATCATGAATTGCTCCCTCTCCTCTAGCATCTGAACATTGGTACCAACCCTCATACATATGGTGAGGATAGCCAGCGTTATCTCTCTACTACCTGTGTTGGCTCCACAACCTTTGTGTATCGTCCATCTGCCTGTCTAACATCAAGCTGTGGACAAGGTAGAACTTTCTCCAGCTCAAAAGTGGCAAGGGAAAAGCAACCCTCTTTGTCCACCACCAGAAACTTCAAGCCAGGAGTTTCTTTGCACCTTCATGTCTGCTTGACCAACTCGAACTTAGCTGCGCATTACCTTGTTACCTTGTTTGATCATGAGGGTGCCAGTGGCAGGGGAACTGAGGTAGGGCTGAAAACAGGCCCTTCCACCTTCACATGACTGCCCGCTATTATCCCTGCCCCGCTGATACTCTGACCTATGACTTTGTCACCTCCAAGCTTAACATCTGTGCCTCCCTCTTTATTGTCTTTGCAAGTCTCATCCAATGAAAACTTCTATTAGTAAACCCGCCTATCAGCTCTGTTCTCTACACTCATTGCTTTCAGGATTCTCCTCCTTGTTCACAAATTCCCCCCACGGCCTCGTTTCATACCCATCTGTAACCTTTCTACCTCTGTATGCAATCTTCGCACCCTCCACTCTGCCGACAGAGCACCGCCCTCCTGTTCCATTATTAGTGGCAGAATCATCAATGATCACATCCCAGCAACCTGGGGCCCAAAGCGCTCCGTTGACGTTAAAATGCGTTCTCAAAATGGAATTGTCTCTTCAGCTATCGCCTCTCACCTTGCTCCCAAATCGCAGCAACACTCTTGTTGTGAAATCGCTCTTTCAATATGATAAAGGTCCCATGTGGGTGCAAGTTATCTAATGGTGGAGCCTTGTGCGATTAGGTCTTTAAAAAAAAAATATGCCAACATGAAAAAGGAATGGTTCCACAACATTCGGAAGTTTCAGAATAAACATTTAAATCTATGTATTTAATTGCGGGCCAATTCACTGTCTGTATTGAATAAGACATAGGTTCGGTTGAAATGAAGAAGCACATTCGCAGACTATTCTTGGCAGGTCATTTTGTTGGCATTTGTAAGTCTAAGTGATGTTGTGACGTTGTGTGAACTGCAAAAACTCTCATTTCCAGTTCATTTTTGGATGCCATTCTCGGAATGTTGACTTGGACAGATAGCAATGCTTTAAAACGTTGAATCAATTACGTTAATGTTATTAATAATTAAGCCAAAAATGGCATGAAGATTAAACAGAGGAAACCCGAAGAACCTTATTTCATGGAATTTCTTGTTCCGTATTTTCTGACTAAGCTTGCTCTTTGGTACAGCTACATAATAATGTTGTAGGTTGTCATGTGCACACGGTGAATGTGTTCCTCAATTTGTTTAAATTGCTCCAACACATCAAAGAGACCTAAAAGTGTTCAAAGACACATCTGGCACTCAGTTTTGCCTTTATTTGTGGATCCGACGCTGTTTAAGGTTGAAGATAAATCATTGTACAAGCATGTTTAACAAATTAGATGTTATATAGCATTAATTAATCTCCCTCGCCCTCTCTTAGTTTAAAGCACCTTTATTACTGTCATCTTTCAACGTCCGAATGTCTGTTACAGGTGGAATTAATATCAACTAGGAATCAGACAGTTGAAATCGATCGTGAATTTTGTAATCATAATTTGAAGTTTGGCACTATTCATTCAGTATCACCAGAATTCGAATCTAAATTGTAATCTATACTGTCTATAACAATACGGGAAAGGCAAGTCTTGATAACTGTTTTGTTACAGATAGTAAGTGAAGACAATATACCCTTTCCACTTAGTCAGTGGTACCTGTCTCAGATTGAGTTACAAAAACAATTTCAACACAAGGCTGGAACCGCACTCTGATGACCAGCAGAGTGCTCTGCACATAAGTGCTTGGTGAGAGCATGTGGAGAATTTTGCCGCAGTGAAGTAAAATTTTCAAGTAAAAGTGCTAGCATTCACTGTCCCATGTTTTATAAACATCCTGAACACTTTCCATATCTCTTGGGAGTTATACCCCATTAGGTGTGATGCCCAAACAGAGCTGCCTCCTGAGGGGAATCTTGTATCGCTTGTGCCCGAGAGTCAAATCGGGCCTGTCTGTCACTTTTGCATCACCCTTTGTGAAGAGGAGAAAACAGATTTAGGATAATACAAAAGTGGCACTACCTTAAATAGCCGTGCTGTGAAATAGCTCATACTTAAAATGGATAAAATTGGTCCAGTACTTGGCTACTTCAAAAGTTTAAATTAAGCTGGATTTTGGAGTTTCAAGTACAGTGCCTGCCTTACCTGGGAGTTGTATGTGTATCGCTCTTATATGGGTTAATATTGCTCATTGTAATTTTTTGTAGCTGTCATCAACTTCCATAATTGTTTATTTTGAAAGAAAACATTTCTGTCCAATAGTCTACAGCTAAAACATTAACCTATAACTCCTATGTACAGACGCTAGCAAATCTGCGGTGTATTTGCATTTGAAAAAATGTATTTGTGAGAACGATTTACTTATAAGATTGATGAATAGGTGGAATAAAATAGTTGCATTTTGATTCACGTCTGATGTTGTCTTTAAAAAGCTACCTTTGTGTAATATTTTTGATTTAATTTGAACATTTTCTATAGAATAACCAAGGGTTCTTTTAAATATTATAACTCTTGTTCACAAGAACACAAGTCTAGTGGATGCGTTTGTTTTAAACTATTACAATTTATTTGATGAGCTTTACTCGTAACTGTCACTTGATATTTAACTTAGATTTTGTTTTTTTGCACATTAACCTGGCAATCATATTTAAAGCCAAACGAGGTTAAAATGTAGCACTCGCCAGTACAAGGAGTTGTTGAGACAACTAGCATTGATTCATTTAAAGGGGTGCTGGATTAACAACTGGGTAGAAAGGAATAGAAGGATATGTTGATGAGGGTGAGTTGAAGAAAGGTGGGAGGAGGCTTGCATGGAGCATAAACACGAGAAAGGACCTATTGGGCCGAATGGCCTGTTCTGCGCTATAAATGATATGTAATTCTATGAAATCTGAATGGAGATAGCTCAGTATCAAATATTCAGTATGTGTATACGCCAGATTGTTCCTTTTGAAGGGGTACATGTGCGAATGCCATACAGCTCACTGCAAATGTTTGAAAGCTTGAGCTTCAGTTAAATTAACTTTGGACGCATAGTTTGTCATTTTTTTCCAAGAAAAGGCAAATACAAATGTACAAATCATACATCACTATACGTTACATACAACCAAGGTAGCAACCTCAGGCAATGCATATAAATAGGCCCTTTCTGGTCATCCCGAATGCAATCAATTCCTCGCTAACCCAGTGAGGTTTAATTTGTTTTATATTCAATAGTTTAATCTTTAATAGACTTTAAAATAACTGAGATTTCTGTTTATCCGGTTGATCTTATAAGCAACTGACCACTTGATATGAATTTAATTTCTGTTTTGTTTGCTGCACATTACGTTTGTTAACATTCCGGGCAAAGTTGCTGTTTCCTTCTTAAACCAGTGTCTCACTCTTAACTGTCTGCTGTTGCGGTTGGGGCACAGTTTTTGATGACTCAGACGAAGGTCAAATGAGGAGAAGGATTAGAAACCGTTTATGTTCATTTCATGTAACCTCAGGGCAAGTGGTTTGCTGTTAAATGACACGTCTCCCCATTTCCTCTATCACTTGGACTGCATGCATTTTTTTCACAGAGTGCTATTGACGTGAACAGCAGTGGGCGTGAGCGCCCGACTCTTCCGATACAAAGTCATTTTTTACTCGAACTGAACAAAAACCAGGATGCATCAGGGCACAGTTAGGCCATAAAAAGACGTAATTGGAAATCACGTGCCCGACGAGGACATTCTTCCCACTGCTATGGGTGTTACGTTAGAACTAAATCAAACAGTCAGATGTTATGACACGACCGTCACGTTAAATACACAGAAATGTGCTTCCCTTATCATTCAATATGGTGAAATGTTCCTGTAATTTTGATTGCATACAGATGTTCCACACTGGACCGAGGACAAAAAAACGCCCCTCAAAAACAACAATTTCTATAACCCATTCTGATTTCCGTGTCACTTATTTCCCGTGGAGAAATGTTTTACTCAGGGGAGTAAATATGAACATGGGATTAAGCTAATAGGGACAACCATAATCATTGATCTGCGGGGGGATATGAAGCTATCTATATATCTATATATGCGCGATAAATAGGATGTGATAGTTATTGATTTAGCAATATAACTAAATATTAATTAAATGAACGAAAATATCGGTTAGTTTTAATTTCTATAGCTCGTTGGTTATCATCCACTGACTTGACCTCCAGGGGCAGCAGATAAGATGTCTCAGAATGCAATTTGTGTAACAATATAGAAACAAACTAATATTTAAAATATTATAGTTTATTAAGACTTCAGTTTGATTTCTAGTGGCATCTAAACTTCGAGGTACCATTTTTTTCGAAGTCTTAGCCAACTGTGCTTCACCTAGAAAGTAAGGGCCTCCCAGTGTGCCTCACTGTTGAAATGGGGTTTATAGGTTTCGGTCATAAATGTAAATATTATTGTTACTTTGATATGTAGTCTCTGTATCCCACAAATCAGCTTTGCTTCTAGCAAGGTTAGTCAACTAGTAAGGTTGTTTGAATTAATGTAACCTCAATCAGCCTTAAAATTAATCCTACGGAGGAGTCTGTTTAAATTTTTTTTTAAGAAACAGGCAGTTTAATCTTCCATCTCTCTCCCACTGATGTTGCCACACTGTTCTTTTAGCCTAAATAAGAAGTAGAACGTTTCAAATGCCACTGTGAGAATGATATAGGTGTTAAAACTTCTAGAGGCTTTGTTTATCACTGAGCTCCAGGTTTATGACTTCAAAAGGACAGCTAACTTTGGATATCAGCCTCCGAAGAAGGTCATTTTATTCTGAACTAATGCCAAGAAAAGGGAATGTACCATTTCCAAAAATACTCTTGAGGCCCATTCTAAAACACAAGCTGCCTCCTGCTTTTGAACGTCCTAAAAGCTAGTTGTACAATCTAGAAAGAAGCAGGATAAGAGGGTCTCTCATGGAGATAGGTAAAATGACGTAAAGTTACGGTAATTGCAGATTACTTTGGCAAAATTATTTTAAAAGTTTTTTAATTCTTTCATGAGATTTGGGGTTCGACCAACATTTAATGCCCATCCGTAAGTGCCCCTGAGAAGGTGGAGGTGAGCTGCCTTCTTGAACTGCTGCAGGCAATGTGGTGTAGGACAACCCATGGTGCTGTTAGACAGGGAATTCCAGGATAGTAAGATAGAAAAAGTAGGAGTCAATAATCTGGGCCAAAATTAATTGGCATTTGAGAAAATATGGGCAAATAAATGAGTATCAGCATGGGCTTGTTAATGGCAAATTGCGCTTACCTAACCTGATTGAGTTCATTGAAGAGGTAGCAGAAGTGTTGGTTACTGCAATGCGGTTGATGTTGTGACTATGAACTTCCAAAAGGTGTTTATTAAGGTGCCACATAATAGACTTGTTAGCAAAAATAAAGCCCATGGCATTAAAGGGACAGTGGCAGCTTCTTGGAGGCTGTCATTTTGTGGCAGCTCAGGGGGCCATTGGAGACTGAGGCTCAGAGGGGTACATGGGCACAAAGGTAGCTCCTGTGCCCCATCAATAGATTCAGAATTATGTCCACCCTTTGCCACTGAGCCAACTGATCTCAGGGCCCCGAAATTTTAATTTTTACTTCCCTGTCCGAGAACATCTCCATTTTGAGGCATTCCCAAGGTCTCCTGACTGTCTCAGCAGTGCTCACCTCTCTCAGAAATGCTGCCGAAGCTTCAGAGCTGCTGGCCCCGATTGGGCTGGCAACATTAGGAGTCTGCTTGCATTCTTACTTGGCCACTGGGCCTGCAAGTGGCCAGTTATGAAGCCACCTGCAGTAAAATTGTCAAGCCGGTCTCACTGTGGGCAAGTGCAGGCTAGGGCCCACATTTTGGTCCCACACTGTGGTCCCAAAGCCCACAGTAAAATTCAGACCAAAGAGTTTAGTACAAACTACATGGTCATATACTCTTAGTGAAGCAGAATGAAAAATTGAGTATGAGTTATTAGAGGGGTGTAGCAGGATAAACTGTCAATTAATGAGGTGCTGTGCTACACTGGGCATGAATTGATAATTAGGAGAAAAGATTGGGGCATAAGTTCCCAGGTAAAAAAGATAAAATGTAACATGGGCAAAAGTCACCAGCTAGAGAGATACTGCTTAACATGGGAATTGCCTACTGGAAATACATAAAAAGTGAATCAGTATTCAGTGGGGAAATTAAAAGAAATGAATGAAATGCTATAATCTAGCTTGAGTAGGATCAGTTACTTTTCAATTTAATGCAATGACAGAACAACATAATATGTAACTTTATGTTTTATAAAATATTTTGGTATTTGTTTACTTGTTGACATATAGCTAAAAACTATTATAGTGGGCACAGTACTTCCAGGCCTATTCAAAGCTAAGCACTCAAAAGCCACAAACAATGCAGACTCAAAAGATTTTTTTACGACATTTTGGCTAAATGACACTGAAATAATATACAGCACCTTTTATTATTGATATTACATATTTCAGTTGAAGACTTTTAAATGTGCTAAATCAGTTTAGTAGCACTTTATAACTTAACCATTGCTATCTTTGAAATTGGAAATACAGAACAATGACGTATAAGAAGGCATTTTGAGAAACTGAAATCATTTGACATAGAAATTTAAGATCAAAAACAGAATGTTCAGTTTGATCATAAATCTGTTCCATTTGTGCATGAAATGTCAGACTGTGAACATCTAAAGTTTTCTTATAACCTTTGAGATGATTTCAACCTTGAATGAGAGATATCAGAACAAGGCATTAATATAACAGTGATTACAGCACAGCACTGGAAGAAAAACTTTTCAATGCATCTCCATGGTTGATTGACCACTGGCGTAAATGATAACCTTTAGAAAAGTGGCTTTCATATTGTAGATATACCAAAGACACAGTACCTATTCTTTTATGTGATGCATAGCACGTCAGTAGAATTGAAAGTTTAATAATAGGTACCAGCATCCTGTAATTTTTATAAGGTTGTACTCTTTGGAGAGCTGTAAACTGCCAAGCCCAATCCTGTTTTATTTCCCCACCCCCACCCTACATACTTATTTATTCCTGAAGCTTTTACAAGAATTCTAACAAAAGGAACAGGAATAGGGGAAAGATGCCACAACATTTCAGCTTTGCCAATAGTATATGTTGAATTAAAAGAGATTGATTTCAAAGTAATAAATCAATAATATTCGTAATAAATTGCATGACAATTAAATAGTTGGCCTTATAGTGCTGAAGTTTGTTTTTCTTAACCTAATTGTCAATGGTAAAACTGACCTAGGAATTACTTAAACCAGCTTGCGTTCATGAACTGGGCCCAAGATCACAGTCTCTGTTTCTGAATGGATAGGCCCAATTGATCACCTGACATTGGGCCTGAGGCCCCATTTAAATGATGCTAGTGAGCTGCAGACATCTGTGGCCATCCTCAAGCAGCTCACCAGTAAAGGGGCTTGGAATTTTGTGTACTGCAGTGTTAGCAGCAGTGTCAGGTAAATGTTTGAAAAGGAAGGGAAGCTAATCGGAGAGGGAAGTCAATGGAGGGCAGATAACCATCTGTGGGTCTACAGTAGACCTGGGAAGAGCATTTCTGGATCTCTTACCTCCGTCTTCAGGTAAGTTTTTTTAAAAAGCTACCACTTGAGTGGTGGCCTGCATGAAAAAGAGGTGGTTGGCCTCTATGTAAACCTGGGGCTGGTTGAATTCAGGGTAGCCCAATTTTGCAAGAAGGCAGCAAATAGGCATTGTACCCCTTAGGTGCATATGGAAAATGCCTAATTTCTGTTTCAGAAGTAGTCCAAAATGTCCATTTTATGCCTAAATTAATATGATGAACGATTCTTTTGGCTGTAATCTTGATTTAGTTTCATTGACAGATTTGTTGAATGCTGAGGAAAAATCTGATGGGATTACATATTGACCAAAGAATGTGTATTGTATTAAAAACAGAAAATGTTGGGACTATATAACAGTATCTGAAAAGAGAGAATAGATTAATGGTTCATACCACATAATGCAATTCTTAGTTTTGAAGGATAGATGACTCCAAACTTTAATGTTTGTTCCCCACAACCTCTGTTCCAAATGTTTCTATTTTTATTTCAGATTTCCAGCATTTGCAGTGTATGGCTCTGAATGTGCAGTTCACCTTCAGAACCATATGAACTCATCTTTAACTGCAACCTTTTAGTAAACATTCAACAATTAAAAGCAAGGAGCAAATCAAATTAAACCAAAACAAATTGTTTAGAATATCAGACACACAATATACCTATGAATATAATCTACCTCCACTCCCTTTCTACTGTTATGTATAATTAAACAGCTTGGTTATTAAGCACTTATAGATTATGTCATACTATAGTTGAACAATTTGAGTATTACATTTGTGCAGAATAAACCATAAAACAGATGTGTGCCGACTAGTTTCCAGTTTTAACAAAATGTTTCATCTCTGAGCTTAGCCATGCAGGGGAACTAAAATGTGTTGACGTGTGATCACACATGATTTATGCTTTCACTGACATGTTTGAGAACAGCTTCTTGACACTTATAACACTTTTTCAAAGGCTATTAGCATTTTAATGCAGATTGCTTCCTTTTGAAGACCCAAAAACACCATAATTCAAAATGATTAGAGCTTTTAAGAATGTGAAAGGCCGTGCTGTTAATTAACATTAGCCTTGGTGCTCATGAGCCCATGACACACTGCGCCAATGCCAACTAGCTGCTGCAGCAGATTGAGTGCCTCCAACACAAGCAAATTCACACCAATGTGTAGGCCACCATTGTATGCCGCTCCTGTCTCACTTCAGTGAGGGCAGTCCCAAACTCTGTCTGCTACCCTGATCTATCCAGACAGAGGTATCAATACTCTATAGTATAACTATTCAGTCTAGGGATGGAGGTTGAGTATAGACGGTGAATGGGCAAATCATTAATGGTGGATTGTGTTTAAAGAGAAACATGCGAGTTAATTTCCTATACATTCTACGAAATTTGCATCATACGAACAACTGGATATAAAAACCATTTAGATTCCTCTACAACACTCTGTTAACTGACATTTCCCAAGCCTTGTTTTGGATACAATTATGAAACATTTGACTGCTTGTTGCAGATTTAAGATGTTGAAGTTTTAGCTGTGACTGAAAACAAGGGAAACCTCAATATGCATAACTAATATTACCACTTAAATCTATCACTCAAAGTTAAAATAAGTCCCTTTGAAGTTTGCAACTAAATCATGTGGGTATAATGCCTATTTTGTTGAGTGCTGTATGTACATTAATAACTGATAATCAAGTTGTATTCCATTATTTGAAATGCTTAGTTTGTTTGAATCAAAATATTCTCTCCTTTATTTTAAAGGAGAGTTTTGCTCATTTCAGTTTTTAAAAAATCTATTCTAGGAGGAGGTGGTGGCTTAGTGACATAATGGTATTATCACTGGACAAGGAATCCAGAGACCCAGGGTAATGCTTTGGAGACAAAAACAGAAATAAAAATACATGGAAAAACTCAGCAGATCTGATAGCATCTGCGGAGAGGAATACAGTTAATGTTTCAAGTCTGTATGACTCTTCAACAGAATGCTCTGGAGACCTGGGTTCAAATCCCAGCAAATGGTGGAATTTGAATTCAATCAATAAAAATCTGGAATAGCATGTCTAATAATCACCATGATTGTTAATAATCATAAAAATCTACCAGGTTCACTAACTGTCAATTGTTGTAAAAAGCAGGTTCACTAATGCCCTTTATGGAAGGAAATCTGCCATCCTTACCTGGCCTGGCCTTCATGTGACTCTAGATCTACAGCATTGTGGTTGACTTTTAAATGGCCTAGCAAGCCACTCAGTTGAACCGACCATCCAGCATTGACCTAGGCACCAGAAATGACAATGGCAAACTCAGCCCTTTTGACCCTGCAAAGTCCTCCTTACTAACGTGTGGGGCCTTGTGACAAAATTGGGAGAGCTGTCTCACAGACTAGTCATACTCACGGAATCATATCTCACACATAATGTCCAAGACACCACCATCTCTGGATATGACCTGCCCCACCGGCAGGACAGACCCAGCGGAGGTAGCAGCACAGTGGTATACAGTTGGGAGGGAGTTGCCATGAGAGTCCTCAACATTGACTCCAGACCCCTTGAAGTCTCATGGTATCAAGTCAAACATGGGCAAGGAAACAAAAATATATTTCTATAAAAACAAAAAAACTGCAGATGCTGGAAATCCAAAACAAAAACAAAAACAGAATTACCTGGAAAAACTCAGCAGGTCTGGCAGCATCGGCGGAGAAGAAAAGAGTTGACGTTTCGAGTCCTCATGACCCTTCGACAGAACTTGAGTTCGAGTCCAAGAAAGAGTTGAAATATAAGCTGGTTTAAGGTGTGTGTGTGGGGGGCGGAGAGAGAGAGAGAGAGAGGTGGAGTGGGGGTGTGGTTGTAGGGACAAACAAGCAGTGATAGAAGCAGATCATCAAAAGATGTCAACAACAATAGTACAAAAGAACACATAGGTGTTAAAGTTAAAGTTGGTGATATTATCTAAACGAATGTGCTAATTAAGAATGGATGGTAGGGCACTCAAGGTATAGCTCTAGTGGGGGTGGGGAGAGCATAAAAGATGTTTTTTTTATATAATGGAAATAGGTGGGAAAAGGAAAATCTATATAATTTATTGGAAAAAAAAGAAAAGGAAGGGGGAGACAGAAAGGGGGTGGGGATGGGGGAGGGAGCTCACGACCTAAAGTTGTTGAATTCAATATTCAGAGGGCAAGGAAACATCCTGCTGATTACCACGTACCACACCCTACCACCCCAACCCCAGCACCCCACTGCCTCAGCTGATGAATCAGTACTCCTCCATGTACAACACCACTTGGAGGAAACACTCAAGGTGTCAAGGAAACAGAATGTACACTGGGTGGGGGACTTCAATGTCCATTACCAAGAGTGGCTCGGTAGCACCATTACAGGCCAAGGTGGCCCATTCCAAGTCCTAGCTGCTAAACTGGGTCTGAGGCAGGTGGTGAGTGAACCAAGAAGAAGGGATAAAATACTTGACCTGATCTTCACCAACCTGTCTGCTGCAGATGCATCTGTCCATGACAGTATTGGTAGGAGTGACCCGCTGTACAGCCTGTGCAGAGACAAAGTTCCGTCTTCACATTGAGGATATCCTCCATTGCCTTGTGTGACACTACCACCATGCTAAATGGGATAGATTTTGAACAGATCTAGCAAGTCAAGACTGAGCAACAATGAGGCACTGTGGGCCATCAGCAACAGCAGAATTGCACTCAACCACAATCGATAACCTCATGGCCCATCATATTCTCCATTCTACTATTAAGGCAAAGCCAAGGGATCAAACCTAGTTCAATGAAGATCGCAGGAGGGCATACCAGGAGCAGCACCAGGAATACCTAAAAATGAGGTGTCAATCTGGTGAAGATAGAACACAGGACTATTTGCGTGCCAAACTGCATAAGCAGCAAGCTTAGACAGAGCTAAGTGATTCCACAACCAACAGATCAGATCTAAGCTCTGCAGTCCTGCCATATCCAGTAGTGAACTGTGGTGGACAATTAAACAACTCACTGGAGGAGGAAGTTTCACAAATATCCACATCCTCAATTATGGGGGAGCCCAGCACATACCTGGTACAAAAGAGAATACTGAAGCATTTGCAACAATCTTCAGCTAGAAGTGCTGAGTGGAGGGGCCATCTTGGCCTCTCTGGAGGTCACCAGCCAGTCTTCACCAAATTCGATTCACTCCACGTGATATCAAGAAATGGCTAAAGGTACTGGATACTGCAAAGGCAATGGGCCCTGACAATATTCCAGCAATAGTACTGAAGACTTGTGCTCCAGAACTTGGGGCGCCCCCCCAGCCAAGCTGTTCCAGTACAGTTACAACACTGGCATCTACCTTGGGGAGTAATAGTGGAATAGTGGTGTTGACACAGGACTATTAATCCAGCGTTACAGGCTAATATTCTGGGGACATGGGTTCAAATCGCACCAGGTGGAATTTGTGGAATTTGAATTCAATTAATGATTCTGTAATATAAAGTTTGCCTCAGTAATGGTGACCATAAAACTATCATAGATTGCTGTAAAAGCTGGCCTCACCAACAATGCCCACATTCCAAGAAAGAATAAATTAATGTGGAAAATTGCCCAGGTATGTCCCATCCACAAAGCAGGACAAATCCAACCCAACCAATTACTGTCCCATTAGTCTGCTCTCAATTATCAGTAAAGTGATGGAAGGGGTCATCAACAGTGGCACTTGCTTAGCAATGGCCTGCTCACTGATGCTCAGTTTGGGTTCTGCCAGGGCCACTCAGCTGCTGGCCTCAGTACAGCCTTGGTTCAAGCATAGACAAAAGAACTGTACTCCAGAAGTGAGGTGAGAGTGACTCTCTTTGACATCAAGGCAGCAGTTGACCGAGTGTGGCATCAAGGAACCCTAATAAAACTGGAGTCAGTGGGAATCAGGGGAAACACTCCACTGATTAGAGTCATACCTAGCACAAAGGAAGATGGCTGTGGTTGTTGGAGATCAACCATCTCATCTGGGACATCACTGCAGGAGTTCCTCAGGGCAGTGTCCTAGGCCCAATCATCTTCAGCTGCTTCATCAATAACCTTCCTTCCATCAAAAGATCAGAAACAGCGATGTTCGCTGATGATTGCACAATGCTCAGCACCATTTGGGACTCTTCAGATACTGAAGCAGTCCACGTCCAAATGCAGCAAGACCTGCACAATATCCAGCTTGGGCTGACAAGCGGCAAATAACATTTATGCCACACAGGTGCTAGGCAACAACCATCTCCAAAAAGAGAGAATCTAACCATCGCCCCTTCACACTCCATTGCATTACCGTCATTGAATCCACCATTATCAACACCCTGGGGGTTACCATTGACCAGAAACTGAACTGGACTAGCCATATAAATACTGTGGCTACAAGAGTTGGTCAGAGGCTAGAAATCCTGAGCAGCTAACTCACCTCCTGAATGAAAATGAATGCGCTATCAAAATCATATGGTAGAAGAATTTGATACAAGGACATGAAGCACTCATATGATGATATCACATAATATTATTTCTGGGTTAAGGACATCTCCACAGCATAAAAGAGGAAACCAGCTCAATCAGCGGGCAATTGAAATGATTCCCCTTTGAAGTGTCTCATATTTTCCTTAATATTTGTTTCCTTTTATTGTATATACATGTTTTTAAGAGCAAGGTGGTGCTTTGTGGAGTCTTTGGGCAGATTCTGCAACAGCCAAGAACAGCTTCCACTGAAAATGTAATTTTGTAACAAAGCTGGCAAGAACACTTGTGTCACAGTAAATGTAATCCCTACTATGCAAAAACTATTAAGGACTATGACAAAAACAGAATTACCTGGAAAAACTCAGCAGGTCTGGCAGCATCGGCAGAGAAGAAAAGAGTTGACGTTTCGAGTCCTTATGACCCTTCGACAGAACTTGAGTTCAAGTCCAAGAAAGAGTTGAAATATAAGCTGGTTTAAGGTGTGTGGGGGGCGGGGGCGGATGGGGGTGGGGGGGTGGTTTTGCGGAGAGAGATAGAGAAGTGGAGGGGGTTGGTGTGGTTGTAGGGACAAACAAGCAACGATAGAAGCAGATCATCAAGAGATGTCAACAACCATAGAACAAAAGAACACATAGGTGTTAAAGTTGGTGATATTATCTAAAAGAATGTGCTAATTAAGAATGGATGGTAGGGTACTCAAGGTATAGCTCTAGTGGGGGTGGGGAGAGCATAAAAGATTTTAAAATATTTAAAAATAATGGAAATAGGTGGGAAAAGAAAAATCTATATAATTTATTGGAAAAAAAAGGAAGGGGGAAACAGAAAGGGGGTGGGGATGGGGGAGGGATCTCAAGACCTAAAGTTGTTGAATTCAATATTCAGTCCGGAGGGCTGTAAAGTGCCTAGTCGGAAGATGAGGTATTGTTCCTCCAGTTTGCGTTGGGCTTCACTGGAACAATGCAGCAAGCCAAGGACAGACATGTGGGCAAGAGAGCAGGGTGGAGTGTTAAAATGGCAAGCGACAGGGAGGTTTGGGTCATTCTTGCGGACAGACCGCAGGTGTTCTGCAAAGCGGTCGCCCAGTTTACGTTTGGTCTCTCTAATGTAGAGGAGACTACATTGGGAGCAACGAATGCAGTAGACTAAGTTGGGGGAAATGCAAGTGAAATGCTGCTTCACTTGAAAGGAGTGTTTGGGCCCTTGGACGGTGAGGAGAGAGGAAGTGAAGGGACAGGTGTTGCATCTTTTGCGTGGGCATGGGGTGGTGCCATAGGAGGGGGTTGAGGAGTAGGGGGTGATGGAGGAGTGGACCAGGGTGTCCCGGACTATGTTATTAATATTAAGGACTATGCTTATATTCATTTGCACTTTTCCCCAAAACAACAGTGTATAATTTTTAGAACAGACAATCGTATTAAATAACTAATCATTCAATTGCATGTCACAGCTTATGCACATGCAAAGTGGCATGAAAATCTTACTTTTTACTTGAATAATAACACTTTTAACATTGGCCACAATTTACCTATGCCACTGTTTTCAGCACACCACTAGTGTGACAATGAGCAGCAAAATCAGACCAACCTTCTAGAAGGGGAAGTAAAATATATAAGCTTGGAATTTTGATTGGGCCTCCACATTTTCTGAAGGAAAATTTGATTGTTCCAGTTGGAAGAATGAGCAGTGTTCCATTACACTAGATCACTGTTTACTTATATTCAGATCCCATTTTCCACCATAATTTCTAGTGGATTTATGTTGGACTCAACTGAGACAGAAATTACTTCATGACATTTAAATGTCTCATTTGTTTATTTTCTCCTTCAGTTATACTGTTTCATTTTCTTATCTTTATAAGTGCGAAGTGCAACCATTAATGTTACTGTGAATGAACTTCTTGCAATGGTGCTTCCCCTTGGTGCCATTGTGTGAAGAAAATGTTCTTAGATATTGTGTTTCTTCTAGGTGCATCATCAGTGGCAGGCATGCATGAGACGGCTGGCTGATGAGCTACAGTAGGAGCATTCTGGAACTGAGTTGGCTTCATCTCACCTCAGCTACATCCTGAAATGGACCTAGGTCCATTTGATCTAGATTGAATCTGTTGCTACTACATGGACAGCTTGGTTTTCTTTCCACTACATTTCCAAGCATCAGAGGGAGTTGGCCTGAGGACAGGACTATGCTACTTTGTTGAGAGACAGCAATGCCATCCATGCCCATTTCTGCAATGCCACGAATAATAAACACTTGTAATGGTATGACCAGCAAAGCCCAACTTCATGGTTGTCAATAAACCATCAGCAAACCTTTCAAATCAAAACGAGACAGTCTTTCCCAACCTAGCACACTACACCTTTGTGACAGCAGCCTGAGCATCCATTAGGAAAATACAGGCTGCCCTTTGGCCTCTGTCATGGGGGCTTCCACTGCAGATATTTCTGGAACTGTCGCATGCTGCATAATGAATTTCAGTGTTACAGTTCTATCCCGCAGTGTCCTACACACACTGCCAGTGGACTCTCCCTTCTGAGCTGCCAATCTGCAACATACTGTCTGATTCAGCCCACAATCTTGGCAACCATAGTTGATGTTCTATGAGCATCTTTCTTCATCCAAGAGGAAATGCATTACGACCCTTCAAGCAGCAACATCTTCCTCCTAATATACAACTAGCATTTGTTCCTGCACAATCGTGCTCTGTAAGTCATTCAGTATACCCACCTTTGCTTCACTTTTTAACTCTCTTGGAGTGGATGGGTAGAATTTAGTTGTCCTGGTGCGGGGCCGACACAGATCCAAGAGTGGGGGGATCTTACGCTCACAGCAGGAATGGCTGGCCCACTGCCATTACATGGTGGCCTGTCAATGAATGTGGTGGAGGCACAGAGCCTCAGGCAATAATGCAGTGGGAGCAGTTACAAAGTTGCTGAACCCATCATCAACTGACAGCATCAGAGTCTGGGTGCCATTTTTAAGTGGCACCATGACATGCATCATGTCTACAAGCAAACAGCATCTGTTTTTCAGTGTCTGCTACAGAACTCCAGGATCTACATTGGAAAACAGTGGCAGAATTGGACAGAGTAAGCATGGATTTACGAAAGGGAAATCATGCTTGACAAATCTACCGGAATTTTTCGAGGATGTAATTTGTAGAGTTGATGAGGGGGAGCCAGTGGATGTGGTTTATTTGGACTTCCAGAAGGCTTTCAACAAAGTCCCACATAAGAGATTGGCGTGTAAAATTAAAGTGCATGAGATTGGAGGTAGTGTATTGAGATGGATAGAAAACTGAGATAAAAACAAAAAAACTGCGGATGCTGGAAATCCAAAACAAAAAGAGAATTACCTGGAAAAACTCAGCAGGTCTGGCAGCATCGGTGGAGAAGAAAAGAGTTGACGTTTCGAGTCCTCATGACCCTTCGACAGAACTTGAGTTCAAGTCCAAGAAAGAGTTGAAATATAAGCTGGTTTAAGGTGTGTGTGTGGGGGGCGGAGAGAGAGAGAGAGAGAGAGGTGGAGTGGGGGTGTGGTTGTAGGGACAAACAAGCAGTGATAGAAGCAGATCATCAAAAGATGTCAACAACAATAGTACAATAGAACACATAGGTGTTAAAGTTAAAGTTGGTGATATTATCTAAACGAATGTGCTAATTAAGAATGGATGGTAGGGCACTCAAGGTATAGCTCTAGTGGGGTTTTTTTTATAATGGAAATAGGTGGGAAAAGGAAAATCTTTATAATTTATTGGGGGAAAAAAAAAAGGAAGGGGGAAACAGAAAGGGGGTGGGGATGGGGGAGGGAGCTCACGACCTAAAGTTGTTGAATTCAATATTCAGTCCGGAAGGCTGTAAAGTCCCTAATCGGAAGATGAGGTGTTGTTCCTCCAGTTTGCGTTGGGCTTCACTGGAACAATGCAGCAAGCCAAGGACAGACATGTGGGCCAGAGAGCAGGGTGGAGTGTTAAAATGGCAAGCAACAGGGAGGTTTGGGTCATTCTTGCGGACAGACCGCAGGTGTTCTGCAAAGCGGTCGCCCAGCTTACGTTTGGTCTCTCCAATGTAGAGGAGACCACATTGGGAGCAACGAATGCAGTAGACTAAGTTGGGGGAAATGCAAGTGAAATGCTGCTTCACTTGAAAGGAGTGTTTGGGTCCTTGGACGGTGAGGAGAGAGGAAGTGAAGGGACAGGTGTTGCATCTTTTGCGTGGGCATGGGGTTGTGCCATAGGAGGGGGTTGAGGAGTAGGGGGTGATGGAGGAGTGGACCAGGGTGTCCCGGAGGGAGCGATCCCTACGGAATGCCGATAAGGGGGGTGAAGAGTAGATGTGTTTGGTGGTGGCATCATGCTGGAGTTGGCGGAAATGGCGGAGGATGATCCTTTGAATGCGGAGGCTGGTGGGGTGGTAAGTGAGGACAAGGGGGACCCTATCATGTTTCTGGGAGGGAGGAGAAGGCGTGAGGGCAGATGCGCGGGAGATGGGCCGGACATGGTTGAGGGCCCTGTCAACGACCGTGGGTGGAAAACCTCGGTTAAGGAAGAAGGAGGACATGTCAGAGGAACTGTTTTTGAATGTAGCATCATCGGAACAGATGCGACGGAGGCGAAGGAACTGAGAGAATGGGATGGAGTCCTTACAGGAAGCGGGGTGTGAGGAGCTGTAGTCGAGATAGCTGTGGGAGTCGGTGGGTTTGTAATGGATATTGGTGGACGGTCTATCACCAGAGATTGAGACAGAGAGATCAAGGAAGGGAAGGAAAGTGTCAGAGATGGACCACGTGAAAATGATGGAGGGGTGGAGATTGGAAGCAAAATTAATAAATTTTTCCAAGTCCTGACGAGAGCATGAAGCGGCACCGAAGTAATCATCGATGTACCGGAGAAAGAGTTGTGGAAGGGGGCCGGAGTAGGACTGCAACAAGGAATGTTCCACATACCCCATAAAGAGACAGGCATAGCTGGGGCCCATGCGGGTACCCATAGCCACACCTTTTATTTGGAGGAAGTGAGAGGAGTTGAAGGAGAAATTGTTCAGCGTGAGAACAAGTTCAGCCAGACGGAGGAGAGTAGTGGTGGATGGGGATTGTTCGGGCCTCTGTTCGAGGAAGAAGCTAAGGGCCCTCAGACCATCCTGGTGGGGGATGGAGGTGTTCTATTGTACTATTGTCGTTGACATCTTTTGATGATCTGCTTCTATCACTGCTTGTTTGTCCCTACAACCACACCCCCCCCCCCTCCACCTCTCTGTCTCTCTATCTCTCCGCCCCCCCCCCACACACACCTTAAACCAGCTTATATTTCAGCTCTTTCCTGGACTCGAACTCAAGTTCTGTCGAAGGGTCATGAGGACTCGAAACGTCAACTCTTTTCTTCTCCGCCGATGCTGCCAGACCTGCTGAGTTTTTCCAGGTAATTCTGTTTTTGTTTTGGATAGAAAACTGGTTGGCAGACAGGAAACAAAGAGCAGGAATAAACGGGTCTTTTTCTGAATTGCAGGCAGTGACTAGTGGGTTACTGCAGGGATCATTGCTGGGACCCCAGCTATTCACAATATATATTAATGATTTAGATGAGGGAACTAAATGTAATATCTCCAAATTTGCAGATGACACAAAACTGGGTGGGAGGGTGTGCTGTGAGGAGGATGCAGAGATACTTCAGTGTGATTTGGACAAGCTGCATGAGTGGGCAAATGCATGGCAGATGCAGTATAATGTGGATAAATGTGAGGTTATCCACTTTGGTAGCAAAAACAGAAAGTCAGATTATTATCTGAATGGCTATAAATTGAGACAGGGGAATGTTCAACGAGACCTGGGTGTCCTTGTACACCAGTCACTGAAGGTCAGCATGCAGGCGCAGCAGGCGGTAAAGAAGGCAAATGGTATGTTGGCCTTCATAGGGAGAGGATTCGAGTATAGAAGCAGGGATGTCTGGCTGCAATTATACAGGGCCTTGGTGAGACCACACCTGGAATATTGTGTGCAGTTTTGGTCTCCTTATCTGAGGAAGGATGTTCTTGCTATTAAGGGAGTGCAGCAAAGGTTTACCAGACAGGTTCCTGGGATGGCGAGACTGACATATGAGGAGAGATTGAGTCGATTAGGATTATATTCGCTGGAGTTCAGAAGAATGAGGGGGGATCTCATAGAAACCCATAAAATTCTAACAGGACTAGACAGGGTAAATGTAGGAAGGATGTTCCCGAAGGTGGGGGAGTCCAGAATCAGGGGTTCCAGTCTAAGGAAACCGGGTAGACCATTTAGGACTGAGATGCGAAAAAATTTCTTCACCCAGAGAGTGGTGAGCCTGTGAAATTCGCTACCACAGTAAGTAGCTGAGGCCAAAACATTGTATGTTTTCAAGAAGGAGTTAGATATAGCTCTTGGGGTGAAAGGGATCAAAGGATATGGGGAGAAAGTGGGAGCAAGCTATTGAGTTGGATGATCAGCCATGATCATGATGAATGGTGGGGCAGGCTCGAAGGGCTGAATGGCCTACTCTGCTCCTATTTTCTATGTTTCTATGTTTCTATGATCACCACATTAACCTCTAGATTCAGGTGGCATTTGTCTCAGAGCAGAAGACATGGCCCCGCAGTTCAGCGATACCTCCCTTCAGATTTTGCTCCAGGCTGCCTGAGAATGGCAGGAGGTGCTCTATCCTACTGAGGGCATCAATAGATCCTCCCGTCTAACCAAGGAGGCCTGAAGAGAGATTGCAGTGGAGGTTAGCAGCTGTGGGATCCAAAGGCACACCTGGGTCTAGGACAGGAAGAGGGTCACTGTCCTACAGCACGCTGACTGGGTGAGAAGAATGGTGGCATTGGATCAATGTGGCTCTTGTGAGGGCAGCAAGCAATGGCTCTCAGTGAGGGGAGGGTGCGGGCAGGTAGGCAAATGAATTGTGATGCACAGCAGCAGACGCATCATGAAGCTTGAATAGATCTGCAAATTTCATGCTCATACTTCCATTGTAGTTCAGGTGTCTTGTGGACAGGTTACCTGGATGGCCTCATTATCTGTCAGAGGAATGTAAGCTGATAAGGAGGTTAGCTGCCAAACGTACTGAAATTCATTCTTCCCTTATGTCTGCAGGATAAAATGGCACATAATCTCCAACGAACAGGCAAAGACAGGCATAGGAATGTCCAACATTAGATCATTCATCTGCAGAGGAGAAGGTAATGGAATTGGCTGGAGAGCTGGGGGGCTGGGCAATAATGGATGGCGAGGCTGCAAGTGCAAAGAAAGTGAGGAGGCCTTGAGCTTGGTATTGACTGCTGGGCAGAAAGGATTTGCACGTCACAGAGGGATGGGAAGAGGAATTGTGAATAAAGTGAGCCTAACTCTTTCTGTTCTCCAATGCAAGTCCTTCTGTTTCAGAGGGATGGCCTGCTCGATCATCTGTGACCCTGCAGTCCACCTCTTTCCCCTGTACATTCCACCAGCACAGATACAGCCACCTTGGTGGGAATGCAATCATGGTTAGAATTGGGTTCATAATCTGGTGAATAATCACAGACATGCTGGAGCAGCTGAAGGGGACTGTGACAGCTGAGTGCCTATCAGAGGCCAGGCCCATGCTGAGCCACAGGCTGATGATGGGCCTCTGATAATGGCCACACAAAACCTAATGAAGAATTAGCGACAGGCAGGGGGACATCTGGTGGAGCTGTCAGAAGCGTTGCATAGATATGCATGGACAATGGAGGAGCCCGTCCAGACAATAGATTCTGTCAGCCTCAGGTGGACAAGCGCTTGGCTTCCTTTATGGAGAGGTTGGCAGTCATCGTGGAGAGTCAGGATCAGCAGAGCAGTCAGTGGATGCCAGATATGTGCTCAGACTTGCATGCCATCACTCTAGCTATGGGTTATAAACTGGGGTATGTATACAGGGGAGATGAAGTGCCTGTTTCTTACTCCAAGTGCTTCTCCTCCTTAGATAGTGAGGTGCCACTGTGCATCAAGAGGGAGGAGGAGTGCCAGGCTGCCTTTTCTGCAGATTCCCGCTGGGGGGTCTGAAGGTGAGCAGCCACCTCTGGGAGAGCTCTGTCAGAGCGATTCCAGGCAGTGGAACCTCATTTTCAACATGCTAATTGTCTGTTCTATTGATGATCCATGGTATTCATTGTAGCACCCCTCGACTGGAGTTAGAGGGTTTCTGAGGGTGGTATCATCAGCCTGGCTCTCTGGACCTGTTAAGCTCAAAAACTCTCCAGTCCCTTTAAAGAGGGTATTTGGTCAGTGATGTGTGACTGCCTGAGAGATACCACACATATCCCCACTGGAGTCCTGGCAGGAGCCATTGACACGGAAGTTTAATGCTGAAGTGATTTTTAAAGCCAGTCTGGCATTGGGTTCCCTCCCAGTCCAATGAGCCACAGGTCATCGAGAAGAAGAGCACACAAGAGAGTGAATGCCTTCCTTGACATCCACAGTCATTGCTGGCATTGCCTCTCTAACATCTGTAGGCAGTTTAAGCGGGAGCAGTAGACTCTGGGATGTGTTATTGTTCTGTGTTGGACTGGGCCCTGATTGCTTCCATTTATCAGAGAGAAATACCTTATCAAGGCTGGATCCTACAATGGAGACCTGGCCATCATCGAACGCCTTGCACTTGTGGCCAAATGGCATTCATCTTGCTCTTGGCAGAGCTAAAATAAAAATAGAAAATTCTGGAAAAACTCGGCAGGCCTGACAGCATCTATGGAGAGTGAAACAGAATTAACATTTTGAGTCTGTATGACTCCTCTTCTGAGCTGAAAAGAAGTAGAAATGTGATGGGTTTTATACTGTTTAAGAGGGGGTGGGTGGTGGTAGGTGGAGCAGGTGGAGCAAAATAGAAGGTCAGGTATAGGTGGGAGCTCAGGGGAGATTGAAGAAGATGTCATGGACACAAGACAAAGGGAGTATTAATGGTAGTATTAAAGTCTAAAGAAGATGCTAATAGGGGCATAAAGGTAAGATAGCAGAATGTGGTAATAGCAGAACAAGGGTCAGTGCTCTGTGAAAGCAAAAATAAGAACAAGTTACAGATGGCTTTGTGGGAGAAGGCTTGTTTAAAAAAAAATCTAAATTAAATTGCAGAAGGTGCAACATCTGCCCCTTTACCCCTTCCCTTCTCACCATCCAATGCCCCAAACACTTCTTTTGGTGAAGCAGTGCTTCACTTGCATTCAACTTAGTCTACTATATTCATTGCTTCCAACACGGTTTCCTCTACATTGGGGAGACTAAATGCAGACTGGGTGACCATTTTGCAGAAAGCCTTCAATCAGTCTGCAAGCATGACTCAGACCTTCCTGTTGCTTGTCATTTCAACACACCATCATGCTCTCATGCCCACATAAAATGTTTGTGGAATCTATAATTGTTTTTGAAAATGTTTGAAAAGATTTTTTAAGAGCTTGTATCAATTGTAAAGGGATCAATTGGATAATAAGGAACACTGGTCCATGTGACCGGGTTACCCTTGACCTGGAAGCAATGCCAGCAATAAGCAAGTTAAAATATGGAGGCCTTGTGGCAAACTCAAGGAAAGAGGAAGGTGAAGAACTGGAGGCTTTCAGCAAGCCAAGTTGGAGAGCTGGATTGCTGAGTGGCCAAAGAACATGGTTGGGATTGCTGCTGCTGTTTCTTTCACTCCCAAGTGACTGAATGTACAAACTACAGTGTGAAGATAACAGCAGTCCTGCTAGATCCACACTACCACTACTGAGAGTTGAGAAGGTTCTGGAAAGAAGTGTGAAAGATTGCATAGACATAATCTTGTTTATGAAGATGCTGATGTCTGCAGAGAATCAGACAGGTCCTTAAAGGAAAGAGACTAGAATTCTGCCATAGGGAGATCTAAGCTTAGAGGAACTTTGTGGCTGAAAATGTTGGCCATAAAGATGCAGTTGACCATCTAGAAACTCCGTGTGATGGTCTTTGTGGTGTCTGCAATTCCGTGTCTAACTTAATTTGCACTGAGCATGATTTGCCTCTTAATTTATTTTTAATTTATGTTGATTTGGGCTCGCATTATGAAAAGTGAAAACCTGTTTAGTAAATCTCTTCATTAGGGGTTTGTTTGGTAAATTTGGTTCATTTGTTTTAGGTGGATTGTAACAGCGGGGACAGGTAGCTCCAACTCGCTCAGCTTCCACCTCGATGACTGACTCACCTGCTCACTGCCTGTGTTAACTACTCATGAAAGGGAAGGCCCTTGAATTCCGTGCACTGCCGACTTAATCATGAAGGTAGTATTTAATTCCTAAGTGTGCAACACCACGACACTAAGTTTGGAGGATTTGCAGATAGTAAAGAGGATTGTCAAAGGATACAACGGGATATAGATCGGTTGGAGACTTGGGCGGAGAAATGGCAGATGGAGTTTAATCCAGACAAATGTGAGGTAATGCATTTTGGAAGGTCTAATACAGGTAGGAATTACACACTAAATGGCAGAACCCCTAAGTGCATCGATGGGCAGAGGGATCCAGGTGTACAGGTCCACAGGTCACTGAAAGTGGCAACGCAGGTGGATAAGGTAGTCAGGAAGGCATATGGCATGCTTGCCTTCATTGGCAGGGGTATTGAGTATAAAAGCTGGGAAGTCATGCTGCAGCTGTATAGAACCTTGGTTAGGCCACACTTGGAATATTGCGTGCAATTCTGGTCTCCACATTACCAGAAGGATATGGAGGCATTGGAGAGGGTGCAGAGGAGGTTTACCAGGATGCTGCCTGGTCTGGAGGTTATTAGCTATGAGGAGAGGTTGGAGAAACTCGGATTGTTCTCACTAGAGCGACGGAGATTGAGGGGCGACTTGATAGAAGTTAACAAAATTATGAGTGGCATGGACAGAGTAGATAGAAGCTTTTTCCCAGGGTGGAAGAGTCAATTACTAGGGGACATAGATTTAAGGCGAGAGGAGAAAACTTTAGAGGAGATGTGCGGGGCAAATTTTTTACACAGAGGGTAGTGAGTGGGATAGTTTTTGTCCACCTGAAAGGATAGGGTAGGGCCTTGGTTTAACATGTTATCTGAAATACAGCACTTCTGCACTGAGCGTTAGCCTCAATTTTGTGCTCAGGTCCCTTGAGTGGGACTTGAACCCAAAACCGTCTGAGTCAGAGGCAAGAGCATTACCAACTGCACCACATTAACCATTTTGAGGGCAACAGAGGTAAGAATGGTTTCCTGATGGAGAAAGCCCACCTATCAGTTTCAGTTAAAAAATTACATGACAGTGCCATGATATGTTTTAATCACAATTAATGCAGCTGCAAGGTCATAAAAATGTGGTTCAGCTGGTGGGACAGAGGTGTGGGTCTGAAAGAAAGTGGAAGTAATAGCAGGTAGAATGCCAGGGTGGAGCAATTTGCTAAAACTTTGTATCTATGGGTTAATCCTGCTGGACTAACTTTTATCACTGTTGCATTATGCTAGCAGGGTCCTTTCCAACACATGTAAATACTTAATTAGACTCACAAATTGAGTCATGGTATAACGGGACAGAAACATTGGATATCCTGCTGACTCTGAACCACACCACAAAACTATTGAGCCCAGCATTTTAACTGCTGCAGTCCAACTTGGACCAGGCATATGAGATTGCGCAAAAATGTTTTCGGTTTTTTTGGCCATTGCATTGGGTAAAGACTTTTTAGATGACAAATAAATTTTACAATGTAGATTGTCATCATACTTAAGTACTTTTACCTTGCAACAATATATCTCAAATGACTAAAGAATGATCTCATTGTTATCATCAACTTCTGTATAACTTAAGTGAACAGAATAGGATTTTAAAGGATATTTTGAATCATATGAAAGAAACTAACATGTCTGCCAAAAATTCAAAAGTCTTTTCAGTAACTGAGAGAAGTAAACAACTCTTTGCACAATTGTGTCAATGACAAAGCAAATCATTTGTGAACACTGAACCTGGAGAATTTTTAGTTTTACTCTGTGTCAGCTGGCCATTATTGTGCTTAAAACCCAAGTTTCAGCCATGTACATTGTTTTATCTGGGACAAAGGAAAAGACTACCCAAGGGACGATAATTGGAGACGGTACAGGCAGGATGTCAGTATGTTTGCATAGTACAAGATGATTTTTGTTCAACTAATAAAATCTATTATTAGAGGGGGCCAATCAGCCTATGCAGATATAGTAAGGCACTTCAGATTGTAAATACCAATGACATGTGGAAATTTAATACTGATGTCATATATGATTTAAATTGCATGCCCACAAAATCAGCAAGTCACTGCCCATTGCCAAGTAATAACAGAAACACATGGTCTTGTGATCCACAAAAGGTTTTTTTTTAACATAGATGAATAATGTAGGTTGTGCGACATTTACAGTGTTAGTGTGACTGTTAGACGACGGCCGCTGGTAAAAATAATCCCATAAGAAGAACCTATAGAGAATCATTAACCCATACAGTGCTCCTGGTAATCATCTTCTCAAATCTAATTTTAAAAAAATGAAAAAAGTAAAGAAAGAAGGAAAGCAACAAAGAAAAACATTTTAAAAATATATTCGAAAAACTGATCAATGTGGCAAATCAATATTTCCCTTTCCCAACAAGTATAATGCACAATTATGAAAGTGAAGGAAAATCACCCATCTCCTAGATATGAATTTGTGGTACCAAGTTAGGAATCTAATAAACCCCAGGTTACAAGCAAATTGTACAATCTAATTTCAGTTACTGGTGTACTTTGTAATTTTCATATACAGTAAATTCAAGTTTTAAAGTGAACTCAATTATTTTCATTGCCATTAGTTATTCCATAACTGTTTTTAAAAACATGTTACATGTGTTTGGACATTAGTCACAGTACATTAAAATATGCAATGTGCAATCATATCATGTATGTGTCCTAAATAGAAGAGATATATAGCATTAAGTGTTTTGGAAAGACGAAGAACAGCTTTGTATCACCAGATACTATCAACTGGCTAGCATATATGGAAATCTTTGCTTAATAGTATTCACTTTACTGCCTTCACAGCAGTATGTAAGGTAGTTGTTAGCCAAAAGAAACACCATTTTCGTTCAAGCACCAGCAAATCTTTTTAACATATCACTTAATTCTCATGGCTCGTCCCTGACATTTACCCAAAAGTAACAGATAGCTCTTAATCATCTTTTGGTGAAGAAAAACTGCCAATGAACTCAACAACAACAATTTATACCTATGTAGGGCCTTTAACATGGTAAAATGTTTTAAGGTGCTTCACAAGAGTGTCACCAAATTAAACTTGACATCAAGCAGCATAGGGAGATATATTAGGGCAGTTGGTCAGAGAGGTAGGCTTTAAGGAATAGGTTAAATCAGGAAAGAGAGGTGCAGAGATTAAGCAAGGGAATTCCACAGTTTACCCTCTCAGCAGTTGAAGGCATACCTTCCAATTGTGCAGTAGTTGAAATTGGAGGCTGCCTAAGAGGCCAGAACTGGAGGAGTACAGATATGTCAGAGGGTTGGAGAGCTTGAGGTGATTACAGAGATAGTGGCAAGGCCATGAATGGATTTGAAAACAAGAATGGAATCTTAAAATCTTTAAACTTTCTTTCAAATACCTGGCTGTTATCTTAGTTGTCAAGGAATGTAAAATATTTAACAGGAAAGCAACTTTAACTCATTCACTTTTCCAGAACCACTTCATCCAATTCAGGGTCACAGGGAGCCAGAGCCTATCCCAACAGGCAATGGGTGCTAGGCCAGATACACCCAGGACAGGATGCCAGTTCATCACAGGGTACATACTCACAAACACAGAGGGACAATTTACCATAGCCAATCCACCTAACCAGCACATCAACCTTTGAGATTAGTGGCCATTGTATTGTGACAGTGGTGCTCTGGAGTTGCTTGTTCTTGTTGTTGGCTTGGAGGTTGGACAGGTGCTTGGGTATAGTTTCATCTGGTTCTTCCATTGCTTGATGTCAAACCACGCCTGGTTGGTCTGGCTGGTTTGACGTGCATGGCTGTAGTGACTCTTGCTCGTTTCCTGTGGGGTGAACGGGAATGATATTTGTCTTCTTGGCAGTGTTTTTTCTTCTTCCTTCTCCATTTAAGCCACCTGGAATTGTGCTGAGGCAGAGGAAGAGCGCCCCTGTGACAAGAATAATATTGGGCAGCATTTTCCAGTCGGCAAGTGGGGGCGGGGCTCGCTTGCCGATGCATAAATTGACACGGGGTGATGCTGGGCATGCGTCCCAACATCATCCCGCATCATTTAGATTTTCAGTTCAGCCTATTATGGCCATTAAAATACTAATTAATGAACTTAATGGGCCTGCCTGTCCAACCTTAAGGATGAGGTGTCATGTAAGATTTAAAATTTCATGAAAATTTTTTTATAAAAGTAATGGACATGTCCCATTTCATGTGATAGTTTCACATGAGGGAACAAGTCCTTAAATTTTTTCTGTTTTTGATTAGGTTTTTAAAAGTAACGCTGATCTCCCTGAGGCAGCACTTTGCCTCAGGGAGATCTGTGCACTCTTTTGCATGCATGCGTGCAAAAGAGCATACTTCTGGCTCAGGAATCTCCCAACAGCCCCCCCCCCCCCCCCCCCCCCCCCCCCCACCTCAGCCTGCACAGGGAGCACACAGCGATTCCGGGTGGGCCTTAATTGGCCCACCCACGTAAAATGGCGGCACGCCACCGACTGGGGGCACCGGTCGGGAACCTGCCCAATCGGGCACCTGCACAACCCCCCCCAATGTGGGGGGGGCGGGGGGGGGATCCTGCCCATTGAATAGCGTGCTCACCTTTGCTTTTCATTGTTGATAGTGCACAACTACTCCAGGTTCCAGGATCCCTTGTGGTTTTGGCACATTGGATGGAAGATGCTGATTGTGCACAGTGGTTGGTGTGTCAACTGACTGTGCCATCATCGGAATTGGTGGTCGAAGTACCTCAGACTATTGATCCTTCTCTGGAGCACTTCAACCAGAGGTGCAATGATAAGTTGGGGACTTTCCAGGACCTGGAATGATGATGGACAAATCTATTCTGCAGAAAGAGGAGGCAGATCATAGGTAAACTCTGAGTCTGAATATTCTTTACTGTTTGAGGACTCAGGACTGTGCTGTTCTGGCTGGCTAGCGACAGTGGTAATCTTGACATCTTCCGCCAGCTGGGTAAGATCGAGGGCCACGCAGGCATCTCTGCTGAGAAGAGAGACAGGCTGATTGCGGATGACATACACCACCTCAAAGACTTATTTGTCGCCATACCTAAAGGATCATGCTGAGGACTGGGAGTCAGACTCCCCATGCTCCATACAGTAGAGTGTCTGTCATTCGAATCCAAAGGCCTTGGAGCCATGGTTCCCCATCTGACAGGAATGTGATGCTGGCACCTGAATCTAATTTGAAATTTGTTAGAGTTACCAGAATATCAGCATTCCAAAATGAAGAACAGCATCCTCTGATGTCCCCAGAGAAGAGTGGCTGTGCATCTTCTGGGTCTTTGGTCTCCACCTTGTGGATTATCTTTGGGATGCCTGTGTAGTGCTGGAGCTTTGACTTGTAAGGTTCACCAAAGTGTTCCTGTCAGTTGCAGCATTGAGCAGTACACGCAGGACACTGATCTTTCCTGAGAGGGCGCTTCACACCGCAGTGCTGGAGAGGTCGCTTTAACAGGCTGTTCAAGTTTTGCTCCCTGACTTGGATGGTCCCTGTGGTTCTGCCACCTGATATGGTGGATGGACAGTTGGTTTCTGCCCCATGAAGTGTTCTCTCCTCTTAGGACGGTCCTGTATTGTTCACGTAGCTCAGGCAGTCTAGCCAGCTGGGTAGCCTTCTCAAGGGGAAGATCCTCTTTAGCTTGCAGGAGGTCTGCTACACCTATCACAATTCTATCTTGGAACAGCTCAGACTTTGAATGGCCATATTCACATCCTTTTGCCATCCTATTGAGATCGTTAATGAAAGAATCGATAGGTTTCCCAGGGAGCTGGACTGTCTTATTCAGTTTAGTACTCTCCAGTATTTTATTGGGTCTCAAGTTGAAGTAGAAGTCAAAAGATTTCAAAGCATCAACAAATTTGGCAGATGATCCATCAATTTTGTGCAATGATGTCCTCTGCTATTGGCCCAATTGAGTAAAGAAGTGTGCTAACTTGTTCTGTCTCTGATTTTTTTATTGAGACCTGCAGCAATGTTGTATCATAAAAATCTTTCCTCCAAAGACTCAAATTCTGTGACTGGTCTAGACCATCCGTGAACATCAGTGGAGCTGGAAGTGTGGAATTGCAATCCATTTTTGAAGATATTAAAAAGTGTGGATATTGCTTTAAGAGATTACAAGCTTCCTAGGTGGCATCACTAGTTACTGCTGAACAGAGGATCTTCCCTTGCTTTCCATTTTTGTGTAGGCTTTACAAAATGGCAGTGGCGTGATTCTGCCTGAAGAAGAAGGGACCATAATAGCAGCGTCGGTCAGCTGGCTGCCAATTTAATTCATTCAGCAGTGTTGCGTTATGAGTCAGGACTTTAGGAAAAGAGCTGCAGGCTTGCTGTTTCCCAACTTGAACAGTCGCAATGTACTGGGAAGGGACAAAATCAATTATTAATGATATTTTTTTCTCTGCCGTGGAGCCAAGTGTTGCCACTCAAGAGTGTGGGATTAGGTTTAGTGATGGGTTATTTTCAAATGGCGCTCCTGGCTGAATGACTTAAAGGGACTTCTCAGGACTGGCTGTCCTGGAATTAAAAAATTTTATCTCACCCTCGCAGGCTGTGAGCTCTGCTTGCTGAAGCTAGACTTCCAAGAAGATTTTTTAACTTCATATTTGGAATGTGGGCATCACTGGCTAGGTCAGCATTTATTTCCCATCCCTAATTTCCCTTGAGAAAGTGGTGGTGAGCTGTCTTCTTGAACAACTGCAGTCCATGAGGTGTAGGTACACCCACAATGCTGTTAGAGAGGGAGTTCCAGGATTTTGACCCAGCAACAGCAATGGCGATATATTTTCAAGTCAGGATGGTGAGTGACTTGGAGGGGAGCTTCCAGATGGTGGTGTTCCCATATGTCTGCTGCCCTTGTCCTTTTAGTGATCATAGCGGTCGTGGGTTTGGAAGGTGCTGCCCAAGGAGTCTTGGTAAGTTCTTGCAGCGGATTTTGGAGATGGTACACACTGCTGCCACTGTGCGACGGTGGTCGAGGAAGTGAATGGTTGTGGAAGAGGTGCCAGTCAAGTGGGTTGCTTTGCCCTGGATGATATCAAACTTCTTAAATGTTGTTGGAGCTGCACTCATCCAGGCAAGTGGAGAGTATTCCATCACACTCCTGACTTGTGCCTTGTAGATGGTGGGCAGGTTTTGGGGAGTCAGGAGGTGAGTTAGTCACCGCAGGATCCCTAGCCTCTGACCTGCTCTTGTAGCCACAGTATTTATATGACTAGTCCTGTTCAGTTTCTGGTCAATGGTAACCCACAGGATGTTGATAGTGGTGCAATGGCAGTATGCAGTGGAGTCTTCTGCTTCAGTAAAACCTCTGCATTTCTTGTTTGCTTCCAGGTTTTTCTGTCTCTGGAGCTTTTTCTGGTGCATTTTCTCATTTCTGTAGCTTCAGTTGGGAGTTAGGTTCAGTGCAGAATCCGTTGAAAGTGTCCCTTTTCTTAGTTTCTCAGCATTCTTGTGAGGATGGGGGTTTTAATCCCGAGCCTGCCATCATGAAGAATCTTGTTTCGGATACCATGAAGTAGGCTATGTAGTCTAGAGTATGTTAATGGCAAGTCTTTATTAACAACTCATAACTATGTACAGTAGAGGGTACAGGTATGGAGTTGTCTCCATTCTACGTTTTAACCCAACTGTGTCTGTCTCCAGACTGTCTCTGGCTCAAGGTCAGGTGTCTTCTTACATCACTGTGCAGGTGGTACTGTACTCAGTCCCACATTAATCCTTTAAGTACCAGTCCCTTCTACTACAATCTTAACACTAAACTGAGACTTCCAGAACCAGTGGGGAGCAAATTGGCAAGTTTTTAATCTTAAATCAAGATAGAGCAAGGATAAAATTCTGTGAAACTGTAGAAATGAAAATGTAGATTATCCACTTTTCTGAAGCTGAGGATAAGTATGCATTTTTAAAATTTAGTCCAAAGTACATCTAAACTGAGACTGATTGATAAAAACGCTGGGTATGAAGGAAACATTCAATAAAGCTATCCTCTCACATCATTAAGTAAAAACTTCACATTAAAAAAGATGAATAATCTATAGAGCCATCACCATCTATTCAGCAGCTCCATAGTGGCATGGACTATAGAAAGGAGACAACTAGAATTCACCAGTGAAAGCACTAATTACTTCCCAGTTACTCTCTTTACCAAAAGCAAGCAACAAAAATTTAATTGCAAGTTCATAAACGTCAGGCAGGATATGATGACATGTTAGTAAAGCTTCTTTGTCAAATTTTCCCACGCAGAAAGGGGTGTAGAGGCTAGCCCTGATGAACAGTGGTTGTACTTTCCCATGGTATTAGCTCATTTAACATCAGCAGTGAGAAAGGCTGTGTGTTGTGCATAACATTTGGTAGGTGAATCCTGTGTCCCAGGCAGCATTCCAAACTTTGAATACCCCACACTGTTCATTGATTTGAAATTGTGGGATGGGAAACCTCTTCTTCCTGAGTTCTTCCTCTGAGACAGTTTGAGAAGTCACAGTACAGATTCTGCATCAATTTGATGAACATTTTCAGTACACAGTAATACAAACCAGTGTAATCCCATAAAAAAAACCTTATAAGTTGTCTCCTGCAAATTTCCACTAAAACATCCTGTTGTTTTACATCCTGACATTGGAGAAAATTAGAATTGCTGAATAAAAAAAACAGTTTACATCTCCAAATACTTTGGATACCCAAACATGCTCTGGCGACAGTTTGGATAACTAATAGAATACTTTGCTTAACATAGACATAGTTGGATTAGCTTCTCCCGTCATGGCAGGCTTCCTTTTACATACTTCATACTTATGATTGGACAATGAATACGAAGTAATTAGTTATCCTAATGAATGTGGCCTTTGGAGTTGCATTCCAGACATTGTGCAATATATCAAAAATACTTGAGTTTTTAAAAATTACTTGGAATCAACATACCTGGCCTTTTCAATCACAGTTAGCCTATCCAGCTATGATTGGTTAACCACTGGGAAAATGACAAAAGCACACATAACTTTGAAGGAAATTGTTGTATGGCAGCTTAATGTCACAGTGACCTTGACAGCAACAAGAAGAGCTGTCCCCATTCTTGGTTGTTTATCAGGCTGCAGCAATGTGGTTATAGTTTTTGAAGTGAAATGGAAACACAGAAGGCAGGTATCCTCAAACAGAACAGGGTAGAACTGATGAAAGGTCATCAGCTTGAATCATTAACTGTTTCTCTCTCCACAGCTACTGCCTGACCTGCTGAGCATTTCCAGCATCTTCTGTTTTTATTTCAGATTTTGAGCAACCTCAGTATTTTGCTATTGTAGGACTGGTGTAGTCTGCTCACACAGATTATGGGTGGTGCAGGACTGTGTGAGGTTTCTTTATGGATGGAGTTGCATCATGAAATGCTCCTCCTTCAAAACATAAAGTCAAATATGAGTTAATTCAATGCGAGTGATTATCTGAATAACCATTGGCAGTGCAGAACTTTCTCCACTGTCAGCATTGATCAGAGCATTGTGGTTGCACTGCGCTCAACTTTCCATCCACTGAAATCAATGGAGGAGATTTTCAACTTCCATAAAATGATGTTATTGATCAGGCATGCGTGATAAAAAGCCCTCAGTTTTCATTGCCACAGAAGTTAATGGAAATGAAAACCGCATGGTCCCTATAATGGGCTGTCAACCTGCCATGTTGGTTTCACACATAGACAGCAAGTTGAAAATCTACCCCAAAGGTTCCTCATCACCAGTATATTTAGGCTGCCGGGTCCCACCTTCCGGTGCAGATGAAGTTTTACTTGTATTGTTGCAGTGATTTGTCATTTTAAATGCAAATGTGGCACAGCAGAAGCCTGTGCAAAATTAGACAGCTTGAAGGAACCAAAATTTCTTTTAAAAACGTTAGGTATACAAGCTGAAAAAATGCATCCAGCCAAAAAAAAAGCTTTATTTTAAATATAGTTCAAGCAGTAAACTAACTTTAAGACGCATCAATAAGCAGATCTTGACTGCTCAGCATTCATAGCTCAGTTTTTATGGGCAAGGTTAATGCTATGGGTGTGCCTGGTCTGAACTCATGAAATTCAGCCTGGGACCAGTTTTGACTCAGTAAAATTTTAAATGAGGTCCACACATGCCAGGAGTGTGGCTACATTCCACCCACCAAAATTGCCCATTGGAAAGTTAGGTGTGCTAAGAAGCTTTTACGAGTCGGTGGCACAGTGCCGCAAATAACTTGGTGCTTAAGTGGATCAAGTATAGTTGTAATGTACAGGCTGAGGGGAAACTTGATTCAGACAAGTAGATGGGATTCAGATTAACATATTGTTTCCACATATTACTGCTGTTGTAACACTGCAAAAATTCTCCCCTTCATCGAATTCACTGGTCCGACTTTAGTGTGGCCCAAGTACCTGAGCATAAGCCAACTAATGCCACGTTTGGGTGTGTCTGATATGAAGCCTGTTGACCCTGGCTCAGTTTCTGGGTTCTGCTCATAAGGATCACATTGGACAGCACCAGGCAGGATCATTGGCTCCTATTTGATGCTTACAGAATAGGTGGCAGTTAATTACTCTACTGCTGCAGACCTTAAAAACCTGCAGCAATTTAAAGCGGTATTATTTTTGAATGATTGCTGCTGATATTGTGGAAAAAATTGTGGAATATATCTGGAGTGATCACGGTAATGGCAGAGCTCCTTGCTTTGATTAAAAATCTTGCTGTAGCAAGTAGAGCAAAGAAGAGGCCTCCTTCTCCCCAGCCATTTGGTCAGGCAATATTAACATCAAATTCAGTATAGAAAGTTAGATATAGAATAAAGCTTTGCTCCAATGAACCATATCTTGAAAGTGTAATAGGAATTAACAGCACACATATACATATATATAAAATGAGGCCCGATGATCCTTGAGTCTCCATTGTCTGGTGCTCGCTTGTAGCATGTGTCTGGATCTGAAAATGGACAAAAACCAATGTGTACCTGAGTATTTCCTTGACTGAATGGTGCTGCATATTTCAAGATACAGAAGATGCCCAAATAATTAATGTTGTGAACTTTTTCACTCTTATTTGTTATATAGTCAGGAGCACTGGTTAATGAAAAGATGGCAGAATGTATTGAAAATAATTTGTTGATTTCTTTAATGCAAATATGTTGATTGGCTATGTGGATTTTTCAGACAAAGTGAAATATGTTGACTCCACATTATTAACCTGTGTACTAAATTGGGTCTCAATTTTCTGGGCTCACTGCACTGTCATAGATAGGGCAGAGTGGGAATTCTATTCGGCTGCTGACATCTGCACTATACCTTGATGGATTCTATAGATGAAGTCAATTGATTAGAACATGGGTTTGAATGATCAGAAATCCATTGGGTGGCGGGGGAGGATGAGGAAATGTTGATTCTGGAGAGCCATTCAGGAGGCTATGGGCTGTATTTTCGCAGAGTCAGGGAGACCCTATGGACCTTTAAAAATGGTGGATGGGACTGAATTCTGGGATTCCCAGCTCCATTCCTGGTGTTTCAGATTTTCAGCAGAACTTTCTAAGGGTGGAGGCTGTTTCAGGTCCCAAGCCCACACCCTGCAATCCCAACCTGCCACCTCCGGTGTCATGAACCTTAAACTATATAAGTGAAACTTTAGAAAGGTAAGTTTAAAAGGTCCTCCTCATGTCGCCATGCCAAGATATATCCCCCCATCTACTCCCATGGTCCTGCTGCTCCTCATCCCAAGGTAATATACCAAGTTTTAATAAACCATTCATTCATTGATAACTTTCCACTTTAAATAATTCTCCTTTTTACTACAGTCCAATAAAGTTTCAATCATCTTTAAAGTATCAATAGTAGAAACTGCTAGCACTAGAAGCCTCTTAATCTTCTGTTAACAAAGTTTGTGCAATTGACAGCATAGAATAGAGAGCCAGATATGTCAATCAAGCAATGTTTTCTCTTGGGCTCAGGTGTTCCTGAATTCTAATGGATGTCTGGGCTGTCAGTCAAGAATGCATAGAGTGGCTTGGCTGTGAGCCCAGAAAACAATTAAAGTACTGAAACACTTGGCCCGAGGGAAAATATTGCCTGATTAACAGCTCTTGCTCTCTGGTCTGTGCAATTGACAACAATGTGCAACCAGGCAGCAGTGGTTACAGTGAAATGAATATCAGCCTCAGAGCGGAGACCCTAAACAGTCAGAGGTGCCCACATCATTTCCAGTACTGAATGGATGCTTACACACAGCATTTCAGTGGTGCAGTGCTGGACATCAAAACTGGCAGACACAGGAGTGAAGTTGGGCCATAAGAATGGGTGACAAAGTATGCCTGTATTTTCAGGAGAAGCAAACACACAAAATCAGGGAATGGTGATGGACTGGAGATGGATTGCCATTGGTGGCAATACTGGCACAAATAGAGGAGGAAGCAATGGAACTGGGTGGCATCTTGTCACTGAGGGTGAGGCAGGTGTGGACCCCTCAGAGAATGAAGATCTCACAGGACCAAGCTTTAGAAGAAGGCTGATGGGTTTCTCAAGAAATTTATTTTTGGATTAGCAGCCTGCAACTACCAGGGTACCTCAAGAAAGTACCACAGGGCACCAAGCCACACAGGATCCTGACTTGGAAATGTGGGCTGAATTGCTCCAGATTCGCACTAAGTGCAATAGTGGGTGTGAAAAAGTCATTTTACCTGCTTGTCACAATGGCGGGTTTTCACGCCGTATTGTTCTCTTCCCGCCTCATTAATTACGCAGCCAGAGGAACACATTGTCTTGCTGGCAGCAGGCCTCTGAATCGCCCGCCATGTTGTTGATGTGCCGCTTTCTCACACCGGGCACCAGATTTAAACTGTAACTGTATGCACACTTTTCAATGCTTGAAGCCCAGGACTGCTTCAGTGAAAACATAGCCCCAAAAGCCAAGAAGAATTCAGAGACCCATCAGTGGAATGCCTTACGGAGGTCCTCAATTATGTCCTCCACCCCATTCTGGCCACAGGAGGTCCAGCAATCTCACCATCCTGGCTTGAGAGGCGAAGTCAGTGGTGGTCAGTGTCAACGCTGCACAGAAGAGGTTGGCCATCCAGTGCAGAAAGAGGCTGAATGATCTCATCTGTGCTGCCAGCATAAGGCAACCATCTCATCGCTCTAAACTCACATATTCACAAGGACATCACGCATTCACTGGCATCTCACTCACTGTCAGCTCAAGGAACTCGGTCTCTCACACATACCCTCACATCTCCATCTGGCCTCATCTCTTCAGCCCTCGCCATCTTGAGGCCACTTGGATAGATCAACATGTGCCCCCACACACACCCTGGGATACTCCCCTTCCCCAGTACAGCTCTCATCCTGCAGCCTCTTACCTTGCCTGATGCTACTTCTCTCCCTTCCCGAAGCAAGTCCTAGCTCTGCAGCCCTTGAAAAGCCACCCAAGCCTTATGGCTGGCCTGGTAAGTAGAGATCTACCCATAAGCCCCCCTAATATTGATGTGGTGCTGCCTGCAAAGCCTGGCACTGATGACCATAAGTGCTGCCTGAAGCAAGGTAGGCAAATAAACCTTGAAGTCTTGAGTGAAGTGAGGTGCACATCATTTATATGCAGTTATGAAATACATTGGCATGGAATCACGCCAATGTGCCTGGATCATTAAGGGTAGAGCAGGCAGGGCAGGGCTCATAATGAGATGCTAAAGTATTAAAATTAGGTTCCTGACATGCGGCGGTGGGAGCCGTGGCCTGCCATTGATGGGTGGAATGGACAATCACAAACTGGTTTCATGGTGGCGTGAAACCGGTTTTTGGCCTTGCCATGTCACCTGCTCATGACAGTCATGATGCTTGCCGCCATGGGACCAGACAATTCTGCTTTGTATCGCCGTTACTTCATGGTCGCTGAGTCAAAACTCTGGAACTCCCTCCCTAACAGCACTGTGGGTGTACCTACACCACATAGACTGCAATGGTTCAAGAAGGCAGCTCATCACCACCTTCTCAAGGGCAACTCGGGATTGGCAATAAAAGTGCTGGCCTAGCCAGCCACGCCCATGTCCCATTAAGGATAAAAGAAAAAGGACCAGTGCTTGAGCCTCAAGTGATTAATATATATATATATATATATATAGGCGTGGACCTGATCGCCGTCTGCAATCGGGTCCATGCCGCCATTTTATGCGGGCGGGCCAATTAAGGCCCACCCAGTGTATTACTCGACTCCCAAGGATAGTGGGCGGTGGGCATACACAGACCGCCGGGTCCAGTGGCGACCCGGCAGCCTGTTTAAATGAAGGCCTGGCAGCCTTTGCAATGCTGCTCACAATGGCCGGGGGAAGAGCACAGCAGAGGGCTACTGTGCAGCACGCAAGTCGGGAGGGTAGGCCAGTGGGGCAGGCATGTCTGGAGGGTAGGCTAGTGGGCAGGCCAGGCTGGAGGGTAAGCCAGAGGGGCATTGTAGCCCTCGTTTCTCGGATGAGTGCCTGGCTGCGCTCCTGGAGGAGGTGGTAGCTCAGCGGGAGATCCTGATTCAGAGGGACCGGAGGCGGAGGCCTCCCCACCTGACCAACTGTGCATGGGGGGAGGTGGCCGAGAGTGTGAGCTCCCATGATGTGGTGCGGTGCACATGGGTCCAGTGCCGCAAAAGATTCAATGACATTCTGCACTTAGGAAGGGTGGTTACCATGTTGGCTGAGGTTATTTAATGCAGCCGTCACCCTTTCCCCTCAGCACTGCACCCCACCCCACTCCCCCCACCACAAAACCTGTAATGTAACAATGTGTGGTCCTGAACGAGGAGATGTTTCAGGTACAGCTAGAAACATTCCAACAAGAGGAAAAGGAGGGAACTAAAGCCAGGTCACTTTTGATGACGAGGGCGATAAAGAAAATGACTAAACAAAAAAACAACGGTGAATTCTTCAAGCAAGTACCAGGCTAAATACAATTCAGGTGGCAAGTGAAGAGGAAAATAAGACTGGCAAAGAGAGAATTTGAGAATAGGATGGCAGTTAACATAAAAGATAACCCAAAAGCCTTCTAACGGTGTGGAAATAGTAAGCAGGTATTAAGAGATGGGGTGGAGCCTTTTAAGGGACAAAGAGGGCGATATATGTTTAAAGCGATGGGACAAGGCTAGGGTAGTGTGCATTGGTGTTTACTAAGGAAGAGGATGCTGACAAAATATCAATGGAAATAGAGATTGCAGATGTAATGGGTGTGGTTAAATTGAGAGGCAGGATGTACTGGAAAGGCTGGCTACATTTGGAGTGGAGATGTCACTTGGTCCGGATGGCTTGCAACCCAGGTTTCTCATGGGAGGGTGGAAATAATTGAAGAACTTACCATAGTCTTCCAATCTTCCCTAGATATGGGGAAATGCCATAGGATTGGAGTGTAGCAAATATGATACCTTTGTTTAAGAAAGTATGTAAGGACATTCCTTGAAACTACATGCTGATCAGTTTAGTATCAGTTGTGGGAATGTTTTAGAAAGAAAAGTTGGGGAGAAAAAATTAATTGGCACTTGAAGAGGTTTGATTTAATTAAGGATAGCCAGTACGGATTAGTAAAAGGCATATCGTGCTTGACTAATCTCATTGAATTTTTGATGAAGCAACAGAGAAGGCTGCTGAAGGGAATGCAGTGATGATGTCCCTATGGATTTTAAGGGCAGAATTTTCTGGCTGGTGGATGGGCAGAGTGGGAGTGGGTGTGGACCCGATTGCCACCGATGATCATGTCTGTGCCGCCATTTTACACGGCCGGGTCAATTAATGCCCGCCTAGTGTGAATCACGGCTCCTGAGGACAGTGGGAGTGGGCGGGCAGCTGCGGGATTGCAATGACCATCAAGTCCAATGGTGACCTGGTGACCTGTTTTAAAAAAGCCGCTGCAGCCTTTCAAAGGCTGAGAAACACGGCTACTGGAAGGGCTCCCCAGAGCGCTGCTGGTGAGCAGGCCAGACAGGAGGGTAGGGCAGTGGGGCACTGTGCCCCTCGCTTTTTGGGTGATAGCTTTGCTGCTCTCCTCAAGGAGGTGGCAGCATGGCGGGAGGTCCTTGTACCCCAGGATGGGAGGAGGAGGCCCCCTCCACCTGATCAAACATGCCTGGGAGGAGGTGGTGAGCTCCCATGATGTAGTGCGACGCACCTGGATCCAGTGTCACAAGTGTTTCAATGACCTGTTCCGCTTGGGAAAGGTGAGTACTTGGCATTGGTCACTTAACCCAGCAGGCATGCTTTCCCCCTGGTGCACCCCCTGCCCCAAGTCTGAGTGTAGCGACTGCATTGAATCATTGACGGCATGTGTCTTTCGCTGGGTGGGCCAGCAGATATTGCCCATGCAGAGGTCACCCTGAGGGGGTGGTGAAGAGATGGGTTCTGCAGCATGTGGTACACTGAGTCCCATATTACTGTTATGGGGGCAACCTAGAGGAGCTGCACCTAGGCGCAGAGCTGGAACTCCAGGACATGTCAAAGTCAGGATGATGACATACTGGGACGGGAGCTTCAAGGTGGCGTGGCACCGATTGATCTGCTGTCCTCTGCACTCCATGTGCTTGTGCCTCCTTGCTATGTAAGGTTAGACCTTGTGATGCCAAATGTGATGTAGGCAGCATTTGGCCAAGCGGAGGGAGGGGGGACAGGCCCGGCATCTTTGTGTGAGTGTTTGGCAGCAGTGGGGTGAGGAGGCATTGGAGCCCTGCAATGTCCCACTCTGGTTGGGGTGGGCCATCTGGAAAGAGAATCCAGGTACAATTAGCACTAATCAATGCTCTTCTCTTCTTTTCAGGGGAAGAACGCTCATAATGCCGCTGAGCGGGTGGGGGCTGCCCAGGTGGCGATGCTTAGCTGGTTCGAGCTGGAGGCCCTAGATCTGGAGAGGCACCATGTGCCCAGGTCCACTGGTGTCGATGAGGCTGGTGTGCCACAGGCAGGTATGTTTGCCCAGCACTGAGGACACCATTGTTCCTCCAACAGCCATGGCACCGCTGAATGTTCAGTGATTGAGGTTTGTAACATGGCTTGACCATTGCTTATGGAAGAATGAACACATAATGGTCCAGGGGACAGGGATGCACATTGATACTGTCTCTACATTAGCTCATCAAATATCCTTGTTCTTCCTTTCAGCATCACTGGAGCAGGGCCAGGAGGAGGAGCAGCAGGGAGCCCCTCTCATACCTGAGGGCCCTGAAGTCTCGGACTCACCAATGTCACACCATCTCTGCCAGGCAGGCACCAGCACAGATTCTAGCACCTTTGTGGGAATTTAAACATAGGCTAGTGTCCCAGTCCGACAGCGGTGAGGGCACTTCACAGGCGCCGAAGGAGTTGGTGGAGACAGAAAGTGCCCATGATGCCAGCAGTCGGGGGACTGCAGGGGACCAGGCACATGCTCAGCCGGTGCCTGATGATGTCCTTCTGGAGTCGTCTGCGATGCAGCAACCACATGAAATGCAGCCAGGTGTGCGGGAGGTTCTGGCGGAGATATGTGAGGCAATGTTTGGCTTGGTTTCTGTGGTGGAGGAGTCTATGTGGATAATTGGCAATGCAATGAGCCTCATGGCTGAACACTATGCGCCCTCCATGGAGAGAGTGGCAACTCTCATGGAAAGGCTCCTCCAGGAGACCAATCAGGGCTTCCTGGGGATGCGCCCGGACCAGCAAGCCCTCACATTGGCATTGACCTCAGCTGGTCAGTGCCAGTGTGGGAGATGGTCTGGGCACCAAGTTTCCCAGCTCAGTGCCCATCAATCTACGGTGAACAGGGAGGTCTGAAGTGACCTCACGTCGGTACAGTAGCTGCCTGTCATCTCTGCGGGCTCCTCTCAGGGTGCTCCGGATGAGGGTAGCAGCTCGTCTGCCAGTGACCATTGCATCAGATGAGGCTGTGATGACTGGGGAGATGCCAGCTATGGAATTGACAGCTCCCTCCCAGGCGGGGCCAGCTCAGGCTCCACAGGCCCGAGGATGACCACCAAGGTCATCGAGGCTAACTGGACAGCAGAGTGAGCAGGCTGTCTCAGATGCCAGTCCCAGGAAGGGGGCAGCACTAAGATGTAGCACCCGAAAATGTAAACATAAGGCACCTTAGGCACACTATGGGTTTATCACTGGTGCTTTTGTGTTGGCCCGCAATGAGGTCTTTATGAATTGGTGTGATGTTGAACACATTAGTCATTTTGTTCTCTTAAGTTGCTTTTGTTACATTAAATTTAGACATGTTACCATGGTTGAGGGTGCCTCTTCTTCTGCAGGTGGATGGTTACCAAGAATGTTATGAGTGATTTATGGGACATTCAACTTTATTAACAAGGCCCTTAGTGAATGTTCCTATCCAGGCAGATTTTGCACTCAGGTATGGAGTATGGAGTCTGCAGCCCAGGAGGAGATCCATATGTGGTGTGCTAGCTGAAGGTTCATTGGATTAAAGTCTCCCGGGTGTCCCTGCCTCCCTGGAGTATGCCTGGGTCAGTGACTAACCCCTCAGTGTTTCCCTGTGCATGCTCAGGTTCGGACTCACTGCTGGACTCATCGTGTGCAACTGCAGCAATTGCGTCTGCATCTTCTTCGTCCACAGCATCCCCCCTTTCTACACAGCGCAGCATGCAACCAATATCAGCAACCACTATCTGTGGGGGTTACTGGACGCGCCCCCTGAACGGTCCAGGCATTGGAAGTGCATTTTGAGAAGACCAATGGTTCTCTCTGCCACAGCCCTTGTGGAGGTATGGCTCCTATTGTACCGCTGCTCAGCTTCTGTTCTTGGATGGCGGAGAATTGTCATGAGCCACCTTCTAAGGGGATAGCCCTTGTCACCCAGCAGCCATCCATCCAGCCGGGCTGGAGCACTGAAGATCCCTGGCACTCGGGAGCATCGGAGGGTGTAGGTGTCGTGGGAGCTGCTTGGGTACCTTTCACAAACTTGTAGAATCTGCACCCTGTGATCACACACTATCTGCACATTCATAGAGTGGAATCCCTTCCTATTGGTGAAGGCACAGGGCTCACTCACTGGTGCCTTGATGGCCACACGTGTGCAGTCTATTGCACCGTGGATGTGGGGGAAGCCAGCAATGGCCACAAAGCCTCTGGCTCGCCGTGTCTGGCTTGCCTGGTCCCAACGATAGAGAATGAAGGTCAATGCACACCTGAAACTGCTTGACACAAGTATGGACAGCTGATTGGGAAACACCACAAAGATCACCCACCGACCCTGGAAGGAGCAGAGGCATAGAAGTTGAGGGCAGCTGTGACCTTTAGAGCGACTGGCATGGGTTGTCCACCCACACAGTTAGCAGAGATCTGACAGATATAGTTGACTGTCTCCCCTGAGAGACGGAGCCTCCTTCAGCACTACACCTCAGACTTATTGAGCTAGCTGTTTCGCTGCCTGTATACCCTGGCCGCAGGATAGTGGTGTCTTCTGCAGCCCCTTCCACCTTGGACTACCTCTTGGTCCTGCACCCCTTATGCCTGTGCCACTCCTCCAAAAGGTGGCTCCCCTGGAGGCTGAATGTGGACTCCTGGCCTAGCCCTCCCTTCCTCTTCTGAGGAGGTGCCTCCAGTGGAGAGTTCAACTCCCATTCTCAGGCTAAGGGAAGGCTTCCTGAAACCTGCAGAGTGCTGACCTGAAGGTTGTGAGACCAGTCCAAGCAGCCGGTCTGTGTTTTGAAGTATTGCAGCTCACACAGGCAAGTATCAGTTACTTTGAAAATTAAATATTTCACAGAGCACACTCGCAACCCCACTGAACCCTCTTATCCCGCCTGTGGGTGAGGTTTATACAAATGTGTCCTACCTGCCTACATGTTGCGCCCATGCGACGATCTGAAGATCACATGGGCACTGAAAAATTGCTGTCTATTGGTGCCTCAAGGGCCTTAAGTGGCCCATTAATTAATGGCGGGCGCGCACTCACTGAAATATCGTGATGGAGTGCAGTGACGTCAGGACGCTTGCCCGATGTCACCACGTGTCATTTTACATGTCAGTGTGTTGGTCCCACCCTCGCACGCCAACGGGAAAATTCAGCCCTAAGTGTTTACCAAAGTACCAATGACTGGTTAGCAAAATTGAGACTCAGGTTCACTTCAGCTTGGATACCAAAGCAGCTTAGGGACAGAAAAGAGCAAGTCATGATAAATGGTTGTTTTTCAGACTGGAGGATGGTGGACAATCGTATTCGCAAAGGATCAATATTAAGACCTCTGAATTTTTGATATATATGAATAATGTGACTATTGGAATGCAGAGTAAAATTTCAAAATTTGTTCATGATACCAAACTTGGAGTTGTGGCAAACAATGAGGTACAGATCAATTCAACTGCAACAGACATAGATAGGCGACGAAAATGGGGAGATAAATTACAAATGGAATATAACACAGGAAGGATAGGGAGAAGCCATTAATTTCACCACTCTCTAAACAGTGTGCAGGGACAGAAGGAACTGGGGATTCATGTGTATAGATATTTTAAGGTGGCAGGACAAATTGGGAGACTGGTTAGCAAAACATATGGCATCGACTGTCCAGAGTGTGCTTTGCCAGTGGTTTGTTTAAATCTATGTGCAGAATTTTGCCCTTGGCCTGCGGGATCTGCGGGGGGGTGGGGGTGGGATGGTGGTGGTGGGGCAGGGCCTGACCGTTGCCCGACTGCCCAGCTTAAGAAGTGCCTGTGGCATGAGCGCCAAGGGGTAGGTGGGGAGGAGGGTCCTCGATGTCCGCCGGGTCCAATGGCGACCAGGTGGCTGATTCAAATGCGGCCTCGGCAGCCCTTGAAAGGCTGCCACTGAAGGACGCGGAAGTTGCGATGGACGGCATTGCAGGTAGACAAAGCAGGCGGGGGGACAGGTTGGCGGGGCATTCACCCCCTCATTTTTATGAGTGTCTTGCTACCCTCCTGGAAGTGGTGGCAGTGCAGAGAGAAACCCTTGTCCCCAGGGATGAGAGGAGGAGGCCCTCTGACCTCACCAAAATGGCTTGGGAGGAGGTGGCACACAGGGTAAGCAGCAATGATGTGATGAGGCATGGGTCACTTTGCAGACCAGTTAAGAACTGCCCATCCCCCTGTGAACCTCAGAGTTGTTAAAGTGTGAGTGGCAAATATCAATGAGGCAGGATCTGGGCAAGGGGTGAGCCCTGGCTGCTTGGACTGAGTGCCTTGTGGCTCCAGAGTCATGAATCGGCTGAGCTCTGCGAGGTGTTCCTCACCTGGGGTTGGCCAGGCTGCAATGTCGCTGCAGGTACAGAGTGGACTAATCGATGCTCTTCTATCTTTTCAGGAGAAAACATCCCATAGCATTGCAGAGAGGTCACGTACTGGCAGGAACCGCCACACCTACTAATCCTCACTTGTTATGAGCAGGAGGCCCTGGAGCTGGATAGGCACGATGCACCTAGGTCAAGCAGCCGCTGTGAGGTTGGGGTGCCACTGGGAGGTAAGACCGCAGTGCACTGAGCTGATTGCAATCATCCCACTGTAGTCTCTATATTGATGTGAGCCTCAAACCTGGAATCCCCATTGATAATGGAAAGACAAGGCACCCTGATACATATCTCTGCCTCGTGAGGCTGCCAGGCATGCACAATAACAGTGCCATGACTTTAACTAATGACATGTCCTTGTTCTTCCTTTTAGGCTCAGCACCAGCCCCTCGGGATGAGGTGCCTGAAGGCCCACCCTTGAACCCCGAGGACAACCCCAATCAAAACGCACCTGCATCACACCCTCTCAACCAAGCAGGCACCAGCACCTCGGTGGGCATTTGATCGCCGGCTACTATCTCGGTGCACATTGGTGAGGGCACTTCACTCTCGATTGAGGTGCAGGCAGAGGCAGAGAGTGCAGAGGGCGCCAGCAGTCAGAGGACAGCTGGGGACCAGGACAATGCTCAGTCGTTGGCTGATGATGATCCTCTGGAGTCGTTCATGAGGCAGCAGATGCTGGATGTCCAGCAGGGTGTGTGGGAGGATCTGGCGGGGATCCATGAGGGAATGTGTGCCATGGTGTCCGTTGTGGAGGAGTCCTTGCAGAGCATGAACACTGTGTTGACCCTCATGGCTGAGCGCACTGCCTCCTCCATGGAGACAGTGGCGAATCTCATGGAGAGGCTCCTCCAGGGACTTAATCAGGGGTTCCTGGGATGGGCTCAGACCTACAAGCCCTCACACAGGCAATAACCTCAGGTGGTTAGTGTCAGTGTGGGAGATGGATGGGGCACCCAGTATCCCAGCTCGATGCCTGTCCATCAGTGGTGAGCAGGGAAGTCCAGAGCTACCTGAAGTTGGTGCACGACCTGCCTGTCATCTCTGCGGGCTTCTCTCAGGGTGCTCTGGATGATGGCAGCAGCTCCTCTGTCCCTCTGCCAATGACCGTGGCATCCAATGAGGCTGTGGCGACTGGGGAGATGCCAGCTGTGGAAATGGCCTCTCCCTACCAGATGGGGCCAGCACAGGCTCCATGGGCCAGAGGATACCGGTCAAAGTCATCAAGGCCAACAGGATAGCACAGTGAGCAAACTGTCTCCACTGCCAGTGCCAGCGAGGGGGGAGCACCTAGATGTGGCACCCCCAAGTGCAAACTTAAAGCATCTTAAACACTACATGGCCTGATCATGGGTCATATTTGTTTCTCCCATTTTTCCATTCAGTGTTTATTGGTCTGATGGAAAACAGCTGTCAATGTTAATTTGTAGAATGTTTGCCAGGCACTAGTTAATTCAATGTGTTTTTGTGCAACTGGCCTTTGCTGCTTCATTTGTTCTGTAGATGCGGGTTAAGCCATGATGTTATGATGGATGTGTTTCTCCTTAAACTTTATTGAAATGGCACATTGTGTATGTTGTTGACCAAGGAACTGATCCTGTCAGGGATCGAGTATGGAGCTTGTATCCCTGGCATGTGGTGGCGGCTCTTATTTGGGAGGCTAGCTGAAGGAACATTGGATCAAAGTGTCCTGGGTATCCCTGTCTCCCTGGAGGTTGCCCAGGTCTGCATCTTTGCCATCAGTGTTCTCCTGACAGTGCTCGTCCTCAGGCTCACTACTGGACTCATCATCTGTTGCCCAAGCAGCCACATCAAGATCTTCTTCCTCCACTGCGCTCCCCCACTGCCCCTTTCCAGTGCCAGATTGTGGAGAGCACAGCATGCAACCACTATCAGTGACACATGATCTGGGGGGTATTAGAGCATTGAAACCACATCTTGAGAAGACCGATAGTTCTCTCTAACACCGCCCTTGTGAGGTGTGGCTCCTGTTGTACTGCTGCTCGGCCTCTGTTCTTGGGTGGCGGAGAGGCATCATGAGCCGCCTTTTGAATGGATATCCCTTGTCACCCAGCAGCCAGCCATCAAGCGGGTCTGGAGCACTGAAGAGCCCCGACACCTGGGAGTGTCTGAGGATGTAAGCATCATGGGAGCTGCCTGGGTACCTTGCACAGGCTTGTAGAATCTGCATCCTGTGATCACACACTATCTGCACGTTCAAGGAGTGGAAGCCCTTCCTGTTGACGAAGGCACCGGGCTCACCTGCTGGCGCCTTGATGGCCACGTGTACAGCCTATAGCACCCTGGACGCGGGGGAAGCCAGCAATCGCTGCAAAGCCTCTGGCTCACTGTGTCTGGCTGGCCTCATCTGTGTGGTGGTGAATGAAAGTCAATGCATGACTGAGCTTCAGTCACCAGCTTGATGAAACTGTAGACAGCTGATTGGGAGACTTCACACAGATCCCCTACTGAGCCTTGGAAGGGGCCAGAGTCATAGGTGTTGAGGACCACTGTGACCTTCAGCACCACTGGCTTGGGGTGTCTGCCCACACAGTTGGAGGTGATCTCAGGGCCGATCTCCTGACAAATGGAGGTCACTGTCTCCCTTGAGAGGCGGAGCCTCCTTTGGCATTGCACTTCAGACATATTGAGGTAGCTGCATCGTCGCCTGTAAACCCTGGCAGCAGGGTAGTGGTGTCTTCTGCTGCCCCTTCTGTCTTGGACTTCCTGTTGGCCCTGCACCCCTTGTGCCTGTGCCTCTCCTCCCACAGGTCACTCCCCTGGAGGTTGAATAGGGACACCTGGCCTCTTCCTTCTTCTGGCCCAATCTTCCTCCTCAGAGGCGGTGCCTCCAGCAGAGCCACAATCCCCATTCCCAGGGTAAGGGAAGGCTGTCTGATACCTGGAAGGCCCCAACTGGTATGAATCCTCCAGGGGCCTGGAAAACAATACTGAGTCCTGAACCAAAGTCTCTTATTCCTGTCAAAGCCGCTCTGAGACGAAATGAAGATGTCCTGTTCACACAAGCAACCAGTAACAACTTATATCCTAAGCTACAAACTACTCACATTTACAAGCCCGCTGACCCCTTTTACCTGCCCGTGGATGAGGTTTTTGAAAATGTAGCCTGCTTGCCTGCCCGTTTAGCCTGTGCGATGGCCTGAAAATCACACAGGCTATGTAAACTCCAAGACAATTGGTGTCTCAAGGGCCTTAACTGGCCTCTTAAATAATGGCGGGTGCGGAATGAAGACGGATGCAGCAGGTGAGCTGCACTTCACTCAAGATTTCAAGGTTTGCCTATCTTGCTTCAGGCAGGACTCGCAGTCATCAGCTCAAGGCTTCACATGCAGCACAACATCACTTTTAGGGGGGCTCACGGCAGGTCTCTATTTACCAGACCAGCTAAAAGGGAACGTGGGGGTTGGCTTTGTATGGCTGCAGGGCTAGGGTTTGCTTGGGGAAGGTGGAGGAGTGGCCTCAGGCAAAGGAATAGGCTGCTGAGTGAGGGCTGTACTGGGGAAGGGGGATATCCCAGGGTGTGTGTGGGGGCACATATTGATCTGTGCAAGTGGCCTCAGGATGGTGAGGGCTGAGGAGGCAGTCTCCAGAGATGAGGCCAGATGGAGATGTGAGGGTGTGTGTGAGTGAGTGAGTGATCCCTTTAACTGGCAGTGAGTGGATGCCAGTAAATGTGTGATGGGCCTCAGTGTGAGAGTTTAGAGTGATGAGACTGTTGCCTTATCCTGGTGGCATGGATGAGGTCATTCATCCTCTTTCTGCATTGGATGGCCAATCTCCTCTGTGCAGCATTGGCATTGGTCACCACTGTCACCGCCTACCAAGCTGAAGTGGTAATGTAGCTGTCCCTCCTGCAACCAGAGTGGGGGTAGAGGACAGCAGGGCATGGCTCCATGGTGTCCAAAAGGTGCTTGAGGGATGCATCACCAAACCTGGGGCTGCAGTCTTTTTGCCTTTTGGGGCCATCCTCTCTTTTTGTGCAGCGGTCCTGGGATGGAAGCACTGAGAGGTGTGCACACAGCTGCACTTTAAATATGGTGCCTGGCATACTGAAATGGCAAGGTGATAGCGTGGTGGGTGAATGAGACCCCACCCTGCATGGAAATGACATGTTTCCCAGGAATGCAAAATTAATGCAGCGTTTTTGGGATGATAAGGCGTGAAAAGCCACCATTGTGGCCAACGGGTAAAACGCCGTTTCACCCACCAGCCACTGCACTTAGTGCAAACCTAGTATGATTTTACCCATTGTGTCATACTGACATTATGTAAAGCCTGTTCATTTTCCAGTTGAAGATCTTTCTGCTTTGCATCTTCACCCTCGTCTGTCTTGCCACTAATGTCGTGTATGAGCTCATGCTTGTGTGTGGTTTTTTAAAATTCATTCATGGGATGTGGGCTTCGCTGGCTGGGCCAGCATTTAATGCCCATCCCTAGTTGCCCTTGAGAAGATGGTGGTGAGCTGCCTTCTTGAACCACTGTAGTCCTTGTGGTGTAGGTACGCCCACAGTGCTGTTAGGCAGGGAGTTCCAGGATTTTGACCCAGCGACAGTGAAGGAATGGCGATATATTACCAAATCAGGGTGGTGAGTGACTTGGGGGGATCTTCCAGGTGGTGGTGTTCCCATCTATCTGCTGCCTTTGTCCTTCTAGGTGGTAGTGGTCGTGGGTTTGGCAGGTGCTGTCTAAGGAGTTTTGGTGAACTCCTGCTCTCTGGCACACTCTCTGTTGTTGCTGTCAGTACGTTGGCAGGTAAAATCAATGAAAACCCTAAGATGTCTTAGCAGTACATTAAGAACAAGAGAATAACGAAGGAAAAGGTACGGCTTATCAGAGATGCACATGGTAACTTTGGGTTGATGCAGAAGATGTGGGCATGGTTCTCAATGAGTCTCTGGCTTCACTAAGGAGAGGGATGATGCAGACATTCAAGTTAAAGAGAAGGAGTGTAAAACTTTTGATACAGTAAGCACAGTGAGAGAGGAAGTATTGGAGGGACTGGCATCCTTGAAGGTGGATAAGTCACCAGGGCCGGAAGGATTGTATCCCAGGCTGTTGAAGGAAGCCAGGAAGGAAATAATGGATGCTCTGAGGATCATTTTCCAATCCTCACTAGATACAGGCGAGGTTGCCGAAGACTGGAGTGCTGCAAACTTTATACCATTATGGAAAAAGGATGCGAGGGATAGGCCAGAAAATTATAGGCTGGTCAGTTTGACTTTAGTGCTGGGCAAATTATTGGAATCAATTCTGAGGACAGGATAAACCATCACTTAGAAAGGCACGGATTGTTCAGGGATGGTCAGCATGGTTTTGTTAGGAGAGATCGTGTCTTACTTAATCAAATTTTTTGAGGCAGTAACAATGAGGGTAGTGCAGTGGATGTTGTCTACATGGATTTCAGTAAGGTATTTGACAATGTCCCACATGGCAGACTAGTCAGGAAAGTGAGATCTCATGGGATACAGAGGAAGGTGGTAGGCTGGATCCAAAATTAGCTCAGTGACAGGAAACTAAGGGTAATAGTGGATGGATGTATTTGAGAATGGAAGACGGTTCCACAGGGCTCAGTGTTGGACCCTTTGTGTTTGTTATATATACTAATGAATTAGACTTAAATATGGGAGGCATGATTGGGAAACTTGTAGATGAGACAAAAATTTGCCATGTAGTTGATAGTGTAGAGGATAGTTGTCGACTCCATAAAGATATCAATGGTCTGGTTGAGTAGGCGGAGAAGTGGAAAATAGAACTCAATTCAGAGAAGTGTGAATTAATACATTTAGGGAGGGCAAAGAAAGCAGGGAATACTCATTTAACGGGAAGTTATTGAAAGGGGTTGAGGAAGTGAGAGACCTTGGAGTGCATATCCACAGGACCTTGAAGGTAGCAGGACAGATGGACAAGGTGGTCAAGAAATCATATGGAATGCTTTCCTTTATTGGGAGAGGTATTGAATACAAAAGCAGGGATGTAATGATGGAACTGTATAAAATGCTGGTGAGGCCTCAGCTGGAATTTTGTGTACAGTTCTGGTCACCGCATTACAGGAAGGACATAATTGCTCTGGAGAGAGTGCAGAGGAGATTTAAAAGAACATTGCCAAGGCTTGAAAATTGCAGCTATGAGGAGAGATTGGATAGACTAGAGTTGTTTTCCTCAGAACAGAGAGGGCTAAGAGGTGATCAAATTGAGGTGTACAAAATTATGAGGTGCCTAGATAGGGTGGGCAGGAAAGACTTGTTTCCCCTAGCTGAGGGGTCAATTACCAGGTTGCATAGATTTAAGGCGATTGGTAGAAGGATTAGAGGGGACATTAGAATTTTTTTTTCACCCAGGGGGTAGGCTTCTGGAATTCACTGCCTAAGTTGATGGCCAAGGCTGAAAAACTCAACTCATTTAAAGGTATCTGGATCTGCAACTGAAGTGCTGTAACCTCCAAGGCTATGGGCCAGATGCTGGAAAGTGGGATTAAAATGAGTGGCTAGTATCTTTTTTCCTCTTTTTTTGGTCAGCGCAGACATGATGGGCTGAATGGCCTTTTTCTGCACTGTAACTTCTCAATGGTTCTATGGATTTTCCAGTCTCATCAGCAGTGGGCATCATGGCATCCGGGACCAGAAAATTTGGAGTGTGGCCAAAACTCTGTTTTCTTCGGGCATGAACATTTTTTGAAATTTTCCGCTGCCGACTTTCATGGCAGATCAGGTTACCCATCGCGCTATTTTGGGAACCACATTTGCAAGCATTTCAATCTCATGAATACTCATTAAAAATCCAGCTTGCAGGAATCATGCCCACATTCCAGGTCAAATGAAATCAAATCAAATGACTAATTTGACAGGCGTGAATCACGACCTGACAAAACTTGATGTGCTCCTGGCAAACTGCACCTAACACGTTACCTCAAGATTTGTACACGCAGTGTTCATCTACCTTTCACTGTGCTGCAACCACCACCGCTCTGCCTCCATTCCAAGGCTACTCAGGCAAGACCACTGGGAAGGCAAGAGGGTGGGTGATGTGGTATGCTGGAAGGTGAAGACTTGATGAGTACAGGAGCAAGGATGTCTTACTGCTGTCTTACTTATCTGCTCCTATCACTGCTAGCTTGTCCCCACAACCACAATCCCCCCCCACAACTTCTCTCCCCCCCACCACCCCCCCCACCCCACCCCACCCCCACCCCACCTTAAACCAGCTTATATTTCACCCCTCTCCTATCTTTACTCACTTCTGTTGAAGGGTTATGCGGACTCGAAATGTCAACTTTGTTCTTCTCCGCCGATGCTGCCAGACCTGCTGAGCTTTTCCAGGTAATTCTGTTTTTGTTTTGTGATGTCTTACTGCAGCTGTACAGGGCCTTGGTGAGACCACACCTGGAGTATTGTATGCAGTTTTGGTTTTCTTACCTAAGAAAGGATATACTTACCATAGGGGAAGTGCAGCAAAGGCTCACCAGTCTGATTCCTGGGATTGCAGGATTGTCATATGAGCAGGAATTGTACTGACAAGGCCTGTTTCACTGGAGTTTAGAAGAATGAGACGGGACCTCATTGAAACATATAAAATTCTGACAGGGCTGGACAGACTGGATGCAGGGATAATGTTTCCTCTGGCTGGTGCCTAGAATAAGGTATCACAGTCTCAGAACACAGGGTAGGCCATTTAGGACTGAGATGAGAAGCTTCTTCACTCAGAGGGTGGCGAACCTATGGAACTTTCTACCACAGAATGCTGTGGAGGCAAGTCACTGAATATATTTAAGAAGGAAATAGATAGGTTTCTGGACTTTAAAGACATCAAAGGGCATGAGGAGAGCACAGGACCATGGCGTTGAGATAAAGGATCAGCTATGATCATTCTGAATGGTGGAGCAGGCTCCACGGGCCAAATGACCTACTCCTGCTCCTATTCTTATGTTTTTATGACTGGGGTGGTGGGGGTGGAGGGAAGCAAGACAAGGGCAAGGGAAAGTGCTACAAAGCAAAGGCTTGACTGGAGGGGTGTTGTGGAATGGAACAAGGGGAAAGGGTGCACAGAGGCACATGACTGGAGCGGGGGTGATGAATGGGGAAGAGTGCACAGAGGCACATAACTGTAGGTGGGGTGTCAAGAAGTTGGGGCCAGAAAGCATAGGCAGTCCTGAGCAAGTGTGCCACAAATTAGAGATATGTGCTTTTCGTGCCTGTCCTGCTCCCAGTCCAGGAAGGGGAAGGGCCTGCCCATCCTGTGTCAGTCATGCCCAGCATGGTGCACAGGGAGTGGTCAGTCCCTCACTCATGTCAGTCCTGGGGTCGGTAGTTTGATACCGGGCCACAGCCGGCACAGTCATAGTCAGGGGAGGCACCTTCAGCCTGGAGATGGGAAACATATAATGTAGTGGTGGCACTCAATGGTCTCATTGGGGGAGAGAGAGGTCTCTGTAAGTCACTGCAACATGCCTCAAGGTAGGGAAGGGTCAGGTTGACAAGAGGCATCAGCACATCAACATCAAATGGTTCAGTGGGGGGAGGGAGAAGAGGGATATCAATGACAATAATGATGGGATCAAGGATTGAAGGGAGAGGAAGGAGAGCAATCAGAGGGAGAGAAACTTCCACACTATGCTCCTCCAGCATGATGGGAAGGGCTTTCATGTTCATGCTCGGGGTTGGAAGCTGGTCTCATAGTAAAACCTGAGCACCGCCATTTCACAAGCTGATCCAGTGACACGGTTGAAAAATCACATATGAAAAATTTGCCAGGAAAGGGCTCAAAGGACCTATGGGAAGAGTTGACTGCTATACTTTTGGGTTGATTGAAGGGACACCTTACTAACTTCTGATTTAGCTAGTGTGGAGCACAGCTCAGCTGAGACATGTTAGGAAGGCTGTAATGCTAATTGAAGGATTTGGTCATCTTAACTCATGGCGTGCATTCTTGCAAGAACCAAATAAGGATTGGGGCCATAATTAGATTGGATATCAATGACCCTTTGCCCATCTCATAGGAAAGCGCAAAGATCTTAAGGATCCAACAGTAAATGGGTTAGGTCCAAAGTGCATAAGCCTAATGCCCCAAAGTGCTCTAGACATCAGAGCTGACAGGGTCAGGCTTTGCATGTCTCTCAAAATTAATGTTATTACATTAGTGCTAGTTGAGGCTGCATTCTAATCCAAAGGATTCAGTCTGACAGTGCCCTGACAGAGGCTGATGTCGGCAGCCTGCACCCATTCAGATCCAACCCCTTTGTGAAAGTGCTGCGATGCCTGGGATATTTGTGGGGATGGGGGAGGGGGGCCTTAACGGTGATGCTTAAGCCATTGCTAAAGCTGCAAGGGAAGACCAGGGGATGGAATGGCTGGAATGGGTGCAATCCAAGGGCTTCACAATTACTCCCTAGATTGCAAATGCAATTGATCATTGCTGGGTTATATTCAGTCATGTATTTGTTCAATGTTTCTGCAGAGGTGAGCAGGAACAGATAATAGGTGGAGCAGCCAACGTTGCCTTTTTCCTGGCTATCAGGAAACTGGTTACAAAAAATTAAGCTGAACTGGTCTGAAATATTTCAAGTGAGAACAGGAGGAGTTCCTGAGCTGTTAAAAAAATACAACAGTGTATTTTGTGACAAATTGGGAAAGTTTACAGGCTTACAAGCAAAAATATATGTAGATTCTCAGGTCACACCCGGTTCTTTAAGGCCAGACCTGTGCCTTCTGCTCTAAAAGTAAAGATGGATGCAAGATTGTGCTGCTTAGAGAAGCTGGGCATCTTCCAGCCAGTCCAATTTTTGGAATGGGCAATTTCCATAGTCCCAGTGATGAAACCTGATCAAACTATTTGTATTTGCAGGGACTAAAAATTAACCATGAATAAGGCAGCCAAACTAGATAATTATCCTATCCCGAGGATAAATATCTTGCATGCAAAGTGAGCTGGAGGCAAATCCTATACCAAACTGGATATGAGTCATGCATACCAACAGCTAGAGTTGGATTGCACATCTACAGGATATGTAACCATCAACACACACAAAGGCCTGTATCAATATACATGCCCACCCTTTGGAGCATCACCTGCTTGTGCAATCTTTCAAAGGAACATGAAAAGGCTTTTGTAAGGTCTTCTCTGAGTAGTAGTGTGCCTAGATGATATTCTGATCACAGGGTCTATGGAAACCAAACATTTGGCGAACCTGGAAGAGGTTTTAAGAAGATTTTTGAAAGCCAGTGTACAATTAAAGAAAGAGAAACGTGCATTCCGAGCACCAGAATTCACTTACCTTGGTCACCAGGTGGATGCCATGGGGTTGCCTTCAGTAGAGGAGAAAGCTAAGGTGATCATAGAGGCGCCTTCTTTTTCCAGTGTAACTGAACTCAAATCTTTATTAGGCATGATTAATTATTATAGCCGCTTCCTTCCCAACTTGTCAAAAGGGTTAGCACCATTACATCCATTGTTAAAAAAGAATCGTTGGTCATGGAATTCACAACAAAAAGGAGTCTTTGTGAAAGTTAAGAACCTATTATATTCATCAAGTATGCTGGTACATTATGACCCATCTAAACAATTAATATTAACATGTAATGTGTTTCCTTATGGTGTGGGAGCTGTGTTATCACACAGGATGGAAGATGGTTTTGAAAGACCAATCGGCTATGTCTCCAGAACCCTTTCTGCAGCTGAGAAGGGTTATTCACAACTTGGAAAGGAAGGCTTATCAGTAATATTTGGAGTGAAGAAATTGCACCAGTATTTGCATGGATGACATTTCACCATTGTGTCGGACCATAAACCATTAATCGGTTTATTCAGTGAGGATAAGGCCATTTCGCTGATAGTCTCAGCAATAATTCAACATTGGGCTTTGATATTATCTATGTATAAGTATACCTTTATGCACCATCCTGGCTTGCATATTGCAAATGTGGACACACTCAGACATCTCTTGTTACCAGATAGCATTGTACATGCTCCAGTGCCACAAGAAGTTGTGCTTGTGCTGAATTTCTTGGACTCTTCACCTATGTGTGCAAAGTAAATAAGGAATTGGACAAACAGATGCAATTTTCAGAATCACAGAATCACACAGTGCAGAAGAGGCCCTTCGGCCCATTGAGTCTGCACTGACATGTGAGAAACACCTGACCTACCTAGCTAATCCCATTTACCAGCTCTTGGCCCATAGCCTTGAATGTTATAACATGCCAAGTGCTCATCCAGATACTTTTTAAAGGATGTGAGGCAACCCGCCTCCACCACCCTCCCAGGCAGTGCATTCCAGACCGTCACCACCTCTGGTTGAAAAGGCTTTTCCTCACATCCCCCCTAAACCTCCAGCCCCTCACTTTGAACTTACTGTGGCTAACCCTTCAACTAAGGGGAACAGCTGCTCCCTATCCATCCTGCCCATGCCCCTCATAATCTTGTACACCTCGATCAGGTCGCCCCTCAGTCTTCTCTGCTCCAACGAAAACAACCCAAGTCTATCCAGCCTCTCTTCATAACTTAAATGTTTCATCCAGGCAACATCCTGGTGAATCTCCTCTGCATCCCCTCCAGTGCAGTCATATCCTTTCTATAATGTGGCGACCAGAACTGCACACAGTACTCCAGCTGTGGCCTCACCAAGGTTCTATACAACTCCAACACGACCTCCCTACTTTTGTAATCTATGCCTCGATTGATAAAGGCAAGTGTCCCATATGCCTTTTTCACCACCCTACTAACATGCCCCTCTGCTTCAGAGATCTATGGACACACACACACCAAGGTCCCTTTGTTCCTCAGGACTTCCTAGTGTCATGCCATTCATTGAATACTTCCTTGTTAAATTAACTGATTTTGTCAAAATTCAAAGATCTTGTATTGCAAGGGTGGCCAAATTCACCATTGTCTAAATAGACGAGACCATCCCATGCCCGTAAAACAGAGTTAAGTTGTCAAGATGGAACCTTGTTGTGAGGATCAAGTGTCATCGTCCCTTTACAAGTCAGAGGACCACTCTTTACAGAGCTTCACATTGCGCGTCCAGGCATTTCCAAGATGAAGATGCTTGCATGAAGCTATGTCTGGTGGCCAGGCGTAGACAGTGACATTGGAAGCATGGTCAAGCACTGTCTCCAGTGCCAGCAACAACAGAAGTTGTCTGGTTCAGCTCCACTACATCCGTGGGAGTGGCCTGGTCGACCCTGGGTTAGACTATATATCGATTATGTAGGTCCATTCATAGGTACCATGTCTTTATTGATTGTCAATACGCATTCTAAGTGGACGGAGGTGTATGAAGTTAGATCACCGACATCGAGTGCAACTATTGAAAGGCTGCGCCAATGTTTTTATATACATGGCCAACCAGAAGTCATTGTTTTGGATAATGGTACTGCCTTCGCTAATACAGAATTTCAGAGATTCATGAGTTTAAATGGAATCAGACATATTAAAACAGCACCATATTATTCCTCATCAAATGGGTTAGCTGAATGAGCAGTGCAAACTTTCAAACCTGGAATGAAGAGGTTATCCGAAGGTACTCTAGAAACTCGACCTTCATGTTTTCTTCTCAATTATCGTACTCCTCATGCAACTACAGGCTCAATGCTGTCTTAATTATTGATGAAAGACAACCTACATACATGGTTAAGGCTAATGTTTCCAAACTTAGAGGAGAAGGTAGAGAAGAATCAAAGTAATCAAAAATTGCATCATGATATTCGTAGCAAGGTTTACTGTCAGAGATACACTTTTTGTGTAGAATTTTGGAAGTGGACCCCATTGGGTTCTTGGTATAATTGTCTCATAAACTGGTCCCTTGTCTTTGCAGGTGTCAGTGAAAGACCAAATTGTCCAAAAACATGTGAATCATCTAAGGAATAGAGAGACATTCCAGCAACCAGCTATTCCGCCTGTGATTAACGTCAAACCATTAATCCCTGAGGTGCCAGATCGACCAAGAATAGACATACTTGATGTCTCTGGAGAATTGCCGAACCCTGAGCTGCTACTTTCTAATGAGTACCTGATGCTGCAGTTCTTGATCACGTTAGTCCAGTGTGAGAACCTAAAGTGGTAGAGCTACGCCGCTCTAACCGAATTAGAAAACCACCTTAGAGACTTCACCTTTAATCACCTGACCTGCATATATGTATATGTTGTAGATTAAAATGTTCTCTGTAAATGGGAAATATAAAAAAATAACTAAAGGGGGAGGAAATGTAGTGATTGAAGGGATAACTTTTCCTATTGCCTATTAGGGGTCACGCCATTGTTCTTGATGAATGAGCCCAAAGGCGTGGGTTATCCGGGGGTGGGGGGTGGGGGGGAGGTGGAGAGTTTTCAAGTTGTGGACCTGATTCAAGCATGTAGCTTCTGAAAGACCTCTGTAATAAAGTTACCTATTTCAAATAGAAACCTGTTTGGTACGTCAAGTCATTACACAAAGTATATATAGATTGCAAAAGCGCATGCCACCTTTGTGCTCTTAATATTTCTTAATTTTTCTTACCCTACTGCTACATCTAGGTGCTTCCCCGACATCCGCAGCAAGGCTGGGTCTGCAGCAGGTGGTGAGGGAACCAACAAAAGGGAAAAACATACTTGACCTCATCCTCACCAACCTGCTGACCGCAAATGCACCTGTCCATGACAGCACCAGTAGGCGATGAAGGCCCACCTTCATATTGAAGATAAACTCCATTGTGTTGTGTGGCACTACCACTACACAACACTAAATGGGATAGATTTTAAACAAATCTAGTGAATCAAGACTGGCAACCATGAGGCACTGTGGGCAATCAGCTGCAGCAGAATTGAACTCAACCACAATCTGTAACCTCATGGCCCAGCATACCCACCACTCTATCATTACCACCAAACCAGGGGATCAACCCTGGTTCAATGAAAAGTGAGGAGGGTATGCCAGGAGCAGCACCAGGCATATCTAAAAATGACATGTCAACCTGATGAAGCTACAACACAGGACTACCTGCGAGCCAAACAGCATAAGCAGAAAACCATGGACAAGTTTAAATAAGGCCCGCAAAGATGACCCAATGAGGTAATGGCAGGGTGGACAAATTGCACCCCTCCACAAGGTAAAAAAGTGCTTCACATTTATGCATATGTAATGAGCTGAAAAGTGAACGATCTGGCACAGAAACCTGCCACACCAGCCGGCAGGAAACACGACGCCTTTACTATCTGCCACTGCACTTAGGGCGGAATCATCCCAGATTTGCATGAAGCGTGGTAGTGGGCGGGTAAAATGATGCCACATTAGTTATGCATTCCCAGGAAACACGCTGTTTCAATGGTGGGAGGGCTCTCATTCGCCCATCATGCCATCACCTCGCCGCGCCATTACGCCGGGTTCCATATTTAAAGTCCAGGTGCGCGCACACATTTCAGTGCTTCCAGCCCAGAACTACTGCAGGGTAAATGTCATCGAAAGGCAAAAAGACTGCAGCCCCCAGGTTTAGTGATGCGTCACTGGAACGCCTTTTGAACACTGTGGAGGCCTGCTGCAATGCCCTCTACCCACACTCTGGCCACATGATGGGCAGCAGCATAACCAATCAGGCATGGGAGGTGGTGGTAGTGGTGATTAGTGTCAATGCTGCACAGAAGAGGTTGGCTATCCAGTGCAAATAGAGGATGAATGATCTCACCCGTGTAACCAGGGTACGGCAATGATTTCATCATTCTTAACTCACACATTCACTGGATCTCACTCACTGTCAGCTCAAGGGACATTACCGCCCATTCTTACACACAAACCGTCACATGTCCATCTGGCCTCATCTCCTCTGGAGACTGCTTCCTCAGCCCTCACCATCTTGAGGCCACTTGGACAGATCAACATGTGGCCCCTAGATGCACCCCTGGCATACCCTCCTTCCTCAGTACAGCCCTCTCCCTGCAGCCTCCTCCCATGCCTGAGGCCACTTCTCCCCCTTCCACAAGCAAGATTTTGCCCTGAGGCCATTGAAAAGCCACCCACATATGGCTGATCTGGTAGGTGGAGACCTACCCGCGAGTTCTGTGAGATGTGGTGCTGGCTGTGAAGTCTGGCACCGATGCCTGTGAGTACTAACCGAAGCATGGTAGACAAACATGTCCCGAGCGAAGTGCAAACCGCCAGGTGCACATGGCTTATGTGCTATTGTGAAACACATCAGTGTGTTTTCCTGCTGATATGGGCGAATGGTCCACTGGTGGGGGTGTTGGGAGGGACGATTCCAGCAGGCTGGCCTTTATGCAGATTACAATGAGGTTCCTGATGTCCGATGGTAGGGAATGCGGCATGCCATTGACAGGCTGAGCGGACGATCGTTACCTGGTTTCACACTGTCGTTAAACCGATCGCGCCATGTTGTTTGCTCATGCCACCAAACATGCCCAACGGCGGGCACGGAAAATCTCAGCCATTGTCTTTGGAGTGGAAAGTTATGCCCCTTGCCATTATCATGTCACTTGTTGATGAACTGATTGATCGATTCTTGTGGCTGCTGCCTGTAAGCCTCAGCCCTAAATGATGTATTCCAAAGTTCACCTTCACATGAAGCTGATCCTCCAGGATGTTCCACAGCTTGGCAGGATCCTTCTGATCCTCCTCAGACATGCCTGAAGTGCTGACCCTGTGCAAACCCTCGTTTCCAATGGCTATCTTTATTTTCACCAAACTGTGTATCCAGCTGTGAGATGGGTAAATCTAAAAAAGCATATCTCCATCCTTTGTTTAAGGAGCCTAAATTTGGTTAGGACATCTGTGGCCTTGCAATTCATGCTGGGGAGTTTAGTGGTCATTGTAGTATAATGCAGATGGAATATGCTAATATATGACGTAGATAATGATGTACCACTGACCTCGGTCAATCAGACGCGAGAGTGAGTGGTTAGAATCAAGCCTAGGAGCAACGTGCCTACTCTGTAACCTGTTTAGATGTAGTACTAATAAATAAGTGTTAAGCAGGTACCAGAGTATGTCTACAGTCTGTTTAAGAACAAAGTCCCATGCATAGAGTCCAAGATAGAAAGACATATCTCAGAACATGGTGGCCGCTGTGGAGACATCGATGTAGGGGACATTGGTGTTATAGAAGGAACCACAGAGTGAAGAAACATTTGACAGCAGCTCATAAATAATTTTGGTGGATGAAGGAGGCATACCAGAGAGAGGTAATGATGACCGTACCTGGTGTGCAGTCCCTGTTCTTGCCCATTTGACTGCCTTGAGGGACCGCAGTGAGTCCAGCAGTGGGAGGAAATGTCATTCATCGAGCAGCACAGGTCTTCATGGAAAAGGAGCATAATCTTCAAGTTAGTTCCTTTCTTTATGCAGCAAGTCCAGTAGCAGATAACATAAAAACAAAAAATGCTGGAAAAATTCATCCAGTCTGACAGCATCTGTGGAGAGAGAAACAAAGTTCATATTTCTGGTCCATTTGACTCTTCTTCAGAGCTAAAGAGAAGTAGAAATGAGATGGAATTTATACAATTGGAAGGGAGGGTGGAGCAGGTAAAGCAGAATAGAAGGTCAGTGATAGGTGGGAGCTAAGGAGAGATTGACAAAGATGTCATGGACACAAGATAAAGGGAGTGTTAATGGTAGTGATGAAGACTAAAGAAGTTGCTAATGGTGCTAGTAGTGGCATAAAGGTGAGAAAGCAGAATGTGTTGATGGCAGAACAAAGTTCAGCACTCTGTTAAAGGACAGATAGGACAAGTGACAGATGGCTCCCCCCACCCAACCTCCAAACAGGACCATTGTCACTTGTTCTATCTGTTCTTTCACAGAAGGCTGACCCTTTTTCTGCCATCAATACATTGTGAAACTTTAACTCTGTTTCTCTCTCCACAGATGCTGTCAGACCAGCTGAGCTTTTCCAGCATTTTCTGTTTCTATTTCTGATTTCCAGCATCCGCAGTATTTTGCTTTCTCTTATTTAACACATGACACTCTCCTAAGGCAGGGCGAGCAGGAGTCCATTGCAGACTTTAAATTATTAAAGCTTTTGACACCCATTTTAGCCTGAAGCCAAATTTAGTAACTGAATGAGCATGTTTTAACCAGTACTCACACAACCTGGGAAATCGATTGAATTATTCCTAATTGACCTACATCACTTGTTTAGTTCTTGTGGTTACCGGAAGCTGAAGAATGAGCTAACCTGTGATTGCATAGTCATGGGTGTCCAGGATGAAAAACTCTCTGACTTTCTCCAGTCCAAAGATGATCTTATTTTGGATCAAGCAGTCCAGTATGTGAGGCAGGCTGAGCGTAAAGCATTTAATCAGGCTATAATCTGTGGCCACTATGAGGCTTCACATCACTCCATGGATTGATAGGCCCACAGGCAGCGGCCCCACCCACATGAAAGTCTGCTAAACCAAGTGAAAGGGTGGGAAACGCCACACTGGCAGCCATTTTGAGATGCTTACGTTGTGGCGTTGAAACCCAGCTTAGATGCCAAAACTGCCCAGCAGGGGGTGCAGAATACTTCCAGTGGTGCAAAACTGGGCATTTCAAGTGTTTCTGCAAATGTAGAACTTTTCATCAAAGTCAATGACCAGAAAGTACTTATGAAACTAATTCCTCCCAAGACATGAAAGGTCAAGAAAAAGACGAATCTACAGGATTCCTAGGGGAGGTAGACAGCCTTAATCCAAACTATTGGTCAGTTACAATCCAAGTTCAAGGCTTCAGTAACACTCTTAAAATTGATACTGGAGCAGTTCTTAACATATTAGCAGATGACATTAGCTGGCTTCCGCCAATGACCTTTGTCCATCAGACATCAATTTCCATGGTCTAGGCGGCATAAACCTTCAAATCAAAGGCAGAGTTTTTACTCCTCTTACCTACAAAGGGCAAATGATCATTGATTCCCTCTACAATCAACGCACATCCTTATTGAGAGGATATGTTGGTATATTTCTAGGAATCTTGGAAAAACCAGGTGATCCTCATCATTTATTGTCTTTCGTGCTACAATCTTCAAGTTATTATTTAGAAGCAACAATCTAGACAAGGAATCCAGAGACCCAGGGGACCCTGGTTCCAAACCCGCCACAGCAGATGGTGGAATTTGAATTCAATAAAATATGGAATTGAAAGTCTAATGATGAGCATGAAGCCATTGTCGATTGTTATAAAAACACATCTGGTTCACTAATGTCCTTTAGGGAAGGATATCTGTCATCCTTATCTGGTCTGGCCTACATGTGACCCCAGGCCCATAGCAATGTGGTTGTCTCTTAAATGCTCTCTGAAATGGCCTAGCAAGCCATTCAGTTGTATAAAACTGCTACAAAATCACAAAAAAGGAATGAAACCAGACGGACCACCCAGCATCGACCTAGGCACTGGAAACGACAACAGTAATGTCAGCCCTGACGACACTGCAAAGTCCTCCTTACTAACATCTGGGGGCTAGTGCCAAAATTGGGAGAACTGTCTCACAGGCTAGTCAAGCAACAGCCTGACATAGTCATCCTCGCGGAATCATACCTGACAGATAATGTCCCAGACTCCATCATCACCATCCCTGGGTATGTCCTGTCCCGCCGGCAGGACAGGCCCAGCAGAGGTGGCAGCACAGTGGTACACAGTCAGGAGGGATAGTTGCTCTGGGAGTCCTCAAAATCGAATCTGGACCCCATGAATTTTTCTCGCAACAGGTCACACTTGGGCAAGGAAAGCTCCTGCTGATTATCACGTACCGCTCTCCCTCAGTTGATGAATCAACGTTCCTTGATGTTGAAAACCACTTAGAGGAACCATTGAGGGTGGTAAAGACACAGGGTATTCTCTGGGTGGGGAACCTCAATGTTCATCACCAGGAGTGGCTCGGTAGCACCACTACTGACGGAGCTGGCCGAGTCCCAAATGACATAGCTACTAGACTGGGTCTGTGGCAGGTGGTGAGGGTGCCAGCAAGAGGGAAAAACATACTTGACCTCATCCTTATCAACTTGCCTGCCACAGGTGCATCTGTCCATGACAGTATCGGTAGGAGTGACCACTGCACAGTCAATGTGGAGACGAAGTCCTGCCTTCACATTGAGGATACCTTCCACCGTGTTGTGTGGCACTATCACTGTGCTAAATGGGGTAGATTTCAAACAAATCTAGCAACTCAAAACTGGACATCCATGAGGCGCTGTGGGCCATCAGCAGAAGCAGAAGTGTACTCGAACACAATCTGTAACCTCATGGCCCGGCATATCCCCCGCTCTACCATTACCATCAAGCAAGGGGATCAACTCTGGTAAAATGAAGAGTGTAGAAGGGCATGCCAGGAGTAGCACCAGGTATATCTAAAAATGAGGTGTCAACCTAGCGAAGCTATAACAAAGGACTACTTGCATGCCAAATAGCAAAAGCAGCAAGTGATAGAGCTAAGCGATCCCACAGCCAATGGGTCAGGTCTTAGCACAGCAGTCCTGCCACATCCAGTCATGAATGGTAGTGGACAATTAATCACCTCACTGGAGGAGCAGGCTCCACAAATATCCCCATCCTCAATGATGGAAGAACACAGCACATCAGTGCAAAAGATAAGGCGGAAGCATTTTCTACAATCTTCAGCCAGAAGTGCCGAGTGGATGATCCATTTGACCTCCTTCAGATGTCCCCAGCATCACAGATGCTAGCTCTCAGCCAATTCAATTCACCCCATGTGATATCAAAAAATGTCTGAAGGCACTGGATACTGCAAAGGCTATAGGTCTTGACAATATTCTGGCAATAGTACTGAAGACTTGTGCTCCAGAATTTGCTGCGCCCCTAGCCAAGCTATTCCAGTACAGCTACGACATTGGCATCTACCCAGCTATGTGGAAAATTGCCCAGGTATGCCGTGTATACAAAAAGCAGGACGAATCCAACCAAGCCAAAAACTGCCCCATCAGTCTACTCTCCATCATCAGTAAGGTCACGGAAGGGGTCATCAACAGTGCTATCAAGTGGCACTTGCTTAGCAATAACCTGCTTACTGATGCCCAGTCTAGGTTACGCCAGGGCCACTCAGCTCCTGAACTCATTATAGCCTTGGTTCAAACATTTGCTTTTTTGCTGATCTACCGAGGTGGGGGGGGGTGGGGGGGGGGGGCGGGGGGGGGGCGGTGGGGGTAGGGGTGGGTGTTGTAGGTGGAATGGCCCACATTAGGCCGTTCACTCACCTTGAGGCACGTGCTTGCGGTGACGGTGAGGCTGGCAGTGAACACCCACACTAGGACCCACCACCACATCATCAGTCTCTCAACGCAATTGTTAGTGCTCTCTCCTGCTATTGGCTCTGCTGACATGCACTAATTATCTCTACATAGGTTCGCAGGGAGCTCTGCCAAGCGACCAACACCCTCAGCGAGCTAGCCCCTCAGCTCCATCCACGTCCTCATCTACAGCCAAGAGGACACATCCTTCATTGAAGAGCTGGAAATAAGCAGCCTGGATGACCTGTCACAGTGCTTATCCACACCCTGCACCAGCGCAGAGACACACATCTTGGTGGGACCTAGATCTAGAGCAGACTTAGGTTCACAATCTGGTGGTCACCGCACAGATACGTGTCCACAATAGCAGGAGGCAGGTTCAGCCGAGCTCCCCGGCACTTGGAGGACTGATGGGGAAGAGGCATCTGTGAAGTCCGATGACGAGTCTCTGGATTTGGTGTTCCAGCTCATCGTGGGGAAACAGAAGGTGGGGAAACATTATGCAGAGCTGTTGGAAGCTCTCAACAGAGTGGCCCGCAAGTTGAAGGAATGTGCCTGCCTGCCCTCTGATGAAGTGTTGCCTACATGTGCATGCATTGAGGTCTCCATGGGGAGGATGGTGGTTGCCATGGATACTCTGGTCCAGCAGAATGCAGAGATGCTTGCAGACCTTTGCTCCATTGCAGTAACCATGGGTGCATTCCTGCAGTGGTAACATGAGAGAGAAATGGGGCACCTTGACACACCCCCAGGTGCAGCTTCCCCTCAAGCAGTCAGGCTGGGGTCTTCGGGCATCAGAAGGGAGGAGGAGCAGCAGCTGCACACTCCTGGGTCTTCCACTCAGGGATCACAGAGGCTGCCCTCCCCCCTTGAGTCCCCTTTGCCTGTGACCCCCTCAACCTCATCCTCTCACTGCAGAAGGAGCAGCTGGCCCACAGGAGGACTGTAAGCCGGTTCCCCCAGGCCTCGTGTCTCCAGGGGACCCATGTCAAAGTTATCAGAGGGAACAGGGCCGACTATCACACAGGCTGTCTCTACCCCTGCCGTGGATGTCAGGGCAGCACCTAGAAGTCTAAAATGTTCAAAAGTTAAAAAATTCTGGTCACAGTTGGTTGCACGGGCGAACACATTTTGTCACTTTACAATCTGAAAATATATTCATTTTCACTGACTAATGTTTAATAGTGTATTTTGGCTTCATTGACAGGCTTCATGAGTCCTTCCACTGTATTCCACGCCCACCAATCCCCCCACATCCACCCCCACCCCCCTCCGCCACACCACCCCGCACCCACTAGCAGTTTAGCTGCAGGCAACCAGACCATGAGTGATTCTGGAAGGAACATGTGTATGAGGAAGGGCCTTTCAGAGTCTCAGTGCAAGCACTCTCACATGCACTTGGATCCTTCCTGCATCACACTCATCTCAATATCCTAAGCATTTTCAATGCTGCTTGCTGAGGTTCGCTTTCAGATGACCATCTGATCTGATCTGCATCTGCGCCCACCCACTGATCACCTGATCTTGCCCACAATGACTCTTGTTTCTTTTTCGATTTAGCAAGCATGTTAGTGCTACAGTTTTCCTTGTGCTCCCTTGTCCTTTCCCCTCCCCCAGTCATCTGTTTCCTTGCCTCCATCACTGTCAACCCTCTGGCCTCACCTTCCACCTCCCCTCAGTGACCTAGCAGCCACAACTCTTTTCTTTTGGGAGTGTTCAGGTGAACGTGCACATAACCTTCCTTTCTGAAAACCACACCCCTCTCCATATTAACCTCCCCAACCTCCTCCTTCCCACTCCCAGGGTTTGTGTCTGCCTCTGAGTCCCCACCAGCCACCCTCACCGTCCCTTCTCCCGCTACTATCAAACTCTCGCCCTCCCACCCTACCACCTCACTCTGCCCTCGGTCATTCTCACCATTCCCTCCTACCACACCCACCCTCAGTTCGCTCCCTGGGAGGCAGTCATAGACTCAATGAAGCCCTCCCTTGCACTTTAACCTGGATAACACCCCCTCCAGACTCCTTCTGCTCTTGGAACTCATTTTCCTCCAGATTCCTTCCCCTCCTGAGTCCTCCCCCCTTCTGACTCCTTCCTCCACCCTTACTTCTTCTGCCACTCTTATTCCTTCCCCTCTCCAGTCTCCATCCTGCCTCTGGACTCCTTCCTCACCCTGGACTTCTTTCTTCCCCTGGACTCCTTCCCCTCTCTGAACTCTTTCCTCCTCTTAGACCCCTTCCCCTCTCCGCACTCCTTCCCCCCTCCAAACTCCTTCCCTTACACCTTCCTCCCCCTTCACACCTACCTGCCCAGTTGCCGTCTTCTCCCCGTTACCCCCTCCTCTCCCACGTACTCCATTACCCCCCCAACCTCACCCCCCACAACAACTTTGTTTCCCTAAATCCCAACCCCATCCCCCCTATGACACACCTTCCTCTCCCAGTCGAACCTAGATCTTCCTCTCCAACACTGATACATCTTCCTCTCCCAAACATAGCTGGACCCTCCAATCCACCCCCTTGATCATCATCAATCGAGAGCAAACTCCCAATGGTGACTTTCCACGTTCTGTGAGCTGCTTTGCGGCGGAGTCACATCCATGAGAATCTACCCAGCGTACAATGGATGTTCCTCCAGGGTCCTGCTGCTGTCGGGCTCCAGCAGCTTCTGCTCCTGAGATATCCATGAAATGAGCAAAGCCCCGACTTCTGCATGTCACACTTATCAAAATATGTTCTGCACTGGTGTGTTTTCCCGCCAATGTGCTCGGATGATCTAGCATGGGGTTGATTCCGGTGAGCTCGGCTTATAATGATATGTAGATGTATTGCAATGAGGTTCCTGATTTCTGATGGCGGGAAATGCAGCCCACCATTGACAGGCAGAGCAGACTGCAAACTGATTTTACAATGTTGTGAAGCGGATTTTTGGCCTTCTCGCCATATTTTCCACTCACGCCACCAAACATGCCTGACTCCAGTGGGCACAGAAAATTCTGCCCAAGGAATTTTATAGTTCTGTCTTCAGCTTCCAAGCCTTTCTTCAGAGATCTTTCTTATCAATTTTTCTCCTGCGCCTCTGCTTCTGGAGCTCCTTTTCAGGTCAGGCTGCTTTGTTAAGTTTTTTTCAGCATTTTAGTTTTTCTCTGCATTTTCTGCAACTCTTTGGGTTTTCCCCAGTTGCCACTATGTTTTAGGGCATTGGTTACAGTCGGAAATTCTAAAGAAGTCTTCATTGCCATACATAGGTTAACTGTAAATCTTTATCGACTCTTTGAACTATCTAAAAATGTACAGTAAAGGGCAGGAGCTAGAAGCTGTCTCCATGCTTGCTGGTACGCATGGCTCTGTCCAACATTCGAGAGACCCTGAGCGTTGGTCATATGCTGTCCTCCAGCACTGTGTGGGCAGCACTGTACTTAGTCCCACATTAACCCTATATGTGCCAGACCCTTTTACTACAAAGCCCTGCAGGTTGGGGGTGTCCTGAAATGTTCTGGCCCATATATTTTTTCATCAGAGTTTCTGCATTGCTGTAGATCCCAATTTCACACTTTATTCCTGCCTGTCACACTCTCCTGATCAGTATTCAAAATATTAAACTACTCGTGAGGCTTGACTTTTCTCTTTAGATTTACAAATTTCCCCTCAATAAGCTACCCCCTGCCATGTTTTTCAGTTTAAAAGCTTAAACTTTGTTTTTATACTGAACATATTGAGTAAGTTTGAAAGATACTTCAATCCCAAGCGAAATTTGAGGAAACAGATTTTCTACATGTATTGAAAAGGAGGTACTAAGTGACGTGCACAAGACTTTGTGGAGTAACAGATGCTGCTCTGAGGTAAAACAATAAAAAACTCAAGATCTAACATTAAATAATGAAATAAAAAACATTTATCATATAAGAAACCATGACAGAGCAGACCAAAACAATGTGCAGTCTGATAAATGGAACCATTTAAGCTATATTGAAGAAAGAGTTTAAAAAGAAATCAAATATGAATCTGAAAAAATGAGTAATCAAAGTTATCAGAAAGAAAGAGGGAGAAAAGGAAATTGTGCGGATGAGGTGAAATGCATTTCAAACCTCAAAGTCATCTGCCTGAATTTTGATATGTATAAATGTGGCAAAAATGACCACTAGGCAGGATGTTACAAATGGCTGAATTAGACAAATATGATGTAGCTGTGAAAAGAAGGTCACTTCATTAATTTTATGTGGATGCAGTAACTGCAAATCAGAGATCAAGAGAATTTGAATGCTATCATTATGGTGAATGAAATGGTCATATAATTTCAACTCATGCAGTTCCATAGTGAATATCATATTTGAGGTAGGCTACAATGCAATAGAAACCTAATTTGCAGCAAATTTATATAAAATAAACTTTGGCAGCAAACAGATTGATGAAAGGAAGCTGTGTTGTCAGTGTCATATATAATACCAATATTAATTATTAGTAGTGTCAAAGATTTACTTTTGCGAAATACTATTTCTTGGCAAATGGTAAAAGGCTGAAGGTGACAAATGGCATGGACCACAAATCTATCTAAGGTGAATTGCTACTTTATGATTGATAAGCGTGATCCAGTAATACATACTAATAGAAATATACTGCTTGCACGCAAGGAAAAATTAAAATTGGCACTTGGTCGGATGGAGATCTTGCCAATTTTTCTAGAATATGAACAAAACCAGCATGTTCAAAAGGTATATTTCAGGTTTTTAACTTTAGAAACTATGGCAAAGTTTGCTAGTGTAAAATACCTCATAAAGTTAGCAATGTTCCCAGATTCCTGGCAGCTGAAATTGGATTTAACAAACTTTTAAGTTATCTATGTTCAATACTCCTTATGGGAGGTACAGGTTCTCTGGCCTGTCATTAATATTGTTTTATCTCAGGAAATACATCCAAAAACCATCTGCACATTATAGGATTACATTAATAGATGATGTAATAAGTATGGGGTTTTATCCAAAGGGAAATATACAACAAACTTCAGAACGTACTTGGTTACCAGAAGAATCAATCAGAAAGTTAATGAAGACAAATCTGTATTTAGAATCATTGAGCTAATGTTTCTTGGTGACACCATCACTTGTGAAAACATTAAGCCTGGCAGGATGAAAGTCTCAGCTACTGAAGACATCACATCCACAGCTAAAGAAACACATGGGGCAGAATTTTGCCCTTGTTGGGCAGGCTCAGCAGGGGCGGGCAGGGGAGGTCGGGAAGGTGATCGCCATCCACGATTGGGGCAGGGCCACGATTTCATGCTGGCAAGCCAATTAAGCTCCCCTCAGCATGAAATGCATGTTGCAGCGCCCAGTGCTACTTATGTGGGAGGGGGAAAAGGAGGCCGAGCAGGACGAGTGGGGAACTTCGCGCATGCATGCATGTGCGTGTTGGAAAGGCTCCCTGAGGCACAAAGCTGCCTCAGGGAGATGAAGAGTTCTGAAGAACAAAAATAAAGAATTTTTAAATGTTAAAAAACATGTCCTCGCATGTGACTCTGTCATGTCATGGACCTGTTATGAATAAGATGTAAAATGTTTAATTTTATTTTTATATGCTGTTGGAAACCACACCCTGCCTGTGGATGAGGTTTCAGAAAAGTGCAAAGGCCGCTTGTCCTTTTTGCCTGCCCGTCAACAGTAAGGTTGGATGGGGAGCGAAAAATTTAAGTTAATTAATACTTTAATGTCCTTAACAGGCCTTCTAATTGTCGGCGGGTGCGCTGCCTATTCCCCGGCGCCCGCCGACTGAACTATTGCGTGACTGCGCATCGGGATGCTCGCCCAAAGTCATCGCGTGACATTTCACACGCCTGCCTGCCTAGATGAAAATCCTGCCCATGTAAAAGGCAATTGTGTCAGTGAATTTATACCAAATAAAATCAACAATTATGAAGCTGCTAAAAAGATTAATGAATGGGGCTGGAACAAAGTAGTTGAGGCCAAAACATCGTATGTTTTCAAGAAGGGGTTAGATGTAGCTCTTGGGGCGAAAGGGATCAAAGGATATGGGGAGAAAGCGGGAGCAGGCTATTGAATTGGATGATCAGCTATGATCATGATGAATGGCAGAGCAGGCTCGAAGGGCTGAATGGCCTGCTCTTGCTCCTATTTTCTATGTTTCTATGTTTCTATGGAGCCGTAACCATGAAGAAGTCTGAGTAAAATTGCTAATGCAGTTCTAAAGTTCTATCGCCCTTGAGAGATCGGCAAAGATTTCCGCTGATGCATTAGAGACAGTCTTAGGTGCCAATCTCTTGCAAAGGTATGATGATCAGCGGCAACTCTTCACTCATGCATCATGTTCATTGACTAATGTAAAGACAAAACTGCACAGAACTCGAAAGAGCTGTTAAGTATAATGCATGCCCATGAAAGGTAAAAATCAGTTTGTGTATGCCTGTATCATTATTGCTGCAGCAAACCACAAGCTATTAATTGCTTTATTTATAAAATCTTTGAAAAATTGCCCTTTATAAATACATATCAGGCTATTGAAGTATGACCTGAGCCTATCATACACTCTGAGAAAATGTATGTGCACTCATTGGCATCAATAGTAACTGTGTCCCTAGCCCTCTCCAGCGTGCCCATGGTGGGTGGGACAGGGCCAGAGGTGGGGCATTAAATAATGAAAACTGTGTAAACCAACCCCAACTTGCAGCCATCACCATTTTTACAGCATTGAATATCAGGGTATCGCAGCATCCTGCCTTGGAAAGACTTATCATATTTAAATCGGCCTACAACATTGCAATTGGGAGTGCAATTTGAAATTGGTGGATGCTGCATGGGTTTTCCCAGGTGTCAGGAAATTTGGCAGTGAAACAGAGTGCCCATCCAGAAGTTAAATGGCTCTTTCGGCACACTTCCTGGGCTAAAACTCTTGCCAGGCCCCTCAAGGAAGCCTTCAAACTCCCCCTGCCCTCCTGATGTCAGTCCTCCCTCCCTTTCTCCCATTTGCCAAACTTAACCTGTCCTGATTGCCAGGGACCAACCCCAAGGATCCTCAGCTGTGGCCTCCTGCCTCTAGTGGCCCCTCTTAGCCCCTGGCCAGGCTGTCTTTTTGGCCATTCAGCCTCACTTCATTGGAATATTATCCTTGGTCTTGACTTAATTCCACAAGAGATTGATTACTGATTACGTCCACCTCCTGGGTGGGTGGTGAGGCCGTAAATTCAGGTTGGATGGTGGAGATGCGGTACCCATTTCCTTCCCACCAGAAGGAAACAATAATAAAACTTGGAAACAGCTGGTACAGGCCGAACTGCATATACCTGAGCATGGAACTCCAGTAATACTGGTGCAAATGATACTGGTTTTTGACAATGTTAAACTACTCTTTCCTTTGATATTTTACCAGTGGCAGGGTAAGCTATGGGTGGGCTGCCCACCCTTAAGGCTAATTGAGGCCCTTAAGTGTCAATTAATGGCCACTGATAGGCCTCTTCCTGCCACTGTTGGTAATTCACCAGCAGTGGACGGCACTTTGCCACCTGAAGAAAACTTGGTGGCCTCCCTACAGGCTCCTGATCTGTACCCTGTAGCCCACAATGGACCCAAGGAGGGCTCACAAAAACCCTCTCAAGCAATAATTAAAGGCTGAATTCAAGTGGTGAGGTGAGAATGATTGACCTTGGTGTCAAGGCCACATTTGACTGAGAGTGGCATCAAGGAGACCAAGTAAAATTGAAGTCAGTGGGCATCGGGGTAAACTCTGCACTGGTTAGAGTCATACCTTGTACAAAGGGAGATGGAAGATGGAGGCCAAACATCACAGTTCCAGGATATCACTGCAGGAGTTCCTCATGGTAGGACTGCGATAAAGATAAATTACTTCACTCAAAGGGTTGTGAACCCTTGGAATTCTCTACCACAGAGGATTGTGGATGCTCCATCATTGAATACAGTTAAGGCTGGGGTAGACAAATTTTTGGTCTTGCAGAGAATCAAGGGATATGGGGAGCAGGCTGGAAATGGAATTGAAGCCCAAGATCAGCCATGATCATGTTGAATGGCAGAGCACGCTTGACAGGCCATATGGTCCACTCCTACTCCTATTTCTTGTGTTCTAGTAGTGTCCTAGGCTAAACCATCTTCAGCTCCTTCATCAATGACCTTCTCCCTATCATAAAGGCTGAAGTGGGGATATTCGCTGATGATTCTACAGCATTCAGTATGACTTGTAACTCCTCAGATCCTGTGCAGTCTGGGTCCACATGCAGCAATACACGGACAACATTTAAGCTTGAGCTAATAAGTGACAAGTAACATTGATGCCACACAAATGTCAGGCAATGATCATCTCCAACAAGGGAAAATCTAACCATCTCCCTTGACACCCAATGGTATCACCAGTGCTGAATCCCCCCACTATCAACATCCTGGGGGTTACCATTGTCCAGAAACTGAACTGGGCTAGCCATATAAATACTGTGCTTACAAGACCAAATCAGAGGCTGGGAATTCTGTGGTGGGTTACTCAACTCCTGACTCCCCAAAGCCTGTCCACCATCTACAAGGTACAAGTCAGGAGTATGATGGGATATTCTCCACTTGCCTGGATGAGTGCAGCTCCAACAGCACTTAAGAAGCTTGACACCATCCAGGACAATGCAGCCCGCTTGATTGGCACCCCATCCACCACAATAAATTTTCACTCCCTTCACCAACGATGCACAGTGGCAGCAACATTGCCATAATTCTTCAAGCCTCCATCAATGCAGAATGACCAACTGTCCTAGATTTTCTAGGACTGCCCTATAAATTGGCTTTTCATCCCATGTCTCTGCTCTGGCCTCCCTGGGATGTGCCTGGTCCTGAATTTATTCCAGCTCTGTAGGCTTTGTATCTGCATCTGTGGCAGGTTGGTGGATTGTCTTTGGGGCTGCAGTTTGAGGAGAGTGGTGATAAAAGCAGATTTAAAGGAGAGAGAGATAGAGAGACAGACAGACAGACAGCACCATTAACAATATCAGATAACATGGGGGTCAGGACAGCAAGTTGAATGTGTTAGTTTGCTGCGAAGAGAGTTATTTGAGCAGGAAGTGGGTCCCATCGACAAGATGAGCTCAGAGAGGGCAAGACAGGAGTGAGGAGAGAAGCTAGGGAAAAAAACATGTTCAGGGTTAGAGTAGAGGGGACTTTTAGAAGACATTTGGCAAGGCGAGATGGTGGAAGGGAAGGAAATGCAAATAGATCGTTAGAGTTAATCTGGACAAATTCTTCACTGTGGTGATGAATGGGTTCAAATTCCAAGGGGTAGAAGTAAAAAATGAGTAAGCTAGAAACAAAGAAGGAGGGCTTGTTGTATTGCTCATTGTTCTTGGATGGAAATTTAGTGGGCTAAGTTCAGCCATGCAGCACTGGTCCTTTAATCATCTACCAGTGGGAAGCGCATAGGATGCCATCTTAGCTAAAGGTTTTGGATTTGCATGTCTAAAAAACACTGGCAGCATGTGCAGTAGCAAAATCATGATGCTAGTCTATGTGCAATGTTACCATTTTCCAACTCTCTGGCTTAACTTCGTACACATGAAAACATTGTTAAATAGAGTGAACAACCCACACTTGTGCTATTATAAGGAATAATGAAGTATTTACTGGTTAGCTGTTGAATTATTTCTTCTGGCTGCTAGTGCAAATGTACATATTTTTTGAGGTTTCCAATACTTGGCTAAAGTTTATGTTTAATTCAGGGAATTATCTGGCTGGTCTTGCAATACATTTTTTGTCACATAAAATATTGTGCTGAAAAATGTTGCTTCCTTACATGGGTGGCCTTGATAGGGCTCCCTCTGTGAATTGATCATTACTGGGGGAATAAAAGAGACACAGAACAGGATAATCTGCTAGAAGAGGGAGGGGGGAGGGAGAAAAGAGTAATCAGCAGGATACCATTATCTGCCAAGGATGTTCAGGGAGCAATTCTCTTTCCTCTATTTCAACATAACTAGTACACAATATGTTTTCACTTCGCCAAAGAGGTTGTGAGTGAGATCAGTCAATGTCTGCAGTCTTAACTGCAGCCTCAAAGCAGGACAAGGACAGCATTGCCTATGGTCAAGTTAAATTGTAGCTCTTAACATTTGTACGTTTGGATCCTGTCAGGCTGCTACTGGAGTTATAAGAAACATTTATGTTCCATACCATTCGCAACTCCTCAGATACTGAAGCAGTCCGTGTCCATATTCAGTATTATCTGGGCAACATTCAAGCTTTTGCTGATAAGTTGCAAGTAAAATTCGTGCCACACAAGTGCCAGGCAATGACCATCTCCAACAAGAGAGAATTTAACCATCTCCCCTTGACATTCAATGGCATGGCCATCGCTGAATTCCCCACCATCAACATCCTGGTGCTTACCGTTGACCAGAAACTGAACTGGGCCAGTTATGTAAATACTGTGGCTGAAAGAGCATTTCAGAGGCTAGGAATTCTGCAGCAAGTAAGTCATCTCCCAGACTGTTCACAAGGCACAAGTCAGGAGTATAATGGAATAATCTTCACTTGACTGGATGAGTGCAGCTCCAAAAAAACTCAAGAAGCTCAACACCATCCAGGACAAAACAGCCTGTTTGACTGGCACAGCGCCTCATGGTTCCCAGTCTTGAGTTGCTAGATCTGTTCAAAATCTATCCCATTTAGTACGGTGGTTTTGCCACACAACATGATGGACGGTATCTTCAATGTGAAGACAGGACTTTGTCTCCACAAGGCCTGTGCCATGGTCACTCTTTTCAAATAAAATAAATTTCACTCTCTTGGCTGTATTGCAAACTGTGAGGAGGATGCTGATAGACTTCAACAGGACAGAGACATGCTGATGGAATGGGCGGACACATGGCAGATGAAATTTAATGCAAAGAAGTGTGAAGTAATATCTTTTAATGGGAAGAATGAGGAGAGGCAGTGTAAAATTAAGTAGCAAATTCTAACAGGTTGCAGGAGCAGAGGGATTTGGAGTATATATGCATAATTCTTTGAAGATGTCAGGGCAGGTTGTGGAAGTGGCTAATAAGGCATACGGCATCCTGGGCTTTATCAACAGGGACATAGAGTACAAAAGCAAGGAAGCTATGATAAACCTGCATAAAAAATGGTCCAGCTTCAACTGGAGTACTGTGCCTAATTCTGGGCAACACACTTGTGAAGGATATGACGACATTAGAGAGGATACAGAGAGAAATTACAAGCATGGTCCCAGGGATGAAAGATTTGAGTTATGTGGATTAGTTGAAGAAACTGGAGCTATTCTCTTTAAAGAGAAGACTGAGACAAGATTTGATAGAGGTGTTTAAAATAATGAAGGGTCTGGGCAGAGTAGATAGGGAAAAACTGTTCCATTGGCATGAGAGTTGAGAACCAGAGACACCAATTCATATTGAATGGTAAAAGAACCATGGAATCATACAAAAGTTACAGAAGGAGGCCATTTGTTCTGCCGTGTCCATGCCAGCTCTCTGTGAGAACAACTCAGCTGAACTCTTTTCTGTTGAAGGGTCATGAGGACTCGAAACATCAACTCTTTTCTTCTCCGCTGATGCTGCCAGACCTGCTGAGTTTTTCCAGGTAATTCTGTTTTTGTTTTGGATTTCCAGCATCCGCAGTTTTTTGTTTTTATCTCAGCTAGTCTTAGTTTCCTTTACCCCGTAGGCCTGCAAGCCTTTTCCTCAGGTAATTATCCAACTCCCTTTTGAATGCCATGATTGAATTTACTTCCACCAGAATCTCAGGGAATGCATTCCTAAATCTAACCATTCACTGCATAAAAAAGTTTTTCCTCATAGATTTTGCTTCTTTTGTCAATCACTTTAAGTTGGTGTCGTTTAGCACTCAACCCTTCCACCAATAGGAACAGTTTCCCCCTATCTACTCAGTCCAATTCCCCCATGATTTTGAACATCTCTATCAAATATCCTCTTAACCGTTTCTTCTCTGAGAAGAACAGTCCCAACTTTGCCAATCTATCCATGTAACTGAAATTCACCCTCCATGGAACAATTCATATGCTTCTTTTCTGCACCCTCTCTTTCCTAAAGTGTACAGTCCAGAATTGGACACTGTACTTCAATTATGGCCGAGCCACTGTTTTATATGAGTTCACCATAACTTCTTGCTTTTGTAAACCATGCCTCTGTTTATAAAATTCAGGATTCTGTACGCCTAATTGACAGCTTTATCAACCTACCCTGCCACCTTCAATGAATTGTGCACATATATCCCCAGGTTCCTCTGCCCCAGCACCCCCTTTAGAATTGTATCTTTTTTCATATTGCCATTCATCATTCTTCTGACTGAAATGCATCCCTTCACACTTCTCTGCATTAAATTTCAACTGCTCCACGCCGACTCCTTCCACCAAACTGTCCATGTCCTCTTGAAGTCTATCACTATCCTCCAACAGTTTGTAATGTTTCCAAGTTTTGTGTCATCTGCAAATTTTGAAATTGTGCTGTGTACATTCAAGGCTAGGTAATTAATATAAATCAATAAAATCAGTGGTGCTAATAGCGACCCCTGGATAATGCCATTATGTACCACTATGTACATACCTTCCTGTCCAAAAAACAACGTTCAACCACTGTTTCCTGTCACTCAGCCAACTTAGTATCTATGCTGTTGCTGCCCCTTTCATTCCATAGGCTTTAACTTTGCTGACAAGCCTGTTATGTGGCATTTTCTCACAATACTTTTGGATGTCCCTATAGACCATGAGGAAAAAAACTTTTCATGCAGCCAGTGGCTGGGATCTGAAACACACTGCCTGACAGTGTGGTGAAGGCAGAGTCAGTCATGGCTTTCAAAATGTATTTCGATAGTTATGTAAAGTGAAAAGCGTTGGAGGGCTCTGAGGAAAAAGCAGGGGAATAGGATCAGCTGAGTTGCTCTTGCAGAGAGCTGGCACAGATATGATAGGTGGAATGGCCTTCTGTGCTTTATCCATTCCGTGATCCTGTGATTATGTTCCAGATACTATTTGCAGCTAGCGTGTGACCACAGCCAAATGCAGATGAATATCCTTTATCCAGCCATCAGTCACAAATTCTTCATTTTGTGGCTGCCCTCTCTTCCACCTGCATTTGCAAGTCAAGGGCTGAATAGTGGGTGACAAGAGTTATCTGTTCATGTGGTTCAAGATCCTAGTCAGGAACCCATGCACACATGCATAGCAGGTCTACAGTGAGAGTCATGCCGCTACAAGGAAAATAAGGGAGCCATTGGCATCGTTAAACAATATTTCTGCTGTATATACCTCTGGAGAACCCCTGCATGACTCAACTGAGCAGCTATCAAGCTTTGTGATAGTATGCTGTCTTCTGCACAACTTGACCATTGTTGGGGAGCAGCCCTTATTGTAATCTACCAGTAGAGAAGCTGAGGATGTGGAGCATGAGGACGAGGAAGGGGAGGAAGATCAGGAGAGAATGCAACTGGAAGTAGAGGAAGAGGAAGGAAGGCCACAGCATAAACAACCCCTTTCTGCCTCAGCTACATAAGAGCAGATTGTTCATGAACAATACCAGTAACTTCAACTACACCTCACCATTCACCAACAATATCACACTCCTTACTTTTCCTCAATAATTGACCATCACAGGATGAAAAACCACCAGAAAATATGGGTTTCAATCCAATTTTACAAATACACTCATTAAATAATGCATAATCCAGGACAAAGCATCCTACTTTATTGGCACCACATCCGCAAACATTCACTCCCTCCACCATCGACACACGGTGGCAGCAGTGTGTACAATCTACAAGAGGAACTGCAGGAATTCACCAAGGCTTCTTAGTCAGCATCTTCCAAATCCACGACCACCTCCATCTAGAAGGACAAGAGCAGCAGGCGGATGGGAACACACCACCTGGAAGTTCCCCTCCAAGTCACTCATCATCCTGACTTGGAAATATTATCACTGTCCCTTCACTGTCACTGGGTCAAAATCCTGGAACTCCAACGTTTACCACACTGTGGGTGTACCTACACCACATGGACTGCAGGGGTTCAAGAAGGCAGCTCACCACTACCTTCTCAAGGGCAACTAGGGATGGGCAATAAATGCTGGCCTAGCCACTGAAGTCCACATCCCATGAATGAATTAAAAAAAAATGAACTAAACACCCTTGTACATTCCTGTAGTGCCTGTCTTCCATGTGTCTGCCTTCTGTAACATCCGAGAGATTGAGGGCAACATTTTCCCCCTGTCGGGGGGGATGGGCGGGAGCGGGAGTGGGCACAGGCGGGTAGGCTTCTGATCGGTGCCTCCGATCGGGGGTGCGCCGCCATTTTACATGAGCGGGCCAATTAAGGCACGCCCAGCATGATGTCCACCAGGAAGAACTATGCGCTCCCTGTGCAGGTGGGGGAGGATTCCCTCAGCCTTGCATGCGTGCAAAAGAGCTCACAGGTCTCCCTGAGGCAAAGTGCTGCCTCAGTGAGGTTGGCTCCGATTTAAAACTTTCAATAAAGGTGATAAAAAAATTTCCCTGCCATGTCCCCTCATGTGACATGTCACATGAGTTGGGACATGTCCATAACTTTTACTTAAACATTTAATAAAAATTTAAGTACTCTCATGAAACCTCATTCCACCTGTGGATGAGGTTTAATGTTTTTTCCAAAGCCCACCAGGGCTCTTGGCCTGCCCTCCAACCTTAAGGTTGGACAGGCAGGTCCAAAAATCATGTTAATTATTTTTTTAATGGTCTTAATAGGCCGTTCGCAATTCGGCAGATGAGCAGCTGATTCGGCTGCATGTCTGAAGAACTGTAAACCTAAATGACGTGGGGTGACATCAGGACGCACGTCCGACATATCCCGCATCATTTCACATGTCAGCGAGCGGGCTCTGCCTCTGCTCGCCGACTGGAAGATGCTGCCCTGAGAATTAAAACTGACTCAATCTCAATGCAAATCTGACCACTTTTATTAGTAAAAAATCATAAAACTCAAAGGGTTATAAGGCAATTTTTGAAAACATATTGGTACCCCCTAGGTAGTCAGTCTAGGTTAACCAGAGGTTGATTGGCTCTGATCTTACTCGGACTGATCAACTTTGGAGTTAGGCCTACTTGATGGTCTCACTCTCTAACAGCACCATGCCACTAAGGGTTCTTAGCCTCCCTTTGATCCTTTGGCTACATACCAACTATCTTTGTGTCTATCCCTTGGCACTCGCTTGATTAGTTTTCATGGTATGTAACCAGTCTTTGATTGGTCTATATCGAACTGAATTTTAGTCCAAAAGAGCTCTGCATAGTCGGTTTTCCTCATAATCAGTTTTTCCTGGCACAACCATAGGATGTCTGGTGCACTTGCCTTTTGTCTCTTTCAAAGTTCAACCGTCTCACAGCTGGTAGTGAGGCTGCCCAAGTCATGCATATCAAAAGTCATTTGAGAAAACATAGAGTAGAAAATGCATTTTTTTTTGCAAGCCACAACATTTGACATTCTGCAAGGCTGGCTAGCTTATTTCCATTGCACCTTTGCAATAATTTTAAGCATATTCTTACACCTACCCTGGTGCTCCAATGAGGTGGCTGTAACATGAGTGGTGGAAGGTTACTAACCATCAATTTAGGAGACTGCTGATGGCCTTGGAGAATAACCTCACACAACACTGGGCCAAAGTATCTGGCTTCAAATGGCACCATTTCAGCCCAGGTTCTGGCAGTCCAGTTGCTGCCAGTCAGATAAGAGCAACAGCATTGGTGGAAATGGGAGAAGAAATGCTGTCACCTTGAGGGGCGGCACTTCAGCAATCCTTCATGTCTATTGGAGAACATTTTGTTGGGCTGCCTGTGACATCCTGGAAGTCTTCAAATTTAATTCACTTCTTGAAACCACTCCCAGCAACCACAATGCACCTCCCTTTAAGGGGTCCTGGCCACCTTTACATAACACTAGCCATTTGTGATAGTGGGCCCCCCTGCTGCAGCCAGTGAACAGCATGAGTGGTGCTAGCTGCACAAAGCAATCATGGAAATCAGAAGGGAGCATAATTTTAACATGCTGCCTGGAGTGCAATGAACAGCTATATGTGTTAATCATATACTGTGATCACCGCACCAGTTTTCAGGCCTTATCCAATTTAACTCCTTAAAGTGCAAGATGTGGAAATAAATTGGCTGTACAAAATGAAGAGGTGTGCTTTGATTTATTTATTGTCTTATGTATGGAAAAATTAAAAAATTGCAATTTAAATAATTAACAGCATTTTTCTTTTAAAAAAGCATAATCGGCCCAGCACACTCATGCTGCACAGTCGAACTGGTGAGTCAGTTACAGCAGGGTAGGAACAGTTTGAGCTATGTTGACCATTTCATTATACACTTGGGATTCAATGTCAAGCTCAAATGTCTGTGTTTTGCTCAAAACCAAGTTAAACTTTCATTCAGCCTACTTAACCCCAGTGCCCTAAAATAAAAGCTTACAGCAAATGAAGATTTCCTCTGTTTACATAATGGAATCATAAATCTCTTAAAGAGAAAGTTTACAAAGTTGTCCCATATATTGCATAAAGGAATTTTTTGCCTAGAATTTCTGTTTTTATTTGGTATTTATGTAAAAACAGCTTATCTTGGGCTATTTTCTCCCGAAAAATGATTTAGTAAGATTTGTAATTTACTTCATTGATGTAACACTGTTCATCTCATCCTGACAGCCTGTATGATGCTTCAGGATCAAGTGTATTGATAGTTATGACAGTGAGTTTATTAATCTTTCTTTACAAGATACACTTTACATGAAATAGGAGTAACACTGAAACTGAACTCCTGCTATGATTATCACAAAATTATGATAATGTTCTAATAAAGCTAATAGAATTTTGCTAAAAAATATTAGATGAAATCTTCACAGTGGATTTATTATGTGCATACATACCCACAGGAAGTTTTTATTTAATGTGAACCAATAAACTAATATTTGCAATATTACACTTAAAGTGCCTGTATGGCATTTTCTGTTCTAACTGAGGTGTTAGCATTTTATAAATGGGCAAACACCTGTGTTAAAATAGTGGACCAAAGAATGAAGTAAAATGTTTTTTTCTCATATGCTAAGTTTATAAACAGCAAACGCAGGACTCCTGGATGTGTACTAATTTTCTAAGACGTGAGTGCCTAAAAAATAGCCACACTCCTCACCCAGTGGAGTCTGACACAATTTAACATGATAGTTTCTACTGAGTACCTTCACCTCTGTAGGGCCTGGGCCTGGCTGAAGAAATAGCTATAAATACATATGCTTTTAAATAAAAAAGAAACACTTATCTCACACAAGCTTTGCATGTTTATATCAATAGGCTAGAAATTGATATTTACACATCCATTTCCTAAACTTCTCTCCTTCTTCAAAGCCTTCTCAAAATTTGTCTTTTTAACTGAGCCTTCATCTCCTCTAATGTCTCTGTGTTCCTGTGAAGTGATTGGGGCATTTTGTTACATGAAAGGTAATATATAAATGTAACTTCTAAGTGTACAATAAAAAGAACTGAATTTAATTTTCAAAACAAAAGTTAATGGGGCTTGGTGCTTGAAGCTAGTTGTAATTTTAATCAGCAATTTACTCCTCCAGGCTACTCTTTTCATCAAGATGATAATTTTTTCAGGAAAGGATTTGTGGTACTGAAAAATAATTAAATGCAAAGCTCAGCTTGTCATATCCTGCGTGAGGATTTTGGTGTAATTATTATTATTGACACAAAGGAAGCTCCAAGAATATTATTTTCCCATTTAACTTGTATTTTATTCAAAGGCCACTCGTTACTCACTGCATTATCATAACAAGTATTAGTATTCCAGAATGTGTGGCCTAAGACCTCGAGTAGCTGCTGACTTGTCTCCCTAGTAAACGGTTAGGATTTTGAATAATAGCACTGCCTGGGGCCCAGGTGAATCTCATTTTAGCTGGATACTGTTTTGCCAGTACTCTTCAGCTGGAGGTGCTAGTACTAATGCTGAGCCACTCTATCCTTCAGAATGTGGCATGGAGAGGGAAGAAAACCAATCTATTTCAGAATCAGAAGATTAGTTGATTTTAAGGGTTGGATTATCTTCATGCACGAATTTATCATCAGAAGTGCAGGAAAATTGTCTTCGGTATGCAACTGAGATTCAGCCCAATTTTCTTCCATCTAGCTTTTATACATATTTATGGAATTCCCAGGTTCTGTTAGAGCACTCTGGAGAGGAAAAAAAACACAGTGCTACTGCAGAATCTGAAAGGGTGAAAGCTGTTGTTTTATGTCAGCAACAACGTGACTCAATGCAATATCTGAGGTTGGTGTATCTTCAGAGAACCGAGCCAACAAATTTAAAGATTCCCCAGGAACCCAGCAAAAGAGGAGGGAAAGAGGTCCTTGAGGGCAAATGTCTGGGCCTGAAGAACCAGTTGACATTGGAAATAAGGACTATTAAGAAATACTTTCTTTCACCTGAGTTGCATTCTACATAACAGCACAAGTGTCCACAAGTGGGAAGCAGCCCACAACAAATGACAAGGAAGAGTCACCTCAATATTCCAAGCATCCTGTGGAATATCATTAGCCAGGTACCACAGAACCTGTTGCCACTCTAGAAAGAAGGGGATAAGTTTGAGGGCTTTTGGTTTGGCGGAGGTAGTTTCAATCAAGGCATTCAAGAGGGAACTGGATTATTACCTGAAAAGGAAGAATGTGCAGGTTTACAGGGAGAAGATGGGGAATGGCACAAGGTGCATTTCTCACTTGGAGAGTGGCCACTGACATGACAGGCTGAATGGCCTCCTTCTGTGCTGTGATTTTGTGATTCTGATTTATCACCAAGGAGAGTAAGACAGCCATTAGTTTATTTCTCAGTACAGTGCTTTTGTCACTGATGAGATATGAGCAAAATCATTTGGGACAAGGTTGGATCTACCTGTATGAAGGAGTCAGTGGCAGCAGAAGCAGCTGTCCCTCGATTCGAGAGTAACTTCTACTCAGGATCGCAATTTTCTGCCTTAGGTCTTCATGTGACTGAACAGGCCGATTCTCAACCCACAAATCCTTGGGCACATGGAGCAGGAACGCCCCACCAAGTACTGGGACCTGGAGTGCAGGATTTACTTCCTTTTCTTTCCTTCCTTGCAGCCGCTCTGCCTCATCATTATGACATTGTGACTCAAAGAAGCGTGATGCAACTTGATGGACAAGTTGTTGTCATGTTGAACAACTGTTTGAACAATCCCAGTCATTAATGTCAATGCTGCCATGCTTCAAGGAGAGCTTCAAGCAGAGTGTGTTTGAAACATTTCCTTTGTCCTTCCCTGGAATGTTGGCCATTTGAAAACAGTTCTGGAAATGCCAAGATCCTATTCTGGATTGTGAAACCAACTTTGTGGGCACAAGGGTCATTGCCAGCCTTTCCTTTCCAGTAGAAGATGTACCACTTGCCTGTTCCTTCAGCTGTCCTTCCTCAGGAAGGCAGTTCTCACTGAGGGTGTGAATGTCAATCTAGAGTCTTGATAGTTCACATTATGGGCAGAATTTTACCGTCAGCGAGCGGAGGGGGGTGCCGCTTGCCGACGCATAAAATGACGTGGATGACGTTGGCCGGAACCCCCGACGTCACCCCGCCCCATTTACATTTTCAGGAAGTAGTGGGGTGGGGGGGGGGCAGCAAAATCAGCTACGGGCCCACCACTTGAGGCCATTGACAAGATCATTTAAACAATTAAAGGACCTGCCCATCCAACCTTAAGGTTGGCAGGTGGGCCAGGAGCCCCGGCGGCAAATAGAGAAAACATGCAACCTTATCCAGTGGCGGGATGAGGTTTCATGTAGGGCTTTAAAAATTGTCAGAAAGTTGTTATGTAAATTATGAACATGACCCAACTTATGTGACATTGTCATGAGGGGACATGTAAGGGATTTTTCTTTTCTCTACTTTTAATATTTTTAAAAGTTGAGCTGATCTCCCTGAGACTGCACTTAGCTTCAGGGAGATAAGTGTGCTCTTTCGTGCGCATGGGCGAATGAGCGCACTCTCGAATTCAGGGATTCCCCCCGCCTGCACAGGGAGCACATAGTGCTTCCTGGCAGATGTCACGCTGGGCAAGTATTAATTGGCCCACCCACGTCAAATGGCGGTGCGGCCCCAACCGCTGGCGGCAATCAGCTCCGGGCCCGCCCGCTATTGGGTCAGGCCCGCCCCCCTGACAAACCGAAAATTCTGCCCTATATGATTGCAGTTCTTCTTTCCAGACAGCCATTCTTGAGATTACCCAAACCATTCTAAGTGACAAATTTTAAGGTTTTCTTTCCTTGAGCACAAAGATGGCAATCCCACAGGGTGTGGTCCCCCAGTCAGGACCTTCTCTAGCTGCCTCCCCATTTGAAGTGAACAGAGTGTATCCTGAATAGGATTGTTCAATCACAGGTGCTGCTGCCCAAAAACACCTCTGTCCCAACACAGGTGTCAAAGGACCTTCATGTATCTGTTGCCTGTGTGCAGATTCTTGACTAAGGATTCCCAGCTTCGCTGCCCTGTCTCCAATGCCAATTCTCCATCGCCACAGGAGTTGGCAAATAGATCATGGTGGAAACCTACACATGTCATTGTTTGAAGTGAGGACCATGGGGCACTGTCAATATCCACATGACCTTGACAGATTGGTGGTCAGATTTTGGTGACGTGCCAAACCACGATGACTTGGACCACTTTGTTGTTGATTCTTCTGCTTCATAGCTGATGTGAAACACAGGGCAGAATCATCCCAGATTTGCACTAAGTGCAGTAACGGGCAGGAAAAACTGTTTTACCCGTCAGCTACAATGGTGTCTTTACACGCCGTATCACCGCAAACCTGCTGCATTCCTGGGAAACACGCCGCTTCCATGACGGGCAGGGTCTCACTTGCCCGCCATGCCATTACCTCGCCGCTTCGTCACACTGGACGCCATATTGAAAGTCCAGCTGTGGCACACCTCTCAGTGCATCCAGCCCATGACTGCTGCAAAGAAGACATGGCCCTGAAATACAAGAAGACTGCAACTCCTAGGTTCAATGATGCATCCCTCGGGTGCATTTTGGATGCAGTGGAGGCCCACTGTGATGCTCTCTGCCCCTGCTCTGAATGCAACATGGACAGCAACCTCACTAACCTGACTTGGGAGGTGGTGTCAGCGGTGGTTAATGCCAATGCCTTGCAAAAGAGGACAACCACCCCGTGCTGCAAGAGGATGAATGATCTCATCCATTCTGCCAGGTTAACTCACTCTTCTCATCACTCTCAACTCACACACTCACAAACCCATCACACATCCACAGGGATCTCACACCTCAAGGGACAACTCTCACACACACCCTCACACATCTCCATCAGACCCATACCCTCTTGTGCTCGTGTCCTCATCTTGTCCATTGCTCAGTTTACCACACAAACATTCCACGCAATGCCATGTGCCTTGCTCACACTCTCTCCATCTGTTTTCATGCAGGAGAAGCTGGCTTACAGCAGCAGAGAGAGACACAGAGGCTCACATTAGGCCTCTCACTCACATTGAGGACTGTGCCATTGCAGTGACTGGTGTGAAAATGGACCCTGCCTGCGGTGACGGTGAGGTCGATGGCAAACACCCTCATAAGGATCCTGCACCACATCATCCCTTGCTCAATGCAAATATGTGTGCTCTCTCTCCTGCTTTTGACTCTGCTGCCATGCACTAATTATCTCAACTTCAGTTCACTGGGAGCTTTGCCAAGTGACCGACACCCTCGGCCAGTCAGCCCCTCAGCTCCATCCACGTCCTCACCTCCAGCCAAGAGGACATCTCCTCCATTGAAGAGCTGGAAATAAGCAGCCAGGAAGACCCATTACAGCGCTCACCTACACTCTGCACCAGCGCAGAGACACACACCTCAGTGGCGCCTAGATCTAGAGCAGGCTCAGGTTCACAATCTGGTGGTTATGACACGGACACATGCCCGCAGCAGCAGGAGGCAGATTTGTGCAAGCTCCCCGGCACTCGGAAGACTGCTGGGGATCAGACATCTGTGAGGTCCGAGTCAGATGACGGGGCTCTAGCTTTGGCCTTCCAACTCATCCTGTCAGCAGAGTCAGCAGAAGGCGTGGGAACATCACACAGAGCTATTGAAAGCCCTCAGCCGGGGTGGCATGCGAGTTGAAGGAGTGTGCCTGCCTGCTCTCTGGTGCCCATATGTGCACGCATGGAGGTCTCCATTGGGAGGATGGCGGATGCTATGAAGGCCCTGGTCCAGGAGAACACAGAGATGTGTGCAGACCTGCACTCTATCGTGGGAGCCATGGGTGAGTTCTTGAAATGGCACCACAATAGGGAAACGAAGCACCTCGACATCACTCCAGGAGCTTCTTCCCCTCAAGGAGTGAGCCTGGGGCCCCTGGGCACCTGAAGGGAGGAGGAGTGGTAGCTGGGCACTGCTAGGTCATCCACTCAGGAATCTCAGAGGTTGTCCTCGCTTTCCAAGTCCCTTTTGCCTGTGAGCTCCTCAACCTCGTCCTTTGTCACCGCAGAGGGAGCAGCTGGTCAATGAATGATTGTGGACGGGGAAATGTGTGTCTGGCAGGACCTCTCGAAGCCTCATGCAAGCACTTTCCCACACAAGTGGATCCTTCACATATCATACTCACCTCAATATCCTGAGCATTTTGAATGCTGCCTGCTGTGGTTTGCTTTCAGTTGTCCACCTGAGCTGGCCTGCATCTCCACCCACCCAATTGTCACATTCCCATGCAGCAATTGGCCTCACCCACCACAACTATCATTTCACTTTTAATTTGGACAGTATGGTTTTGATTCATTTTTTTGTGTGCTCCCCTGCCTTCTCCCATCCAGGTTCCAGGGTGGAAGGGGTCTGGAGGTGGGAAAGGGATTCTGGGAGAAAGAGGCCTGGAGAGGGGATGGGGTTCCAGGGGTGAAAAGGGTCCAGAGGGGAGGGTGTCCAGGTGAATGTGCAAGAGAGGGGCCTGAGTGGAGTCCCACAGGGGTTTGTACTGGGGCCTCAACTTTTTATGATTTACATCAATGACTTAGATGAGGGGAGTGAAGACATGGTAGCTAAATTTGCAGATGACACAAAGATAGGTAGGAAAGTAGTTGTGAAGAGGACACGGGGAGGTTGCAGATGGATATAGATAGGTTGAGTGAGTGGTTAAAGATCTAGCAAATGGAGTTTAATGTAAGAAAATGTGAAATTGTTCACTTAGGCTGGAAGAACAAAAAAGCAGAGTATTACTTAAATGGAGAACGGCTGCATAATTCTGAGGTGCAGAGGGATCTAGATGTTCTTGTGCATGAGTCACAAAAAGTTAGTTTGCAGGTACAGCAAGTAATTAAGAAATAAAAACAAAAAAACTGCGGATGCTGGAAATCCAAAACAAAAACAGAATTACCTGGAAAAACTCAGCAGGTCTGGCAGCATCAGCGGAGAAGAAAAGAGTTGACGTTTCGAGTCCTCATGATCCTTCGACCGAACTGGAATTAAGTAATTAAGAAGGTGAATGGAATGCTATCTTTTATTATAAGAGGGATTGAACATAAAAGTAAGGATGTTATGCTTCAGTTATACAGGGCATTGGTGAGACCGCACCTCAAATACTATGTGCAGTTTTGGTCTCCTTATTTAAGGAAGGATGTAAATGCATTGGAGGCGGTTCAAAGGAGGTTTACTAGATTGATACCTGGAATGAGTGGGTTATCTTATGAGGAAAGTTTGGACAGACTCGAATTTAGGAGAGTGAGGGGTGATTTGATAGAAGTACACAGGATCCTGAATGGCCTTGACAAGGTGGATGTCAAGAGGATGTTTCCTGTTATGAGTGAGTCCAGAACTAGGGGGCACTGTTTGAAAATTAGGGGTCGCCTTTTTAGGACAGAGATGAGGAGAAATTTTTTCTCTCAGAGGGTTGTGCGACTTTGGAATTCTCTGCATCAGAAGGTGGTGGAGGTGGGGTCATGGAATATTTTTAAGGCAGCGATAGATAGATTCTTTTTAGCCGAGGGAATCAAAGATTATCGGGATTAGGTAGGAATGTGAAATCGAAACACAAGAAGATCATCCGTGATCTTATTGAATGGCGGAGCAGGCTTGAGGGCTGAATAGCCTACTCCTGTTCCTATTTATTATGTTCTTATGATGGGTCACCTATTTCCTTTCCCCCATCACAGCTGGTTCCTCCGGCATCACCTTCCATGCCCCCTCCATGACCTACCAGCCACAATCCTTTCCCACTGGGGATGTCCAGGTGAACATGTACATTCCCTTCCTCCCACAAATCCCACCCCAATCTACATTCACCTCCCTGACCTCCTCCTTCCCACCCCCAGGGTCCGTGTCTACCTCCAAGTCCCCACCAACCACCCTCGCCATCCCTTCTACCGCTACCGTCGAACCCTCACCCACCCTACCACCTCACTCTGCCATCGGTCATTCTCATCATACCCTCATACCAAAGCCACACTTAGTTTGCTCACCAGGAGGCAGTTACGCACCCGCCAGACCCCTCCCTTGCACATTCACCTTGAAATACCCTCCTCCGGACCCCTTCCCCTCCGAACACCTACACCCCCCTCTGGATCCCTTCCATCCCTGGAACCCCTTCGCTGCTCCAGACCTCATCCCCTGGAACTCCTTCCTCCTACCAGGCCCCTTACCCCCGGAACCTCTTACGTCCTCTGGACACCTTCCCCGAGATTGGAACTCCTTTCCCTCTCCGGACCTCTTCCACCCCTGTAACCCCTTCCTCCCTCCAGACCCCTTTGCTCCCTGGAACCCTTTCCACACTCTGGATCCCTTCCCCCTCTGGAATCCTTTTCGCCCTCCAGACCTCATCCTCCTTTCCTCCCCCAGACCCTTTTCACTTCTGGACCCCTTCCCCCCAGAACCCCTTCCTCCTGAACCTCTTCCTTTGCCTACGACTTAGTCCTCCCACTCCCCTGGACTGCCCCCCGCTTAGTCTCTTCCCCTTCTTGACTCCCTCAGACGCCCTTACTTCTTCTGCCACCCTTAGTCCTTCCCCCCTCCCGACTCCTTCCTCCAGCCTCATTTCTTCCTCCAGCCTTACTCCTTCCCCTTTCCTGACTCCCTCAGATACCCTCACTTCTTCCTCCACTTTTACTCTTTCCCCTTCCCGATCCTTCCTCCACCCTTACTTCTTCCTCCATCCTTACACCCATTCCCCCCTCTGCACTTCTTCCACCCCCTGGACTCCCTCCCATCTCTGCATTCCTTCCTCCTCCTGGACTCCTTCCCCTCTCCGCACTCCTTTCCCCCTCCGAACTCCTTCCCTTATACCTTCCACCCCCCCCCCCTTACACCTACACCCCCAGTTGCCATCTTCTCCCCCGTTACCCGTTCCTCCCTCCGTACTCCCTCCCCTCTCCCAGCCTCATCCCTGGCACTTTCATTCACCCCCTCTCAACCTCACCCCAACACCGCTTCCTCTCCCAGTCGATCCCAGCCCTTCCTCTCCGCCCCCTCGACCATCATCCTTTGTGAGCATCAACAGTAGCTTTCTAACTTCCATGAGAATCTACCCAGCATAGCTTGGATGTTCCTCCAGGATCCCATTGCTGTCGGGCTACAGCATCTTCTGCTGTTCGATGTGGGCAAGGCCCTGACGGTAAGTTCCAAATTCTGCACGTCACTGTTGGCAAGACATGTTCTGCACCGGTGTGTTTTCCTGCCAATGTGGACGGACAATCCAGCGGGGTGGGATGAGTCCAGCGTGCTAGCCTCTTAATAATATGCTGATGTATTACAATGAGGTTCCTGATGTCCGATGGCAGGGAATGCAGCCCACTATCAACAGGCTGAGCAGATGATCACAAACTGGTTTCATGACATCATGAAATCAATTTTTAGCCTTCTCGCCATATTGACCGCTCACACCACCGAACACGTCCGTCGCCAGTGGGCATGGAAAATCCCACCCACAATCTTCTTTCACCTGTTCTGCCATTGAGGGCTCTTTGGACCAAACTTTTTCTGGCACCTGCCCCCTGTCATGTCTTATAATGATAAAAATTCTTGAGATTATTTGCTGTGTAACACACAAGGCACCAATCATAAGGGATAGGGAAACACATTGTGGCTTCATTTATTAAGAGTAGACACCTGAAAATAGTCTTACATTGTTGCATAGCTTGGAACTGTGTTATGTGTGTGTGTGTCTGTGTGTGTGTGTTCTGCTCAAATCAAAACTGAAACAAAGACTGAATCACATAACACATTTCCCTTTTAGTGATATCATGCTGATATCTCTTAAAGGCACATTACAACATCCCCTTTATTTTTAAAGATACTTCCCCTCCCCCTTCCAAAGAAGTATAACTATTTACAATACATATTCATGTTTAGTTAAAAATAAATAAGTGCAAAGAACTGATGTATCTGTGGCTGGGATTTTCCTATCCCACCATAGCGGGGCCTGCCGTGAGGAATGCAGCGACCCAGCCAAAAACCCATTGGCTTTCAGTGGGACCAGGCGATCCCGGCGGTGGGCGGGGCTGGAAAACCCACCCTATGAGTCTCTAAAGCGTAAAGTAATCTGCTGCTATGCTCAGATCTTGTGATGGTAACCTTGTCTAGAGGTTTCTTTAATTGCTCACAGTGACCTGTGTCATTCTTGGATGTCATTTCTGGTTGCATTTGGAATCTTGTCCTAGATGAAATCTGACTCTACGGTGGTTGAGGAGCTGGAATTGATGTGATTTGTCCTGGGTTATATCTCACCATTATGCCTTTGTGTGTAATAACTTCCTAGGGCTTTGGCTCTGGACAAATTTGTGTCACTTCAGCTGGTTGCCACATATCTTCTGTGGGATTCTGGATGCAAACTTATTGTCGCATTTATAAACTTGACAATTCTGTCCCTGCATTTTTATTGTGATGTTGGCCATCTTCTCTTGTTGCTCTCTAGTTTCTGAGAGAGTAGAATGAGTAAGAGTAGGTAAATTGGTACAATCTGCTCTGCCAATCATGAGTTCTGCCAGTGATGGAATAGTTGCACTTAAAGGAGTCACTCCCAGGTGTCACATTGCAATGTGTGGATCTTGCTTGATCTATCTTCATTAGAGAATTAGGGATTTCACCCTGTGAATCATTCCTTCAGCTAGGCCATTAGACCTAGGTAATGAGGAGAAGAAGTAATGTGCTCAATATTCCACTTCTCACACATATTCTGAAATGGCTTACGAATAAATTGCAGACTGTTTTCCAAAATGATCTCTGTAGGCATACCAAATAAACTGAAACTAGCACTTAGAGAGTGGCAGTTGTGCTTGATGCATTGTGCAATTGTCAAATAGAGGGATACTTGGTAAGGTAGTCGACACGATGCTGAAGTCTGTTCCATGGACATGAAGGAGGTCGGATTTTGGACAAAGGATGGATAGGAATTTTGTGCTGACTTGGCATATGCTCGTCACATGCCTTACACTTCTTGATGATAATTTCAGTGCCTTGTTCATTTTTATTTCTTGCGAGTCTTCTCAGCTGATCCATGCCCATGCATGAGTGATAAAGTTATTGAAGAATATCAGGTTGCAAAGATTCCAGTATGATAACCTGTCTGCCTTTAAAAATGACCCCCTGGGAGATGCCTAGCTCATCCCAAAAATGCCAAAATGACCTCATGTGTTTGTGGACATGTTGAATTGAATCAGGTCACCCTTTGATGATACTTTTCCACAATTCCTGTAGTGTAAAATCTTTCACTGTTTCTTCTTGTAGCTGCTGGAAGTTATGTTGTGAACAATGTACCAGATCAATTTGGAGAACACCTTCAGGTTCAATACCAATGAAGTCAACTTGTAGATCTAAGGATATATCTTCTGCTTTGCCGCGTTAAGCAACCTACTAAGTGGTTCTGATGTGATGATCAAGTTACCTGGTTTGTATGTAACCTCACAGCCATAACCTTGAAACTTCATCAAGAGATGTTGAAATCTTGGCAGTGCACTGGTCAATGGTTTTCACAAAATCATCTCCAGTGACTTGTGGCCCGTCTCCACCAGAATTTCTTTGCCAAATAGATATGTATGAAAATGCATGATTCCAAACGCTAAAGCTAATGTTTACTGCTCAGTGTTGGAGTAGCTGGATTGCATCATGGCAGAGATTTTGAAGCAAATGCAATCAGTTTGTCTTTTTGTGTTATGCATGTTCCCAGACCTTTCAGTGAGATATCTATCTCCAGGGTAGTTGTCTCCCTAATCCTAAAATTGCAATGTCAATGCCTTTGATAATGACAGTTTCAGTGCTTCGAAGAGCTATTAGTGGTCTTCCTGCCACAGGAAAGGCACATCCTTTCTCAACAATTCCCTTAGCAATGAAGATTTTTGGGCAAATTTGGAAATGTACGGATACAAGAAATTAAAGAGACCTAGATATCTTCAAAGGTTGTCCTTGTCGTGAGGGCTTAGTGTGACCTTAACATCTCCTATTTTACTTGGATCAGGACACATGCCAGCACTGGAATAAATAGAACTGAAGAAATTGATCTGCTGCATGTTGATGTCGCATTTCAGACTGCTAACGCCAATCCTTCATTACGTACCACTTGCATCAATAAGTGCAGATTATGGTCATGTGCTTGCTTTGTTCTTCCCACAGTAGCAATATCAGTTGTGTTATAGAAGTATCCTGATACAGTACATGTAATGTGGTCCATGTGAGCTTGAAAGAGATCCTGGTTAACACGCAGCCTGAAAAGAGGTCAATTAAAACAGTAATGTCCCAATATGATATGAAGTGTGTTAAGCTTTTGGGACCTCTCCACAAGATGTACTTGGCAGAAAGCTTCGAGAAGAATTTTGAACCTGAAAATCTCAAATTTAACTTCTAATTTGGGTATTTGTAAGGAAAACATTTCAAAGCCACATTTGAACATCATGGATCAAGGCATACTCTCAATGATCCATCCTTCTTTAAAACAAATGATTGAACTGCAACAATCTGTGTGTTCTTGTACGCTTCTAATGATTCCCTCTTCTCCATTTTGTCTCGTTTGACCTTCAATTTGTCTTGTATGTGAATGCTACGCTTACATGGTAGATCAATTGACAGACATTCTCCCGAAAGTGTAATGTTGCAGTTCCCTTGAAACTGCCAATTTTTTCAAAACATTCTGGATGTTTCATTGTTATGTCATGAACTGAGGTGATAGGAATTGCTTTCAATGTTGATTTGCCTTGTGATGTTATGCGTGTGAGTTCATGACATGTTGGTAGACCTGCAATCTCTGGGCCTTTAGTTTCCATGATGTACAACATGTGACACCAGGAAGATTGATTGTACTTGCAATCCAGGACTATGGACCCTGCACATGGAATTAGTGAACCGTTATATGCTGAAAGTTTCACAGTAGTAGGTTTTGCTATGGCCTTCCACCTCTGTGATTTCCTGTCTTTTAGAATACACAGGGATGTACCTTGGCAGCTGCCCCGAGTCAATCTTGGCTAATAAGAGTAGTTACTAACTTCCTTAGGGCAGATAATTTGAATCTTGGCAAACACTGCGGATGGTGTGATGGCATCTATGTTTTCCACAATATTAACAGTGTGAAACATGTGTTCACCACTCTTTATCTTGTCATGCATATCATCATCATTTTCTGGTTTGTCAATCACCTCATGTATATGTTTCTGATGGGATACCAGATAATCATTCTTATTGCTTGAAAATACCCATTGTACATGGTATATGTTTGGTTCAGTGCACAGCAAATTGTAGCTGCGTCAGCTTTTGCTCTCATGCACTGCCTCTGCCAATGGCCCCTTTCTGTCACATGCCCTGCAGAATTGATGAAATAGTGTGCATTTCTTTGGTGTATGTAGAATTTCACACCTTCCACGTGTCTTGCCATGTTTGGGTGTTCTAGGGAGTGCGTCAACAATTGGGGCTGAACTTAGGACCTGTTAGCTTTGTTGACCTGAGAGGTCTGCTTCATATTTATGCCTATCCTTGAATAGTTCTTTAATGTTATAAGTTCTGTGTTTGTCCGGCAGATCTTTCTGGAATGCTTCCATGGGAGTGTATGCGATTACCAACTCAATGGCTGGAAGTTTCCAGCGGCCCTGCGGCAGGTTTCCCTGCAGCGGGGCCAGTGAGCCATTGAAATCTCTGTTCACATCGGCGGGACTGGAAGGCTGTTGTTGAAATGATATGAACTCTAAAGAATGAATACGGAAGTTTAACCTGATTCTGAACCAGTCTTCTACTGTCATCCATATCTTCTGGGGATCTTTTAGCTCTTCTTCTGTTAATCCTGATGTATTCAGCCATTGTTCCCAATTGCTAGGCAAATTTTATGGCTTGCTTATCTCCTTCAGACATACCTGAACCAAGAAACCATAGCTTTGTACAATGTTTAAACATTTTTAATTCAGATATTGGGTCACCTGCTGCTTTCCAATTCAAACAAGGGAAGTTTGCTGACATTCTGGCAATACTCTTTGATTTTCCTCCTTCTGTAGCACTTGAGATGAGTGTCACTGTGGCTGCTTTCACGTGCTTTCCCAAAACTCTGCCCATGATGAAAGTTGTATGGGAATGCAGCACAGAGTGATAGTGACTTTGTTTTCAGTCAATTTATTGTTCAGCAACCCCCGAAGCCAACTTTATAATTGCAACTGGCCTGGTATTAATGACCTTTTTTTCCCTTTTTTGTTTGATTCTCCCTTGCTCACTATCAGTTGGCCCACAGCTTTTTCACATGCCTTTCCAGACTGAGATAATCTACTCACAGAGCTGACAAGCAATGCATTGCAATCTCACCATAAGGGATCCTCCTGCTTACCAGCTCTCTACTTGAGCACTAGCTCAGTGTTGCATCTCCAAAGCTTTTCTTCGCAGTCAGCACACTGCCTTTTCAACACACTGTATCTTCAACATGCTGTGTCTTTGTTGTGAAATGACCAAAATGTCAAGAATCATTTCATGCCACATAGCACAATCTAAGGCTGTTCATCATGTCATACCTGTATTTAATGTTGCTGTTACCTCTGTTACTACTGATGATCACCAAGTCATGTTCTTATAATGATATAACTCCTTAAGGCAACAATCACTCATTAGGGATTGGGTAAACACATTTTGGGCACATTTATTAAGACTAAGCACATGACAACAGTCTTACATTGTTGTATAGCTTGGAAACATTAGGAGTTATGTGTATGCTCTGCTCAAAACAAAAGTGAAACTAAGACTGGAGTGTGTGACACATTGCCTTTCTGGTCATGTCATGTTGATATCCCTTAAAGACATATTACAACATCCCTGAACTTGGCACCACGGGTGGCCTTACCAGGAGCAAGGAGTTCCCGACAACATCCCTCAAAGGATTGTCGAAGCATACAAGTCCCTCCACCACATCAAAATGGTGATCCACAGAGGGATAAAGAAGTAGAAAAACAATCAAGTGGGGGATTCAGCAATTATACAGGAGAGCTCAACATGTTCCTTCCATGCCAAAAAATGATGAACTTGTTCTCTGATAGGCCACTAGCTGGATGCTTTGGAAAATGTGTGATCCTAAAATAGGATTTGTGAAAAACAGGCAGGGAAATATGGGAAAGGCTTCAACAAAGAAGTAGGGCCTTGATCAGCCTTGACAGGCAACTATGGAGGCAGGGATGGTGGGAAACTTAGAATGTTGCACATTGGGAAGCTCTCTGACACTGTCACACCTGTGGTAATCCTCACTGTTGTAATTCAGAGGCAAGAGTACTACCAACTGAGCCTTGGCTAACCACCCTGACGCTCCAGTGAAGGAGTTACAAGGATTAAAAGGCTACCATCTCCAGCCACAATAAATCTTGTGAAATGGCTTTCCCCTACACATGGATAGTCCAAACAACTGTGGGCCTTTTTCAATTTTAAATTTTCAGTAGGCTTCTGAGGGCACCTCAATTTTGAGGTGCCCTTACACACCTCTCCCGATTGGGCTGCCATTTCTCTCATGCTGCTGGCCTACCTATTGCACCTCTTGCTTTAGGAATCTAGCTGTCATCCCTAATTGGATGGAGGAGGTGGCTTCTTAATTGTGCCAGTGGATACCCTGCAGAAAGGACTGTTGGTGGGACCTGCAATTGGTCTTGATACCTGAAAAATTAAAAACTGATAAAATTTTACCTGTACTTCTGAGAAATTTGAAAGAGAAAAATATTGCTATGGACAAACATGTGCATTAAATTAGTTTATTTTGCCATGAATCTACACTATTGAACATGCTTGCGCTGAAATTTTGTTCAAAATATTGAAATATAAAGAAAACCTGTAAATATTGGAAACAAAATAAAAATGGAAAATACTAGAAATGCACATTTTTATCAGTATTTAGAAAGTGAAAGGATTGTTACTGTTTGGAAATTGTACATAGATGAAGAATCTGTGCCTAATATATTAACCTGTATTCCCTCTTTACAGATGCTGGTAGACCAGTTGTAAATTTACATCATTTCCTCAGCATTTTGAGCCTGCATTATGCATCATGAACTTGCATCATTTTCTATGACTGCCTCATTAATCAGGCAATAATGATGTACCCTCACTGAGCACTTCCAAATTTGTTCATAGCCTGCTGTTAAATGACTGTGACTTGACCTGCAATCACTCATGTACTGTAATATAGTTGTACCTTTGATTGCAGCAAGCTTACCTAATCAGCAATCAAGACATCTTTGCAGTGGATTGTAAAACTTTCCAATGCTACATGTAATTGTACAGAGCAGACTATGTGACTTTTATGTATAGTGTAGGCCATTAAGAACGACTGCAAACCGTATGCTGCATTTTTTGGGCTATGCAGTAACAGTGGAAAGATAAATTGCTGATAAGAGAAAATACACTTTATAATCACTAGAGTTTTAAAATTCTAACTCATTAATTACTCTTTTATAAAATGAATACATTCTAATATAACCACAGTCATGCTTTTGCTTGATCTTTCCTTTATTGTACATACTTAATCCTGTTCATTGTTTTGAACAGAAAAAAGGCACTTTGGTGGCCAACGTAAGTTACTCTTTCTCCAAGCATGAGTGTTTGTAATACAAATAATAGTGGAAATTTCTTTTGCCAGAAATATTTGGAATTTTCTACCTCTTTGAACTAAATTGCTTATTGGCACTGCAGCATTTTCTCTTGCTTTTCACCATGATGAGCACCAAGCTCCTTCTTTTGTTTTAATGTTGTTTTGCAAAATCATCATTTGAAAATTGCCTGAATCAAAGAATAAATGTCATTGATGTTGCTTAAGTATTGCAACTACTTCCACCATTGTCTTTCATTTCAACACCAATTAGAACAGCTGAAGTATGTTTTATTAATGCTGTCACTTCACAAGCTTGGCTTGGTATATTTTAATTTGATTCATTAAGCTTCCATTTTACATGTAGCATTCTTATTGTAGCCATACGTAGTACTTTTATAAAAAAAATGTTATAGCTATCATTGTTTCCTACCTTATGTTGTCCCTACAATCTTTGTTATTAATCATTATCTAATGATTCAGCTTGCAAAGAAACAAAGAACTGTTCATGTTACCCATAGGATACATTTGATTTCCGTGGTTTTCTGATACCAACAATATTGTAACTTACAATGTTTGATCACTTCATAGAAATTTACAATGAATGCATGACAGGAATCAACAATTGCTTGTTTATTCTATATAATCGAACAATCATTTGTGTAGCAAAAACAAAAATAACTGGAAAAACTCAGCAGGTCTGACAGCATCTGTGGACAGCAATACAGTTAACATTTCGAGTCCGTATGACTCTTCATCAGAACTCAGCATTTAATCATTTGTGTAGGATTCCAAAGCATGTTAACTCAATTAAATCGAAGGAAGTAAGATATATTTTTATAACACTACTTGCATTTGTTAGGATATAGAGTAACATATTGGCATGGATAGAAGATTGACTAGCTAACAGGAAACAGAAAGCAGGCAAAAATGGGTAATTTTTTGGTTGACAAGATGTAACTTGGTCCCTTGAACATGCTCTGTCATTCAATAAGATCATTGCTGTTCTGATTGTAAGCTCAACTCCACATTCCCACCTACCCCGATAACCAGTTCCAGGGCCTCAACTTTCAACAATTCATATATAAATGACTTGGGTGAAGGGATTGAAGGGATGGTTGCTAAATTTGCTGTTGACACAAAGATAGGTAGGAAAGTGAGTTATGAAGATGACATAAGGAGGTTACAAGGAATATAGATAGATGTTAGTGGGCAAAGATCTGTCAAATGAAATATAATGTGGGAAAGTGTGAAATTGCCCATTTTGGCAGGAAGAACAAAAAGCATATTATCTAAATGTTGAGGGATTGCAGAGCTCTGAGGTTCAGAGGGATCTGGGTGTCCTAGTGCATAAATTACAAAAGGTTAGTATGCAGCAAGTAATTAGGAAAGCTAATAGAATGTTATTGTTTATTGCGAGGAAAATTGAATACTAAAGTAGGGATTATGCTTCAGTTGTACAGGGCATAAGTGAGACCATATCTGGAGTACTGTGTACAGTATTGATCTCCTTATTTAAGGAAGGATATAAATGTGTTGGATACAGTTCAGCAAAGGTTTGACTAGACTGATACCTGGAATGGGCAGGTGATCTTATGAAGAAAAGATGGACAGGCTAGGCATGTATTCTCTGGAGTTTAGAAGAGTAAAAGGCAACTTGATTGAAATATATATGATCCTGAGGAGACTTGACAGGGTGGGTATGGAGATAATATTTCCTCTTGTTGGAGAATCTAGAACCAGGGGTCACTGTTTAAAAATAAGGGGTCGCCCATTTAAGACAGAGGTGAGAACTTTTCGTCTTATAAGGTCGCGAGCCTTTGGAACTCTCTTCCTCAAAAGGCGGTGGACTCAGAGCCTTTGAATATTTTTGAGGCAGAGGTAGATAAATTTTTGATAAGCAAGGGGGTGGAAGGTTATCGGGGTAGGTGGGAATGTGGAGTTGAGGTTACAGTCAGATCAGCAATGACCTTATTGAATGGCAGAGCATGTTCAAGAGGCTGAGTGGCCTACTCCTGCTCCTAATTTGTATGTTCGTATATGACCAAAATTTAAATCTAGCTCAGACTGATTGGATGAAAGTTTCCTGTCTGCTTGTTATAAGCATTGTTTGTGGCTATAGTTTGGGTAGCCTCTATTCAGCTATTAATGGGTAAGGATGCACAAAACAAAATCACTCATAATTTGTTAAAATGTTGGAAATTTCACTCAGGAAGACCAAAGCATAGTTTGTATGGAAAATTATTCAAATGGTGTTCAGGAAGAATACAGTGTTCTACTTTGTATCTGACCATTCTCTATCTGACTTAGAAGTAGTTGATGCTGACATTGGGTACCTGAAATAGAAAGTGTGCTATTCTTCAACACCAACATAAGCATGTACCTTGATAAGCATGAAGTTTACATAAATGTTTTTTGTATGTTTTCATTATAGAAGATATATTTTATTATCATCATTAATGGGATTGGAAATAACCTGCTAAATTTTTATCTTAAAAACTACTAATTTTGTAGCTTTGCAAAAGCAGCTGAGTTTTTATCAGGGCATAGATTAAATCACTGTCAAATACTGAAAGAAACAATTGTGTTAATGTTGAATCCTGTACCCTGGTTTGTTGGGACTTAAGGATCCAGGTTGCATGCTTGCTTCGAGATGATTGAGTTGGTACCATAGACAGAGAAGATCTGTAGACTGTTCTTAGAAGAAAGACATTTTTATTTACAGAAGGAACTCAGCAGCTACGCTTGTGTGCTTACAGCTCAAAACCCTATCTTAACACTTCAGACTCTAATTCAAGATTACTGACTATAGAGGTGGTCTGCACTACTCTGCTATTGGATATCAAGATCATGTGATCTTCCATTACAACATTCATCTTAAAGGTATATTACACATCAGTTTATTACATCCCTTCCCCTTCACTGAGAAATACATTTTACAATTTTTCTCAAAACATCAAATTTTTCACACAGATAAGTAATTTACAAAGTCAGTCTTTCTGGGGGTTTCCTAATGCATATAGAACGTCTCAGCACTGCAGCTTCTGATGTTTTATCTGGAATCTTCCCCATCACTGGAGTCATCTGAGTATCAGGCTCTTTGGTAGGTACCAGCAAATCCGTTTTCTCAATTCTTACTGGTACAGCCGATCCTTCAGACACACCTGTATTCAGTTGAGTTCTTTCAACAGGAGACATTGACTCAGACACGAACACTGGTGGAATCATTCCTGGGTATTTTCTTTCTCCTCTTCTTATGTGATCCACATGCCTCCTTATGACCTGACCTTCCACCTTCACGTGGTAGGAACGAGGTCCCATTACAGCACTTATTTCACCAAATAACCACGTTGGTCCTTCTCTAGAATTCTTCACATGTACCTTCTCTCCTATGTCAAACATCCTGTCACGACTGTGCCAGTCATGTCCAAGTTTCTGACTTCCCTGGCTGCTTTCCACCACCCCCCCAAATTTGGCATAATAAGTTCAATCTTGATCGGAGACAGCTTTTCATCAACAATTCCACAGATGTGACACCTGCTGTTGAATGAGGGGTGGTCCTAAAATGGAAAAGAAAATGTATTAGTTTAGTCACTATGGAATCTCCAGATAATTTCTTCATACCAGACTTGAACATCTGAACAGCACTCTTGACCAGTCCATTTGAAGTAAGGTGGGATGGTAAAGTTTTTACATGAGTAATACCCTGTTGAGGCTGATAAATCAGTGAAACTCAGCACTCATAAATACCGTTTCATTGTCCGATACAACTACTTATGATAATCGGTTGATGGCGAAGCTTTGTAGTAGCTTGTCAATTACAGCAGAAAATGTTAGTGACTTCACTTCACGTATGTCCATCCATTTCAAGTGAGCATCGACAATAAGTAGAAACATTGTCCCCATAAAAGGCCCTGCATAGTCGATGTGTAATCGCACCCATGGACTTCCTGGCCACTCCCAAGGGTGTAATGGAGCTATTGAAGGTAACTTTTGCATTTGCTGACACTGCATACAACTTCTCACTAAGTTCTCTATTTCTCCACCCATCCCAGGCCACAATAGATAGCTGCGTGCTATGGTCTTCATTCGGGATATTCCTGGATGTGCACTGTGAAGTCCAGACAACAATGGCTTTCATCCTTTTGGAGGAACAACTGTTCGTGCTCCCCACAATAAGATACCTTCCTAGCTGGTTATTTCGTATCTTCTCTGAAAATATGGTTTCATTTTGTCAGATTCCTGTTCTTGTGGCCAACTATAAGAACTTGTTCTTGTACTTTGGATAAGACTGGGACTTGACTTGTCCAATCTCTAATCTGTTTGGCACATATCAGAGATGATTCCAGGAAGTTCAATAATAAAACAAATTCTTGAGGAATTGGAACATCCTCATTGTTTATTTGCATGGGCAAACGACTAAGTGCATTAGCGTTTGCAATTTGACTTCCAGGTCTTTGAATGAAAGAATACTCCTATGCTGCCATGATCAATGCCCATCTTTGTATTCTTGCTGAGGCTATGGGTGGTATAGCCTTGTCTTCGCTGAACAATTCCATCAAGGGCTTGGGGTCCGATATGATAGTAAAATGTCGACCATGTACATGCTGGTGAAATTTGTTAACAACAAAGATGATTGACAGGGCTCCTTTTTCTATCTGTGAGTACCCCTTTTCCACTGTATTGAGTATTCTCGATATATATCCTATAGGCCGTTCTGATCCATCGTCCATTTGATAGTACAGCACTGCTCTGACTCCATAGGGAGATACATCACATGTCAACACCAACTCTTTCTTTGGGTCAAAATGTTCTAGAAGTGTAGATGATTGTAACAATTGTTTCAGATTTGTGAAAGCTTCTTCCTGTGGTGTTTGCCAAATCCATTGATGTTTTTTCTTGAGTTTTTCTGTCAAGATAAATTAGACAAGAAGGGTCCATAGTAATTGATCACCCCCGAGAATGATTTCAGTTTGGATGTATTCTTTGGTGCTGGTGCCTCTCTAATTGCTTTCACTTTTTCTTCAACTGGATGTAGGCCTTGTAATCTACCTTGTGACCTAGGTAGGTTACCTCTTTTGCTTGGAATGTGCACTTTTCTTTTTTGAATGCACTCCCACCTGTGAAAAAAGTTCTAAACTTGTTCCAAGTTTACAAATGTTCCTTTTCAGTGAGTCCTGTCATCAGAACATCATCTAAATAAACTACAACATGGAGGAGTCCCTGTAATAAACTTTCCACGGTTCTTTGGTTTACAGCACAAGCTGAAGATACACCAAAACGTAAACAAGTATAATGGTACAACCCTTTCTGTATATTAATGGTAATAAACTTCCAGGAGGCCTTCTCTAATTCCAATTGTTGATAAGCATGACTGATACCAAGCTTTGTGTAGGCAGTTCCAACAAGCCAGTTTAGCGTGTAAGTCTTTAATTTTTGGTATGGGGTGTCTGTCCAACTCAGCTGCTTTATTGACTGTTAATTTATAGTCTCCACAAATTTGAATGCTCCGGTCAGATTTGAGAACAGATATAATTGGTGCTGCCCATTCTGAAAATTGCACTGGCTGTATTGCACCCAGTTTTTCTAATCTGATCAGTTTGGATTCTACCTTTTCCCACATTGCATAAGATACTGGTCTTGCCTTCATGAATCTGGGCGTTGCCTCTGGATCTGCATGAATTTTGTTTGTAGCTTTTCGGTCTTCCCAAGTTCGTCCTTGAAGACCGAGGCATATTTTTGTAGTAGCTCTGATAGCCCATTAGTTCTCACTTGGAAGATTTCAGACCATTCCAATTTAATTTCTCTGAGCCGGTTTCATCCATGGAGGCTAGGTCCCTTGCCTGCTACCACCATTAAGGGCAATTTCACTGTTTGGCTTCCATAGTGTACTGTGAATTTACTTATGCCCTTCACTTGTATGTCTTCTCCCGTGTAAGTTTTTAATTTGGCATCTGTTTCTTCCAAATTTATTTTACTTTCTCCATTATTCAGTTATTTAAAATATGCTCACCTATCATCATAGTGGATGTTCCTATATCCACCTCCATTCTGATAGACCTCTCATTCACTCTCATGGTCACATAGATGGGTTCTGTCCTTCCAACCTTTAAATTATACAACAAATGAATATCTGAATCTATTACTTCAGGCTTTTTAATGCTGTGGATCTCCTTGGGTTTTGCTTTTGTTTGAAAGTTTGCTTTACAATGTCTCATGAGTTGTCCGTTTCGATGACAGAAAAAACATTTGAGTTTTTTTAAACTGTAATTCATTGCAAGGTTGCCTGCTTCAAACTCTGTTACCATTATGCCATGTTTTCGCTGCTAAGTTATCTGTTTTTATTTGTCTGCTAGCGGTGGCTGCTTCCCACTTCTTAGCAAAGCCTTGCACTTTCATGCTCTTTTTGGCTGAGCCAAACATGGCCAACATGAAGGACGGCACCATTTTGTGCTGCCTGTATGGCTTTCAAATCCTAAACAGCACCTTCCATTGGCAAAGCAATTTCCAGTATAAAAACAGAACTACCTGGAAAAACTCAGCAGGTCTGGCAGCATCAGCGGAGAAGAAAAAAGTTGACGTTTCGAGTCCTCATGACCCTTCAACAGAACTGAGCAAAATTAGGAGAGGGGTGAAATATAAGCTGGTTTAAGGTGGGGGGGGGAAGGGGGGGTGTGGGTGGGGGGAGAGAAGTTGGGGGTCGGTGGTTGTAGAGACAAGCAAGCAGTGATAGGAGCAGATAATCAAAAGATGTCACAGTCATAAGAACAAAGAGGTATTGAAGGTAGTGATATTATCTAAACGAATGTGCTAATTAAGAATGGATGGCAGGACACACAAGGTACAGCTCTAGTGGGGGTGGGGTGGAATAAGACTAACAGGGCATAAAAGGTATAGATTTAAAAATAATGGAAATAGATGGGAAAAGAAAAATCTATATAAATTATTGGAAGAAACAAAAGGGAGGGGGAAGAAACAGAAAAGGGGTGGGGATGGAGGAGGGAGTTCAAGATCTAAAGTTGTTGAATTCAATATTCAGTCCAGAAGGCTGTAAAATGTCCAGTCGGAAGATGAGGTGCTGTTCCTCCAGTTTGCGTTGAGCTTCACTGGAACAATGCAGCAAGCCAAGTACAGACATGTAGGCAAGAGAGCAGGGTGGAGTGTTAAAATGGCAAGCGACAGGGAGGTTTGGGTCATTCTTGCAGACAGACTGCAGGTGTTCTGCAAAGCGGTCGCCCAGTTTGCATTTGGTCTCCCCAATTTAGAGGAGACCGCATTGGGAGCAACGAGCGCAGTAGACCAAGTTGGGGGAAATGCAAGTGAAATGCTGCTTCACTTGAAAGGAGTATTTGGGCCCTTGGACGGTGAGGAGAGAGGAAGTGAAGGGGCAGGTGTTGCATCTTTTGCGTATGCATGTGGAGGTGCCGTAGGTGGGGTTTGAGGAGTAGGGGGTGGACCAGGGTGTCCCGGAGGGAACAATCCCTATGGAATGCCACCAGAGGGGGTGAAGGGAAGATGTGTTTGGTGGTGGCATCACGCTGGAGTTGGCGGAAATGGTAGAGGATGTTCCTTTGAATGCGGAGGCTGGTGGGGTGATAAGTGAGGACAAGAGGGACCCTATCATGTTTCTGGGAGGGAGGAGAAGGCATGAGGGTGGATGCGCGGGAGATGTGTCGGACACGGTTGAGGGCCCTGTCAACGACTGTGGGTGGAAAACCTTGGTTAAGGAAGAAGAAGCACAAGTCAAAGGAACTGTTTTTGAAGGTAGCATCATCAGAACAGATGTGATGGAGGTGAAGGAACTGAGAGAATGGAATGGAGTCCTTACAGGAAACGGGGTGTGAGGAGCTGTAGTCGAGGTAGGCTTGTAATGGATATTGGTGGACAATCTATCACCAGAAAATGAGACAGAGAGGTCAAGGAAAGGAAGGGAAGTGTCAGAGATGTACCATGTGAAAATGATGGAGGGTGGAGATTGGAAGCAAAATTAATAAATTTTTCCAGGTCCCGACGATTTCCAATGCCTTCTGAAAATTCAAATTTGTTTTAGACAGTAATCTCTTCTGAATTGCATCTTCCTTTATACCGCACAGAAAACATTCTCTAAGCATATCATTGATAGATGTATCAAACTCACAATATTTGTTTAATTGTTTCAGATTTGCCACATACCAAGACGATAAGACCATAAGATATAGGAGCAGAAATTAGGCCATTCGGCCCATCGAGTCTGCTCCGCCATTCAATCATGGCTGATAAGTTTCTCAACCCCATTCTCCCGCGCTCTCCCCGTAACCTTTGATCCCCTTACCAATCAAGAACCTATCTATCTCAGTCTTAAATACACTCAATGACCTGGCCCCCACAGCCTGCTGTGGCAATGAATTCCATAGATTCACCACTCTCTGGCTAAAGAAGTTTCTCCTCATCTCTGATCTAAAAACTGTTCCCTTTACTCTGAGGCTGTGCCCTCAGGTCCTAGTCTCTCCTACTAATGGAAACATCTTCCTCACGTCTGAGGCTGTGCCCTCTTATCCTAGTCTCTCCTACTAATGGAAACATCTTCCCCACGTCCACTCTATCCAGGCCTTTCAGTATTCTGTAAGTTTCAATCAGATCCCCCCTCATCCTTCTAAACTCCATCGAGTATAGACCCAGAATCCTCAAATGTTCCTCATATGTTAAGCCTTTCATTCCTGGGATCATTCTCATGAACCTCCTCTGGACCGTCTCCAGGGCCAGCACATACTTGCTTAGATACGGGGCCCAAAATTGCTCACAATATTCTAAATGTGGTCTGACAGCATCTGCAGAGATGAACACAGTTAATGTTTCGAGTCCGTATGACTCTTCAACAGAACCAAGGAAAATAGAAATAAGGATGTGCATTAGAGATCAGGAAGAATTCAGTTCATATTATTCACAATTCCTCTTCCCATTCCTCTGTGATGTGTTTCTCCTTTCTGACCAGTGGTTGACACCAAGCTCAAGGCCTCCTCACACTTTTCTCTCTGCACTCTAGCCTCGCTGTCCATGATTATCTGTCTCTCCTGCTCTACAGCCAGCAGGGTGGGGGCTTAAAAATCCCCCAGTTAGCTTTTCAACTACTCTCCTGCACACCCTTGTCCCTTTTGAGGCCATAAAATGGCCATTTATTGGACAGTTAAGAGGTGCTTCCTACCCGGTCTCAATTTTGAGGCTAGTGGGAGGAGTCAGGAGCAGGGGTAAATCCAACATTTCACCCTGTTTGGACCTTGGGTGGGAGGGGGGAGGTGCATCCCTCAAGGGTACCCTTTTCCACATTGGGTATCCCCTCTCACCATGATTTGCCTCCTGTAACTCTCCCCACCATCTCCACCCTGGCCTCACCTTCCCTCTTGCTGTGAGGCCCCTGCACCAAGCTGGTCCTGGACTCTGGGACTCAGAATCTGGACTCTGCTTGTAGTCCCAGGCCTCGCCACTGCTGCCACTGAAGCTCTGGGACTTCTAGCCAACCTGATAGGCTAACAACTCTCTGAGGTGGGACTTCCAATTGGGTGAGAGTGGAAGTCCGGCCTCCAGCTAATTAACTTTCCCTAGAGTGCTAAATAGCTGTGGGGCTGCTGTGATCAACGTGGGCAGATTTCCCACTGACTCTTCAGGTGGCAGGTTAGGATGCCCCGCTATCTGAAAAATCCTGTTCTATGATTCAATCTAATTTTCATGAATTTAAGGCTTGTGAAAATGGTATTTGTTAATGGCATTGCCAGTTTTTATAGTGCAAAAGATTAATTCTAACTTTAAAATACTAATCAGACACTATGTACATCATCATATGAAATGATACAATATCACATGGCTTGTTCTCTCATGCAGCCTCATGAGAGATGTTACCTGTCCAGAAGATGCGTTCCAAAAAAGCTCCTCTTTTATATACTTCTGCAGACTCATTATATATTCTGTATTAGTCCAACAATACTAAGATTATTATATAATGGCAACGAGTAAGAGAATCGTAATGGGGAAGTCTCTGCCTTTGCCGGAAAGCTTCAAGAAGGTCACAGGTCTCAACCAAGCAAAAGTATGGCTGAAATTTTATTAGAGATTTGTTGGATATCGAACCCCATCAGGCATCAGTGTGAAGGTGAACAGTGAACAGGTCAGTACTTTGTTATATGAGATAGGTGATTGCGCAGATGATATACCATCACACAGGTTATCAATGAGGCGAAAGCCATGTATGATGAAGTAATCAAAGCACTTGATATTTACTTTAATCTGAGAAAGAATACTATTGTTGAGCAGGCTAAATTTAACAAATGGACCCAGGTCAAGGGAAAAGTGTTGGTGCATTTATAAAAGACCTATATAGACTTGCAGTGGACTGTGAGTGTAGCAGCTTGAAAGATGAACTGATCAGAGACAGAATTGTTATGAGAGTGTCTAATGGCTTGCAGTCAAGGAATGATCTAACCTGAGCAAAGGCAATCCAACTGAGCAGACAGTTGAGGTCAAGAAACAGAATCAATCTGACATTTGAGGTAGAGAGCTCTGTCTCAAAAGCAGCTGACTCAAGTATTCAAATATAAAGAAGGAAAAGCTGTCATAAAAAAAATAGGGGAGACATGAAGAGCATCCATCAACAGCCCAAACCCAAACCTACACTCCCTGGTGTGGCAGGGGATAACATAGGCATGAAAACTGCCCTGCCAAAGAGGGTGAATATCAGTTATTTAGGACAATGGGCCACTTCCAGGCTACGTGTCTCAGCAAGAAACCTGTATAGAATATGCTCAAATCAAAGACTTCAAAAAGTGGCAAGATCCATGAAGTAAGTGCCTTTCCTTGCAGAGATCCAGGAACCAAGCAGAAGCTACTGAAGTACTGATATCTTAAGGAGGGAAACATAGCGTACTTTAAGTTGGATGTAAGTGCAACAATTTTAGTTCTTTCTGATGCTGAACTATGGTTTCAGAGGTTCAGGAGAGGCAGCCTGGATCTGACAACAAGCTTGATATGGACAAGTAGTTGAATAATCACCACATCCATGGCCCTATCTCATCCAATCAGAGCACAATATAGTGAGATGGAACAGGCGTGCTTTGCTTACCATACAGAAGCAGCCACATACCCATGAAAGCAGCCATCTACTGCATCTAACTGGCCAGAGGTGCCATCAGCCAGATGACAATCTGACTGGTGAACCTGAGAAATTTACCAATTACTCAGGACTCAATTCCAATTCACCTCCGAAGAAGACGAGAACCCATTCCGGTAGACTCGTAAAACTGTCACAGCGGTTGTCTCATAAGAAGTAGTGAGGAAAGAAGAGGACCTTAAATAAATGTGATGAACAATGTATATTTTTTAAGTTGAATGTTTCTATATATGTATTTTTGTGTTAAGGAAGGTTGAGTGGTTCCAGTTTTACTTAGGTTTTTTATGATCCTTGGTGTCTAGAAGTCTGAAAAGGAAAAACAAAATAGAAAAAAGAGGGCTGTTGCTTAGCGACAGTGGTCAAGTGACACAGAGACACAGGGAAAGACAGGCAAGGGTTCAATGTGTGTCAAACAGTGAAGACACAGATTTTCAGCTCTCTGAGATAAGAAAAAAGTATAAGATTACTGGGTGACTGAGCTTAGGGAACTTGTGTTTGCTCTGCAGTTGAAGCAAAAATGAGTTTAGAGTTTGGGTGTCTTGGAGAGATATACAAGTTGAGTGAGAAGCATCAAGTGAATGCTCAAGGATTCACCAGAAGAAAATAATTTGCATGTGTGCCAGTCCCAAGCAAGGGGACTTTTGTCAAGCTCATGGTAACTCTTCGCTGATTCATGTGCCTGTAAAGATACTACTGGATAAAGGAATATTGGGAAATTGAATCAACTTCTTGTGTTGAGATATTGAGGTCTTCCCAGCCTTTTTATCTGGTGTAATATAGTTCATTTTCTTGTTTAATAAATATTTCATTCTTTGTGTTAAAAGTTCATCAGCAGACTCCTGTGAATTTGTTCAGTAACTTTCCTCCACAGTTTCAGAGATTTGGAGGGAGATGTAGTGTAATGGACTAATTCTAACTTTTTAGTGTGTTAATCACATATTGTACATCATCATAGGAAGTGATACAATATCACATAATTTGCTGTCTCATGCAGCCCTGTGGAAAATGTAGCCAGAGCAGTAAGTTCCAATAAAGCTCCTGTTGTATGTACCTCTGCAGATTCATTATATATCCTGTATTATTTGAACAAAATTGATAAGCCCACCTTGCCAGTAGAGTCAGTGGGCCTCCCTAGACAATAGAGTTCCAACTCAAGACCCTCAATATGGATGGCAAATGTTTCAACCACTAATAACTGGGATATTATCAGTACTGAAATAAAAGCCAATTTCAGATGCTGGATAAAAATCCCTTTTGAAGTCACTGTAGAGAACGAAGGCCATATGACTCATGTGACCATTTGGAACTCCCTATATGCCTTTGAGAACTGAGAAATACTGTGTTAATATACAACTGGTGATCCACCAAGGAGCAGGCCCTTACAGGCAAAACAACAGCCTGTAACTCAAAGCCTGTCTCTGCTGGAAGACTTTATGCCATTGTCTATAGAAACAGTCATCTTGCGGTCAGCACCAACTGGAAAGTGAATACTACAACCCCGGTCTTCAGCCAGCTGAACTTGGATTGCTACGTGAAATAATTCCTCATTGGAAACTGACTTGGGACTCTGGAAATCATGAGAACTAATATTCATTTCTGTGGTTCTTGGACTGTAAAGTTCCTTTTTTCTACCACCACCACCCCACCCCCCCACCACCCTGCCCACTTTACTGTTTGTGAGTGTGTGTGCTTGGAGTGGGGCATTGCAGACACTCCTTCCCCAGGTTTTTGAATGTGAAGTAATGTTAGCCTTCTGAGTTAATCTTAACTTGATTTCGGTGTAGATTATGAATAAATTGGATTACAAAAACTGAGCGATTGGGAAAACGTGCCTCACTATATTTGAAAAAAATTCAGAACACCTTCTACATACAGTAAGACGAAATAAATATAGTAGGCATGCCTCTCCCTTGTCCATAACAATACCAAAAATATTATACCAGCAGCTATTACTAAAGACAAGCAAAAACACCAGTGTTTTTAAAACTGTCAAAGAGATAAAGTACTAGTTTTAAATATCCTTTAACATTGTAAACTCTACATTTCATAAGTACAAACTCAAGTCTTTTGTGTTACACTATTTTGAATTAGATCTATGGCCAACATTTTCCACCCGTCGGAGGGGAAGTGCGAGAGCAGGCGTGGGTGGGCGGGCCTCCGATCGGCGCCCCCAGATGGGGGAACATCACCATTTCATGTGGGTGGGCCTATTAAGGCCTGCCCAGTGTGATGTTCACCAGGAAGCTCTATGCGCTCCCTGTGCGAGTGGTGGGGTGGGGGAGTTCCCTCAGGCGGGAGTTCGCTCTTTCGCACATGTGCACAAAAGAGCACAAAGATCTCCTTGAGGCAAAGGGCTGCCTCAGGGAGATTGGCTCCAATGTAAAAGTTGAATTTCAGATAATTAAAAATCTTCCCTGCCATGTCCCCTTATGTGACACTGAAACATTTGTTAAAATTTTAAAAACACTCATGAAACCTCATCCCGCCCATGGATAAGGCTTCATGCTTAACCTTAAGGTTGGACGGGCAGGTTCATCAATCAGGTTAATGCGTTTTTAAATGGCCTTAACAGGCTGTTGATAGTTCAGCGTGTACTCAGTCGATTCAGCTGCGCTCCCGCCAAACTGAAAATCTAAATGACGCGGGGAGACGCTGGGACGCACGCCCGACGTATCCCGCTGTCATCTTACATGTCGACGAGCCCCCCGCTCGCCGACCAGAAAAACTTGCCCCATGAAAATGTGCCACTCTTTAACTGGACTACAAGGGATCAGGTATATGAACAGTTACCATGAGACTGCATATGCTCTTACTAGGGATCAGCCAAATATACTGCAACTAGATGCCCCGCGCAGCCCTTTTCACCTAAATGCTGCCCTTGGTCAAATTATATTTAAACAAACAAGATGCCTTTGTTGCTGACAATCTGACCAGCAAGGAGGGTTGTTTCTCTACCACTCACCATTATGGTGGAGCAATGTTTATTGGTGTGTACAAAATGGAATTGCATGAGAGAGAGAAATTTGTGCTTTTGTTTTTTTGTTACACTGCATTTAATTGGACAGAGCATGACAATTCCAAAAGGATTTCAATTGGGAGCTTCATTTAGGTTTGGCTCTGACTCTGAGAAGATACTATTCTGCTCTTTTGAACTGCACATCTGTGCTACAACTTAATTTGGGTAATTGTTTCTGTAAGCCTTTGTTTTATATAACAAACTTTAAGCAACAGAAGAGATTCAGAGCAAAAGTAATGATTGAGACCACTCTGAACTATGCTCTAATCAAGCACAATTTTCTGTGCAAATTTAATTCCAAAGTGTCACTTTGGGAGTCTGAGAAAATGGCAGCAGTAAGAGAATAAATTAAATCTTCCCACTTGGTTTGATAACATTACTAAGTGTTTTTGGATCATCATTTGTTTGGAGAACTGGCAGTGCTAAGTTTCCATTTAATTTCAATTCCAGGCTGTAAATTGAGCATTTATATAATCATTGTTTATGAGTATTTCTGCTTATGCAAGTAAAGGAATTATGACATTGAAAGATTGAATAATTTTGCATTTTGTACACTTTTCCAGTAATAAATGCTGCTGAGTGAAATATGGTGTGTTATGGGCCAAATAGAATGAACTTCTATATACCGACCTGGAAAAGTGCTTCAACGCAAATCTCAGAAAAGGCTTCACTTTGTCACAAAGCAAAAGTAACGCATGCCTTGAATTCCTAGGCTTGCAAAATAAATAAGTTCCATTGATATAGTAGCACCTTTCACATCTTCTGGATGTCCCGAGGTGCTTCACATCCAAGTACTTGCTTAAAGTGTAGTTATTGTTTTCTGTAGGTAAAACTGGGAGTTCATATGCAGTCAGGAAGATCCCAATTTCAGCAATGTGAAACATAACCACTTAATCAGGTTTTTGTGTAAGGGATTAATGTTGGCCAGGACACGTCTGAGAAGCTCCCTGCTCAGTTCTAAATTGTACCATAGAATCTTATACATTCACCTGAACAGATAGGTGGGATTTCTGTTTAACACCTTATCCAAAGGACAGCAACACAGACAATGCAGTACTCCTTCAACATTTCACTGAAGTGTCAAGTTATGGCATGTGCTTAAGTGGAATGGCACACTTCTGATTTAGAGTTAAGAAGCTGATGCCAAGTTTGAATAGCACATCAGACTACTATACCAACAAGCAAAGAATTTACTTAAAATTTAATTCACGTGTGCATCGTTTAAACCAAGCAATTATTTATAGATGGCTTAGTTCCTCTGCAGATTGTATAAATGACATCACATAATTGGGCTTATGAGCATGAGCATTATTCCTTAAATAATTAACTTGCAACTACTTTTCCTCTATATTCTCTATACGCGGTAACTAATTTCTGAATGCGGAGGAATTCTTGACAAACACATATCAAATTGTTCAGACTGCAGACCTCTGCTCTCAGTCCAGTCAAACGTTATTCTGGATTTATGTTTCTTTCATGTAAGCATTATTTATTCAGAACAGCTTGCTGATGGTGGACCAGCCTCGTATACATATTCCTCACCCTTTGAATACTATAGGCCTAACATTTCCATCTCTATCTTTATTGTGCTCATAAATAGATCTGTAAAAGTTATGCTATTTGTGCTGATTTTGAAGCCATTATGTTAAACATTTGGGTCTGAATAAAAATTGCCTCCATCATGTGGGCCATTAGCAGCTGTCTTAGGAAGAGGCATGAGTCATCTTGGCTTGGGCAGATTTCAGCTCAAGTTTCATATCTCACTTTATTCTATCCTTGGTGCAATAATTGACATTGCAAATAACATTTAGCCTCACAACATGATGCATATGCCTTTTTTTTTAGCACGTATCATAATTCTCCAAACTGAGCATTGCCGCCTGTCACCTCACATTGAAAGTAAGGAAAACAGTGACCTCTAGTGGTGACACCTTTGTCAATTTAACAAACTTGAAATTTAATAAAATATATAATAATAAATTGGAGATAATTCTAAAATAAATTTGCTTCAACCCAGTTCACAACAAGGCAAGAGGTGGCAGTGCTGGGGAACTAAACCATTCCCCTGCTTGTAAGCCATGACATCATCAAGCACTTCCAGGTTAGATGCAGTGTAGAGCTCCCTCTACCAGAGATGAAATCTGAAATTAAAAGCTGTGTTCATACACTTTGAAACAAGTTCAATTTGTTCAGGAAAATCTCAATTTTAATTCCATTTGAAGGATTCAGATTTTAAAACCCTGCATCTGGCACACAGGTCTGACTGCAAAACTCATTTTCCACTATCCCCCACTGTCTGCACCCTTAAACTACACCACCCCACCACCGCCCCTCCCCCCGCCCCAATCACTTCTGTGCTACCTGATTGCTTTATTTACATCTAGTCTTGACTGGGCTTAGTAGCTCCTTCGTCTAGAGATGCAACAGGCAGACAAAGCACTCTATTATCTCTGTCCACAACCAATTAGTTCTCGTGGCACTCCAGTGTCTGTTGACCAGTTGGAGATCTCCACTGAATAGTCTTGGATAGAGCAGAATTTACTCCAGCTAAACAGTGGAAAGAATGAAACCTGCACCAGTTGAGGCACACACCATTTGCTAATGCTGGGAAGCCCAGTACATGTTAGGTCCGAGCAGCATGTTTTTGTAATGGAGCCGCATTTGGATTCTTCTTTTTAAAATTTCCTTTGTCTCAAGAATATCAAGTTTACCCTGCTCTGGACCTCTGGAATGGGCCTATTTCACACCCTTTGACTATTAATATGCCTCATCTTCCAAATTGTGCCATCATTAATGAGATGCCCAGAAATACAAGTACTCATAATGTAGGGAGTCCTTCCTGCTGATCCCATCCTGTGTCAATGGCCTTATATGTGGGGGCCATTCAAGAAACTTTGATATAAGGTCAAGAGCCAGTATAACTGGGTCCTGACCTAATTTGCTGTTTCTCCTGCACTGTTCCATCCAATTACACTGTCTCTCAGTTCCCCTGATGGGAAATAGCTAAATGGAGTACTGAATCATACTGAGAAAGGATGTCACAGCTTTAAACCTTTATTTTTCCTGGGTTAATTGGTCACAGCAATAAAACTGTTGTTACTAGCTCTACTGGAAAACATACATGTATGTATATTGCTGAGGACAGGGCTGGTTTGATTGGAAAAGCTTGCTTACCCACTCAATATCCAGCACACACATGAAGAATATCTACTTGGACAAAGCACCAAAGGAATTTTAGAAGATTTGGATCTGTTCAGCATTGGCTGGACTTTCAGAAAAAGATCAAAGTAGCTTCAGCATTTTTGCTTGGGAATAGGACACCTTAGAAGCTCTCTTCTGTGTTATTTATTTTCAGTCTGATCGCTGACAAGTTGTGAAACTGCCCCAAAGCCTCCTTTCTCACTTTGTTGGCAGCCTATTGTCAGACTTAGCTGAGTAGCTCTCACACTCCTAAACCTGGAATTCATGGGTTCAAGCCCCACTCCAGAGACTTGAGGACATAATCTAGGTTGGTACTTCAATGCAATATTGATAGAATGCTGCACTGAAACATGCTTTCTTTTAAATGAGATGTTAAACTAAGACCCAAACTGCTTTCTCAGGTAAACAGTCCCATGGTGATACTTAGAATTCTCCCAGTGTCCTGCTTATTTCTCAACCAAAACAAAAACAGAATTACCTGGAAAAACTCAGCAGGTCTGGCAGCATCAGCGGAGAAGAAAAGAGTTGACGTTTCGAGTCCTCATGACACAAGTTCTGTCGAAGGGTCATGAGGACTCGAAACGTCAACTCTTTTCTTCTCCACTCATGCTGCCAGACCTGCTGAGTTTTTCCAGGTAATTCTGTTTTTGTTTTGGATTTCCAGCATCCGCAGTTTTTTTGTTTTTATTTCTCAACCAACATCACTAAAAAAACATGTTATGTGGTCATTTAACTCAATGCTGTTTACGTAACCTTACAGTGCATAAAGTGTCTGCCATGTTTCTCTATATTACCATCTATGTCAAAAGTACCTCATTGGCTGTGAAGCATGTTGGGACATCTTGAGGTTGTGAAAAATACTATTTAGGAACCAAATATTTCTTCTTTATATATCTACCAGGATGAGAACAATGCTTACTTCAATGCTTTAAAAGAAATAAATTGAGAGCTAAATTATAACGGAGGCCATTCTCCCACATAAAAGTGTATTTCAAAATTTTACTTAAAATGCTAGTCAGTAGGGGGGATAACACTTTGCCAAATACAAATCTACACAGAATGAGGGAGATCTTAGAGAATGTCTTCAGTAGGGCTTTTCCCTCTACTGTCGCTATTTGAAAAAAAGCATTAAAATGGATCTGCCCCAGACAGGAAGACGGCTCCTAGTACAGCACTGTTTTTTATACTATTCAGAAAAATTGGATATGATCATTCTTTCAGGAGATTGACATGAGCAATCTACATAGACTTGCACCTCTTTTCTGCCAATGGATTTACGTGTGAGATTTCCACCTTGGGAGGAAGTACATGGCATTTCTTCATTCCCACTTATTCTTCCTACCCTAAGGTCTTTGTGGCCCACATCAATGGTATGCAGATAATTAGCTTGGTGCCTGGATTTGATTTTCTTGTGAAATGTCCTGAAAGTAGACAGAATCCTGCAGACGGAAACTTAGGAGGTGAACTGCAGTGGCTCTCTTAGACTTTATGCTGGTTAACTGCATTTCAGGCATATTTATCACAACATGACTCATTACATATATACACATCCATTACCATTGTTGGCTTTCTGCTCCTTCTACACAAGGAATATAAGTGATTTCTTTCTCCAGTTGGCAATAAAAAAAACACATTGTAGGGGGCTAGCTGATGTGAAGATTATCTTTGAATTAAAGAGAATTAGGCTAATTCTTACAGGTAAGTAAATTGGCCTTTCCTCTTTGAGATTGCTCTATTTGTGAGTTGGTTTCTGATGTGGGCATATCTCCTTTGGGAACTGGGCAATTTAGATTTGGGCTGAATTTTCCTGTCATAATCCCAGCATCAGCCTCAATTCCGTGTTGGGAACCCAAAAGTGACTGTGTCCAGACGTCGGCCATTCTGGAGGCAGGCAAGTAGGAAGCTGCCTTTAGGAGCCCCATGGAAGTGAGAGGCACCCCATAGAAGAAGCTACAATGATATTTAGCCAACAGCCCCAATAGGAAGGATGGGCGCTGCTGACACAGGCAGGAGATTACCAGTATCATGGCGATGAAGGAAAAACACCAAACTGCATCCGGAAATACTGGACTTTAAAAATAAGACCTGAATTTTTAAAAGTGCACAGAAGCCACTAGCTGGAATGCTGCAGGGTGACCCCCTAAGAGGTAATGGAACCACATCCTGTTGCTGGACGAGGTACTTCTAAAGACTTCCAGGAACTAATTGCTCCCTACTATAGAGACGATGGGACATAATGAGAGTTGAGTATCACCTCATCAAGAAATCCTTTGAGTAATGTCCAGATAAATTTGTGAATTCGCTTACCCCTTGGAATATACAAAGAAGTTGTTACAAATGAGCTGAAAAGCTGCTCCAGTGTCTGTTTGTTGGTGTGTGTTCTGAGAGAGAGCAAGTGCTGGATGTTTGACTCAGAACTAACAGCCACACACAATATACCTGCTAATTGTCATTTTGCAGGTATCCTGATCTCTCTCCCTCTGTACCGAGTTAAACTCTACTGGAACCTCGAAACTGGCTATTCATCTACCAGAGTCAACTCTACTAGACCCTCGAGTCCGATTTTTCATCTACAAGAGTCAATTCCACTGGAATCTTGAATTGCCATGGCACCTGTATGACCAGAGCAATAATCTGCTCATCGACGTCCAGTTTGGGTTCCACTAGGGCTACTCAGCTCCTGGCCTCATTACAGCCTTTGTGCAAACATGAACAAAAGAGCTGAACTCCAGAGGTGAGCTGAACTCCAGGGCCCTTGATATCAAGGCCACAATTGACTGATTGTGGCATCAAGGAGCCCTAGCAAAACTGGAGTCAATGGGAATCAGGGGGAAAACTCTCCGATGGTTTGAGTCATACCTAGCACAAAGGAAGATGGTTGTGGTTGTTGGAGGTCAGCCATCTCAGCTCCAGGACATCACTGCAGGAGTTCCTCGGGGTAGTGTCCTCGGCCCAGCCATCTTCGGCTACTTCATCAAAGACCTTCCTTCCATCAATAGGTCAGAAGTGGGGATGTTCGCTGATGATTGCACGATGTTCAACACCATTCGTGACTCCTCATATACTGAAGCAGTCTATATCCAAATGCAGCAAGACCCGAACAATATCCAGGCTTGGGTTGACAAGTGGCAAGTAACATTCGCAACACACAAGTGCCAGGCAATGCCCATCTCCAACAAGTGAGAAGCTAACCCATCACCCTTTGACATTCAATGGCATTGCCATCACTGAATCCCCCAATATCAACATCCTGGACGTTACCATTAACCAGAAACTGAACTGGACTAACCATATAAATACTGTGGCTACGAGAGCAACTCAGAGGTTTGAGCAAAAGTGTAAAGGCTGCCTGGCCAATTGCTCAATCCACCAACATTAAAAGTGTATGGGCCATGAAAAATCGCTTTCAGTTGCCTCCTTATTGGGCTTAATTGCCTGCTGAACTGTTGGTGGGCACGCCTCCTACAGCTGCGTGTGCCAGCTGAGCAAGATGTGCGAGTGAGTGATTAGGTAGGGATTCGTGCTGACGTCATCTTGGGCTATTTTGCAGCTGGATGGGTTGGGCGAGTGCCCACCCACGGGGTGTAAAATTCTGGCCCAGGTACATTTCCAACAACCTCAGAATGAAGACAGCAGACATGTTAGCAATCTGATAACTTTTATTGTGAACTTTATTTTGGCACATTTATTGTGAACTTTAGGGAATCAGGTTAAACCTTCTGTTCACCATGACTGTTGGTACCAGTATGGAATGTGCCCTGGGTAAAGTTGTAAAAATGTAGCTCAGATTGAACAAACTAGATCTCAGCTCATTCCCCTTGCATGCACACTTCCTGATGGAGTCTCAAATACAGCATAAGGGGTTCTTGCTGTAAATAGTTGTGAGCTTTATTGATATACCTATAAGCTCAAGTATGTTGTGTGAATCTCAGCAGGAATGTGATATATTGAAGGGAAGAAAAGAAGGAAAGGAGGAAGGAACGAAAGAAAGAAAGTGAAAAAGAGAAAAAGAGAGAAGAGAGAGTGAAAGGAAGAATGTTTCACAGCCTTGAGACATCCTGAAACGCTTTCCAGACAATGAAGAATATTTTTTTTTTAGCCTTCGTAACTGTTGTAATGAAAGAATCATGCAGGTGTATTCAAAAGTTCAATGAAGATTGCAGGAGGACATGCCAGGAGCAGCACCAGGCATATCTAAAAATGAGGTGTCAACCTGGTGAAGCTGTAACACAGGACTACCTGCATGCCAAACAGCGGAAGCAACATGCGATATCCCAAGCTAAGTGATCCCACACCAACAGATCATATCTAAGTTTTGCAGTCCTGCCACAGCCAGTTGTGTATGGTGGTGGACAATGAAACAACTAACCGGGGGAGGAGAAGACTTCACAAATATCCCCATCCTCAATGATGGCGGAGCCCAGCACATCAGTGGAAAAGACAAGGCTGAAGCATTTGCAACAACGTTCAGCCAGAAGTGCAAGTAGATGATACTTCTCAACCTCCTCCTGAGGTCTCCAGCATCACAAATCTTCAGCCAATTTGATTCACTCCACGTGATATCAAGAAACAGCTGAAGGCACTAGGCACTAGAAAGGCTATGGGCCTTGACAGCATTCCAGCAATAGTATTGAAGATTTGTGCCCCAGAACTACCTCTGCCCTTAGCCAAATTGTTCCCAGTACAGCTACAACTCTGGCATCTATGCAGAAATGTGAAAAATTGCCCAGGTATGTCCTATCTACAAAATGCAGGACAAATCCAACCCAGCCAATCACCGCTCCATCAGTCTGCTCACGATCATCAACAAAGTGATGGAAAGTGTCATCGACAGTGTTATCAAGTGGCACTTACTCAGCAATAATCTGCTCACTAATGCTCAGTTTGAGTTCTGGCAGGGCCACTTAGCTCATGACCTCATTATAACCTTGGTCCAAACATGGACAAAAGAGCTGAACTCAAGGGGTGAGGTGAGAGTTACCACTCTTGACATCAAAGCAGCATTTGAATGAGTGTGGCATCAAGGAGATCTAGCAAAGCTGGAGTCAATGGGAATCAAGGAGAAAACACTCCACTAGTTGGAGCTATACGTAGCACAATGGAGGATTTTTAAAAATATTCGTTCATGGGATTTGGGTTTTGCTGGTTAGGCCAGCATTTATTGCCAATCACTAGGGTCAACCACATTGTGGGTCTGGAGTCAAATGTAGGCCAGACCAGGGAGATTTCCTTGCCTAATGGACAAAAGTGAACCAGATAGATTGTTACAACAATCAGCAATGGTTCCATGGTCATCATTAGGCTTTTGATAACATATCTTATTGAATTCAAATGTTACCATCTGCTGTGGTGGGATTCAAACCCAGGTCCCCAGAGCATTACCCTGGATCACTAGTGACAATACCACTATGCCACCAACCTTCCATCTCAGCTCCAGGGCATCACTGCAGGAGTTCCTCAGGGTGGTACCCTCAGCCCAACCATCTTTGGCTGCTTCATCAATGACCTTCCCTCCATCGTAGGTCAGAAATGGGGATGTTCGCAGATGATTGCACAATGTTCAGCACCATTTGTACCTTTTCTGATACTGAAGCAGTCCTTGCCCAGATCTTGCTGCATATGGACAGCATTCAGGCTTGGGTTGAAAAGTGGCAAGTTACATTCGCGCCACACAAGTGTCAGGCAACGACCATCTCCAACAAGAGAGAATCTAACCATTGCCCCTTGACATTCAATGGCATTACCATTGCTGAACCTCCCACTATGAACAAACTGGGGGTTACCATTGATCAGAAGCTGAACTGGACTAGCCATATAAATACTGAGCCTACAAGAGCAATTCAGAGGCTGGAAAATCTGCAGTGAATAAATCATCTCCTAACTCCCCAAAGCTTGTCCACTATCTACAAGACACAAGTCAGGAATGTGATGGAATACTCTCCACTTGCCTGGATGAGTGCAGCTCCAACAGCACTCAAGAACATCCAGGACAAAGCAACCCGCTTGATTGGTACAACATCCAACACCTTAAACATTTAATCTCTCCACCATCAATGCACAATAGCAGCAGTGGGTACCGTCAACACAGGAACTCACCAAATCTCCTCAGACAGCACCTTCCAAACATGCGCTCTCTATGACCTAGAAGGAACAAGGCAGCAGATACATGGGAACAACACCACCTGCAAGTTCCCCTCCAAGCTTGAACCACGTCACCGTTCCTTCACTGTCGCTGGGTCAAAATCCTGGAACTCCCTTCCGAATAGCGCTTTGGGTGTACCTACACCACATGGACTGCAGTGGTTTAAGATGGTTGCTCACCACCACCTTCTCAAGGGCAATTAGGGATGGGCAATAAATGCTGACCTAGCCAGCAATGCCTCCATTCCCATGAACATGTAATTTAAAAAAAAGCTTTAGGTACAGACAAAATCACATCCTGTATCACCTTTTCTGTTTAGAAATACTGGACATAAGTAATGTTGGAATATTACTATTGTCCAGTTTTTCTGCGGCAGGTGAGAAGGATTTAAATGTGTAAAGCCTCTTCCACACACCATGAATTGTATGTAAAGTTATTCCTTTCCTTCACTTACTGTGCAAGCAGCCATTCCTGTGGCATCATTGCAAGCACCAGAGACCTTCAAGTGTCATTTCCTGTACACCACTTAGAAACAAAAATATTAAATAAGCCTGGCTCTAGAAAATTCACCAAGGTCAAATGTGGGTAAGTCAGGCAAAAAAAAGACCAGCCCACTAACTTTCCACAAACCTTTCTTCAAAGTGTAGTTTGTTCCAGAAGAATCTCAGAAACTCACCAATTTTCTGCTAAGCGTATAGGATTAAAATTGCCTCTCCAATCAGAAATGACTTTGATTGGTACTGCGTTGATATATTTCAAACAGATTTGGCATCTTGTAAACAATTTCTTCCCTCTTCCAAAAATTTAAAGGAGAAAAAATGGTGGGCAAAAGTGTTATTGAATTCTTTATTCTTTATAAATTTCTGTGGAATAAGTTACACTTAATGGTCTAGCTTTTCATCCGTGCGTTGGATGTTCAGAGTCAGGAGAATCCTAGGCCCTCACAAACCGATTTGTTTAAATGTCTTGGCTAAACATCAGGTTTTCAGTCTGGGGGGTTATATAAGGAGCCATGGATGACCTTAAAGTAGTGAGGGGTCGGAGGTGTGCACAGCATGGGTTTGGCGACTCGGGCACAGATAAAAGCAAGGCTTCAAAAAGGTTCATTTGAGAGATTGTTCATCAATGGTACACTTGATCTGTCTTTGAGGAGATGTCATTGACTTGGCAGACAAGTGGGAACTCTGTAAATGTTGTTCAACTATTAGCTGGCCCTGGAAGGGATGTCTATCATGGGCTTTCCATTGGAAAGAAGTGTCATTGTTGCTCCCTATTCAATGTGTACTGTTCTGAAGCACTGAAAGCATGCAGTTGATGCTCAAGAGACAGCTGTGGAGATGGCATCATCTTGCCACCACCTGGTACAAATATTATGCAGTCATGTGGTTAGCTGCCAAGAATCAGTGGATGAATGATGAACAGTGCCATGCTAATTATCGCATCCACTTGCCCTCTTGCCACCCATCTATTAGGATGCACCCACACAGTTGGCCTTCGACCAGGTCCCTCAAAGCTGCACGCTGTCACAGCATAACAATGTGACTAAGAGGGAATAAACCAGTAGGGCTGTCAGTGTTCAAGGAGGATAGCATGCTACCTTGGGGTTACAGCCACAACATACATGGCACCAAGCATTTTTGCAAAGCCATTTTTCCACCAAGCCTTAGCAGTAATCATTGATGATATGGTGAAAATGGTTAGTGTACGTATGGGTGGCATGATGGTGCATAGATTCATAGTCATAGAGTTACAGAGTCATAGAGGTCTACAGCACAGAAAAAGGCCCTTTGGCCCATGATCCTGCATTGGTCAAGCAAGTACCTAACTATTCTAATACCATATAGTGCCATAGAGGTATACAGCTTAGGAAAATGGTTAGCGCTGCTGCCTCACAGCTCCAGGGACCCGGGTTTGATCCTGACCTTGTGTGTCTGTCTGTGTGGAGTTTGTAGGTTCTCCCTGTGTCTGTGTGGGTTTCTGCTGGGTGCTCCAGTTTCCTCCCACTGTCTAAGACATGCTGGTTAGGTGGGTTGGCTACAGTAAATTGTCCCTCCTTGTGTGTGTGCCCTGTGATGGACTGGTATCCTGTCCTGGGTGCACCTGGCCTAGCACCCATTGGTTCTGGAAAAGTGAGTAAGGGTTAATGCATGAAAGTGAATGAGAGCATTGTAATCTGAGTGGCTGAAAAACGCTTTTTGTTTTACATCTTTATTTACAGAATGTCACACAGAGGAGCCACGGGGCAAGTGATGGATCCAGCTGCCGCACACTTTTCTGATCTTCAGGATTTTCAAGTTTTGTTGGAAGAGGTCCAGGAGAGGAGACCAGCCCTCTACCCAGTTGGCCACCATAATGCCTCTACAGCAACCAGGAAGGCCTGGATTCAAATTGTGGCTGTGATGAGTGCAGCAGGAGACCATCAGTGCTCATGGATTCCATGCCGGAAAATGACCTGTTACGTGGGTAGTTTGGCTCATCCACACAGAGTTCCAATGGAAATTTCATATCTGCATGCTGCAGCTAAGGCGTGAAACATGGCACATACCTCTGCTTTAGCATTGAGGCTTGTAAGTGTACACAGCTCATTAAGGTGTACTGAACACTGTGATGCAAAGACACAGTGAAGAGAAATTTCCTTCAGCACTGTACAGCAGATTAACATACATTCATGTTCTTGTTGCAATCGAGAATGCTGAGGATTAGCTCAGATTCGAGGTGAGTCAATCTGTCTGAGATGCATCCAACCAGTGGAGCAGATGACCATGGAGATTGCCTGATGATGATGGTGAAACACCGGTTGCAGGTGATCAAAGCGATTTTGAAATCACCTTGGCACACGGTGCTAATGGTGGAGGTCATGATGTCAGTTCACTGAGCACAAGGCACATTGGCATGAGGGGGAGTGCAAGGATGAGATTGTGTCATAAGGGGAGCACAAGCATGGTTAAGGCAATGGTGTGCATCAGAGCATGCTTTCACAATGAGAAGAGATATATCTAAGTAACTCCTGTTGTGTCTCACACAGGTCCCATCACTGCTCCCTCAGCCCCCTAGTCCCCAGGGCCAGATCATCCCTCAGTCATCAAGAGAAGAAAAGGTTCCGATGGGGCAGTGTCACAATATATTAACCCACACTCTGCCGATGCAGATACAATCAGTTCAGAGGGATGTGGTGCGGATGTAGATTTGGTAGAACAGGGTGAAAGTCACCACACCAGAGTGCAGGAGGAGATGTTAGAGTCAGAAACATTTGTGCACAGACCCCCTCAGGGGATGGAAGAAAGTCACAATGATGCTCCAGTGGGCAGGAATGTGGAGCCCAGGAGTCACCTTTTGGGGAGCAGGATTTAGATACTCAGCAGCAGATGTGTGGACATTTGGCAGAGTTCACTGAGGCAGTGGGAGCTCCAGGACTGAGAATTTTTTTAATTCATTCACGGGATGTGAGCTTCACTGGCTGGGCCAGCATTTATTGCCTATCCCTAATTGCCTTTGAGAAGGTGGTGGTGAGCTACCTTCTTGAACCGCTGCAGTTCATGTGCTGTAGGTACACCCGCAGTGCTGTTAGGAAGGGAACTCCAAGGTTTTGACCCAGCCACAGTGAAGGAAGGTGCTATATTTCCAAGTCAGGTTGGTGAATGACTTGGAGGGAACTTCAAGATGGTGGTGTTCCCATTTATCTGCTGCCCTTTTCATTTTAGATGGTAGTGGTCGTGGGTTTGGAAGGTGCTGTCGAAGGAGCCTTGATGAAGACATAAGACCATAAGACATAGGAGCAGAAATTAGGCCATTCGGCCCATTGAGTCTGCTCCACCATTCAATCATGGCTGTTAGGTTTCTCAACCCCATTCTCCTGCCTTCTCCCCATAACCTTTGATCCCCTTAACCAATCAAGAACCTATCTATCTCGGTCTTAAATACACTCAATGACCTGGCCTCCACAGCCTTCTGTGGCAATGAATTCTATAGATTCACCACTCTCTGGCTAAAGGAGTTTCACCTCATCTCTGTTCTAAAAGGTCTTCCCTTTACTCCGAGGCTGTGACCTTGGGTCCTAGTCTCTCCTACTAATGGAAACATCTTCCCCACGTGAATTCCTGCAGTGCGTCTTGTAAATGCTCCTACTGTGCGTCGGTGGTGGAGGGAGTGAATGTTTGTGGATGTGGTGCCAATCAAGCGGACTGCTTTGACCTGGATGGTGTCAAGCTTCTTGAGTGTTGTGGGAGCTGCACTCATCCAGGCAAGTGGGGAGTATTCCATCACATTCCTGACTTGTGCCTTGTAGATGGTGGACAGGCTTTGAGGAGTCAGGAGGTGAGTTACTCATCACAGGATTCCTATCCTCTGACCTGCTCTTGTACCCAAAGTATTGATATGGCTATCACCACTTTCATGGAAAGACACATGCAACAACACTTGGAGTGGATGCAAGAACAGCGTCTAAGCCAGGGAAGGATGCAAGGCTCCCTGTGTAGCCTGGATCAATCTGATCAGAGTATGAGCATTGACATTCATGGACTACTGAGGAGCTGAGTACCCCTAACAGGACAGTCACACTGTTGGCACAGCGATTGCAGGAATGGATGACAGCTGCTCACAAGCAGCCAGCCCTATCAACCCCATCTGAAGGCCAAACCAGGGCTGTGGAGGTCACTGGGGAGGGTGAAGGTACCTTGAGCTCCTCAGCACCCTCATATTCCTCCATCTGACCAGCCCCTTTGCTAGGGCCTTTGTCTGCTGCACATGTGCTAGTGACCACAGCTGCCCATGCAGAGATGCAGAGGCCGCAGTTTCAACGAGGTCCCCAATGGGTGCCTGCACAATGAGACAGGCCACCATGCTCCTCATTGCCGTTTAGACAGAGAAGAGAGCAGCCTGCCTTCACCTCCTTCGAGACAACCCAGGGGGCACTTCATAGGAGTATGCATGAGCGCAGGGTTCTGTCTTACCTAGAGAACTAATGAGTTCACTGTGGTTACATTTTTCACACTGTATATGTCACATTAGGAACTTTTTGAATATATTTAGATACACTTGTAGGTGACTTGGTGTGTGTTTGTACACTACAGAACTCCACAAGAATGGTAACATAATGAAGAGCATTCTTACCAGTTATAACGAAGGCAGCATGCTGAGGTCCATCTTGAAGTGAAATCATCAGGGGCAAGGTGTGACCACATTTGTGAGGCATTGCAAGGCTTCTTCCTTCTTTGGTTTTTCACATAAGGTTCCAGAGTTCAAAGGCTCAGGCACTGAGATGTTCCTTACTTCTTTCATTGTCCGTTCAAACTTGACTTTAAGTAAGGCTCAGTGATCAGACTCCATGAGGAGATACTGGGCAGCAGGTGCATCTCAAGGATGCCTGCTGGGTGCAAGGCATTCATCCACATGGCACTGTCATGCTTTTCTCTAGGCGTAGGCATTGCAGCTCGACAGGCCATGTTTGCTTCAGGGAATATTTCTCGTCTGCTGTCCCCACTACTTTGGTAACATATGCATTACAGGTGGCAGAGAATGTGTTTTTATGAGGGAAGCATAGGATATGGAAGCCTGGAATGTTGCATATGGCACCCACTCCAGAAACTAAACCATTGGCCAGGTGGATGGCGCGCAGGTTTCTCAAAGAGCTGTTGTTGCACAGTTACGGGCTCACACTCCACAATATGCCTTATCTGCATGTTTACTGGCACATACAATCCTAGCAGCATGCAGAGGGTCCTATATCATGTCACTCTCAGCATTGTGGACATGGTTTGTTTATAGACAAGGTGGCACTTTGGCACCTCTTTCCTAGGCATTTTTGTAAGGGGGGCAGGTTGTGAAGGACTTTTTACCTTTTGTGTTGGTAATGGTTATGATGGTGAGGGTTTCAGCCATTTTAATGTGACTGAGTCAAATTCATTGATGTTGATTCTCACCCTTGTGGGGGATGGGAAGTTGCTGACTAATTTGGAATCAATGTGAAAGGTTCTTTACTTGGAAGTTGCTCACTCAGGGACTGGTTGATGGCAAGCATGAGACAGGAGAACCTCACGAGAAACTATTTTGCACAAAGATAGTTCTGGCAATGATCCCCTCCTGCATGCAGTCAGCACTTGCGACATGGTCATCCCTCCCAGCTGCAATGCCATTATTGGCCTCCTCGTCCTCCTCTGTTTGGGAATCATCAGGATGGACAAAGGCTTCCTCTTACTCCTCATCTCCCTCATCCTCCTCAGAGGTTGGAGCTCTGACCATGGCATCATCTTCTTCAACTTCTAGGTCACTCCATTGTACAATGTTATGCAGCATGCAACACAGCACAATTATTATTGATAAAAACAAAAAAACTGCGGATGCTGGAAATCCAAAACAAAAACAGAAATACCTGGAAAAACTCAGCAGGTCGGGCAGCATCGGCGGAGAAGAAAAGAGTTGACGTTTCGAGTCCTCATGACCCTTCGACAGAACTTGCGTTCGAGTCCAAGAAAGAGTTGAAATATAAGCTGGTTTAAGGTGTGTGTGTGGGAGGCGGAGAGATAGAGAGACAAAGAGGTGGAGGGGGGGGTGGGGGGGTGTGGTTGTAGGGACAAACAAGCAGTGATAGAAGCAGATCATCAAAAGATGTCAACGACAATAGTACAATAGAACACATAGGTGTTAAAATTAAAGTTGGTGATATTATCTAAACGAATGTGCTAATTAAGAATGGATGGTAGGGCACTCAAGGTATAGCTCTAGTGGGTTTTTTTTATATATATATAATGGAAATAAGTGGGAAAAGGAAAATCTTTATAATTTATTGGAAAAAAAAAAGGGAAGGGGGAAACAGAAAGGGGGTGGGGATGGGGGAGGGAGCTTACGACCTAAAGTTGTTGAATTCAATATTCAGTCCAGAAGGCTGTAAAGTCCCTAGTCGGAAGATGAGGTGTTGTTCCTCCAGTTTGCGTTGGGCTTCACTGGAACAATGCAGCAAGCCAAGGACAGACATGTGGTCAAGAGAGCAGGGTGGAGTGTTGAAATGGCAAGCGACAGGGAGGTTTGGGTCATTCTTGCGGACAGACCGCAGGTGTTGTGCAAAGCGGTCGCCCAGTTTACGTTTGGTCTCTCCAGTGTAGAGGAGACCACATTGGGAGCAACGGATGCAGTAGACTAAGTTGGGGGAAATGCAAGTGAAATGCTGCTTTACTTGAAAGGAGTGTTTGGGTCCTTGGACGGTGAGGAGAGAGGAAGTGAAAGGGCAGGTATTGCATTTTTTGCGTGGGCATGGGGTTGTGCCATAGGAGGGGGTTGAGGAGTAGGGGGTGATGGAGGAGTGGACCAGGGTGTCCCGGAGGGAGCGATCCCTACGGAATGCCGATAAGGGGGGTGAAGGGAAGATGTGTTTGGTGGTGGCATCATGCTGGAGTTGGCGGAAATGGCGGAGGATGATCCTTTGAATGCGGAGGCTGGTGGGGTGATAAGTGAGGACAAGGGGGACCCTATCATGTTTCTGGGAGGGAGGAGAAGGCGTGAGGGCGGATGCGCGGGAGATGGGCCGGACACGGTTGAGGGCCCTGTCAACGACCGTGGGTGGAAAACCTTGGTTAAGGAAGAAGGAGGACATGTCAGAGGAACTGTTTTTGAATGTAGCATCATCGGAACAGATGCGACGGAGGCAAAGGAACTGAGAGAATGGGATGGAGTCCTTACAGGAAGCAGGGTGTGAGGAGCTGTAGTCGAGATAGCTGTGGGAGTCGGTGGGTTTGTAATGGATATTGGTGGACGGTCTATCACCAGAGATTGAGACAGAGAGGTCAAGGAAGGGAAGGGAAGTGTCAGAGATGGACCACGTGAAAATGATGGAGGGGTGGAGATTGGAAGCAAAATTAATAAATTTTTCCAAGTCCTGACGAGAGCATGAAGCGGCACCGAAGTAATCATCGATGTACCGGAGAAAGAGTTGTGGAAGGGGGCCGGAGTAGGACTGCAACAAGGAATGTTCCACATACCCCATAAAGAGACAGGCATAGCTGGGGCCCATGCGGGTACCCATAGCCACACCTTTTATTTGGAGGAAGTGAGAGGAGTTGAAGGAGAAATTGTTCAGCGTGAGAACAAGTTCAGCCAGACGGAGGAGAGTAGTGGTGGATGGGGATTGTTCGGGCCTCTGTTCGAGGAATAAGCTAAGGGCCCTCAGACCATCCTGGTGGGGGATGGAGGTGTAGAGGGATTGGACGTCCATGGTGAAGAGTAAGCGGTTGGAGCCAGGTAACTGTAAATTGTTGATGTGACGTAAGTTGTCAGAGGAATCACGGATGTAGGTGGGAAGGGACTGGACAAGGGGAGAGAGAAGGGAGTCAAGATAACGAGAAATGAGTTCTGTGGGGCAGGAGCAAGCTGAGATGATCGGTCTACCGGGGCAGTTCTGTTTGTGGATTTTGGGTAGGAGATAGAAGCGGGCCGTCCGAGGTTGGGCGACTATCAGGTTGGAAGCTGTGGGAGGGAGATCCCCAGAGGAGATGAGGTCAATGACAGTCCTGGAAACAATGGCTTGATGTTCAGTGGTGGGGTCATGGTCCAGGGAGAGGTAGGAGGAAGTGTCTGTGAGTTGACGCTCAGCCTCCACGAGGTAGAGGTCAGTGCGCCAGACAACAACAGCACCACCCTTGTCAGTGGGTTTGATGACAATGTCAGGGTTGGACCTGAGAGAATGGAGTGCAGTAAGTTCAGAGAGAGACAGGTTAGAATGGGTGAGAGGAGCAGAGAAATTGAGACGACTAATGTCGCGCCGACAGTTCTCAATGAAAAGATCGAGCGAAGGTAAGAATCCAGAGGGAGGGGTCCAGGTGGAGGGAGAATATTGGAGAATATTCCGCCGTCTTCGTCTCCGGGCTCACTTCTTTGAGCAGGAGTCCTCTCTCAGTTCAACGGATCCTTTTACCCATCTCCAATATTCTCCCTCCACCTGGACCCCTCCCTCTGGATTCTTACCTTCTCTCGATCTTTTATCTTCTCTCGAAGACAAAGCTGGCTAAAGTGAACTGGGAAATTAATTTGAGGGATAGGTTAGTTTAGATGCAGTGGCAGCCATTTAAGGATATACTCAGAAAAGATACATTCCAGTAACAAAGAAATACTCTAAGAAGAGGATGCACCATCTGTGGCTTACTAAGGGAGTTAAAGATAGTATCAAATGAAAGAAAAAGCATATAATTCTGCAAAGGTGAATGTCAGGTCAGAATATTGGACAGAATATAAAGAACAACAAAGAATGACTAAAAGATGGGTGAAGGAAGTGGATTTTAGAGTATGGGAGAAAGCTAGCTGGAAACATAAAAACAGACAGTAAGAGTTTGTATAGTTATCTAAAAAGGAAAAGAGTAAGTAAAGTGAGCATTTGTCCAATAGAAAGTGACTCTGGGGAATTAATAACGGAAAATAAGGAAATGGCAGATGAATTGAATGGATATTTTGCACTGCGGAGGATACAAATAACATCCAAGAAGTAGGTGTGAATCAGGAGTTGAAAAAGACTAAGGAACACAAAACAATTATAATAGAAAGGGTACTGAGAAAATTATTAGAACCAAAAACTGACAAGCCCCCAGGTCCTGATGGGCTTCATCCTAGAGTTTAAAAAAAAGTGGCTGTTGAAATAATAGATGCACTGATTTTAATTTTCCAGAATTCCCTAGTTTCTGGAAAGCTCCAATCAGATTGGAAGATAGAAAATGTGACTTCTGCATT